>NW_005187402.1:893352-937652 GCF_000239375.1 Pundamilia nyererei | reverse complement strand
AAACCACGATGTCATGTTCTGTGTGAGGATGCTCTCCACAGCGCCTGTATAGAAAATCCTGAGGATCTTTGGAGAGACCCTGAACTTCTCAAACATTCTCAAGGCTGAGTGAGATGTAACACATTCTTTGTGAACCTCAGACTTCAAATATTCATAATTTTATGATTCCGCATTTTCTTACTCATAATCACCCAAATATTCATTTTGACCTCGTCCTGCAAAAACAGCTGCAACCAAAGCAAGTCACTTTTTTTGAAGCAGTTGTTCAATTTTACATTATTTTTCCAATAAGTAAAATTTGACAATATGAGAATTTAAGATTACATGTTAGTAGTTTTATTATCTTTACAATTGAGTGATATTATTTCCGACTGAACGGGTCATTTTCTTGCCATAAAATAAGAACCATATTTTCATTGAAAAATACGGGGAAAGGCAGAAAGTTTGAAAGTTTATCACACTGTCTACCTCTGCTGCCCTCTCATCCACCGCCCACACTGCTGCACAGACGCAGGTCAGTCTGCAGCCTTTGTTCAGTGCTGCTCCTCAGGCCTGAAACTCATCTGATTCAGCGGCTCCGCTCTAGAACTCAGCCTTTACTTGCTCGGATTAATACTCTGGACCCTGCACAGTTCAGCTACAGTTCCCTTGTTGCTCTGTGCGGCCAGCAACCCACCTGGTTCTCCATACAGCCTCCACTCTGTGCCTGCTCTGTGCCATGGCTCAGTGTCCCAGCCCCAGTTATTCACCTTTTGTATACAGTTCCCTGAGTGTTCATCTATGTCTGTGCTTTTTCTTCTTTCTGGGGTTTATGCTTCAGTGGGAAATTTACACCATCGCTACATCACATGACTCCTCTGAAACCCCTCTGAAAGTTGACCTGAACCTCCCTAGAAATGTAACTACACATTGAGTCGATGCAGCCCACAAGTGCTGTGTTCGGTCTGCACCGTTCCTCCTATGCATTTCTGGTTCACAGTTTTTGAATTTATCAGTGAGAGAATAACAGTCATCATCTCAACATAAGGATAAACAACTCAGAAAACATAGTCCTAGAGGGAGGGAGGGAGATTATCAGAATGAAAATCAAATCAAAATGTATTTCTATAGCACATAATAATACAACACAGTTGACCAAAGTGCTTCACAGTCGGTCAGAGCAATAGCACAAGATAGAATAAAAGAAACAGTTAAAAGGAGGGCAGGAAACAATATGAACAATATGGGTAAAAAAAACACATAACTAGCCATGAAATAGCTTATTAGTTTGAATCAAAAGCCAGACTAAAACAATAAGTTTTAAGACGCAATTTAAAAGACTGGACGGACTCGGAGGAACAAATATAAGGAGGAACAAAGAAGTGGAAAAACTGCCTCCTCACAATAAACTGACAACAACAAAAAGTCTGAGCATTTTATTGGATTCTATCAGTTGGCACCTCGTGTAACACCAAGACACAAGCATAAGCTAATTAAGACAAAATGCACAAACATAATTGATGCCAGCCACTTACATAGGTCACATCATGGGATCTACAAAGATTCTTCATAAGTCAGAATCTTTCCTTATTTCCTAAAATCAAATCAAATGAAAAGACATCTGTGATTCAAAGTAGCTGTGAATGTGAGTGCTAATAGTGTGTTACGTTAGCCCTGGCATAGACTGGCAACCTTTCCTTGTTGTACCTTGCCTTTCATACAGGCGGAGGTGGGTAGGCTCTCCCCCTCCACCTGCACCACGAGCCTGAAATGGATCAGCTGTAAAGGAAATGAATGGATGGAACAGTTAGAGTAGAGAAACTGTAAGAACAAAAACAGCAGAAATACTCAGGTATCGTGTGCTGTACATCTTGTTCAGTAATTGATATGGACTCTAAGGTTGTGCGATTTTCTGAGACAGATACAATTTGTTACAAATGTGAAAAAATATATAATTGAACACGTTTGTCATTGTCAAATTAAAATGTTCAATGGGAACAAATCAGAAAGTCGGTATGCGAGCAGGTGTCCCCTCTGACTTAAAAAGACTGTCCAATCTGAGCCCTGAAACCTGTCACTTAATCAACAATGTTACAGAAAACACTGTTAGGTTATTACTAGGGGTGCAACGATACTCGTATCGATATTGAACCGTTCGATACAGTGCTTTCGGTTCGGTACGCATATGTATCGAACAATACAACATTTTTCATTTATTTTATCAACTTTTCTTCTGACAATGCTGTCTGTGTTGAGCGCTCAGTGGATCTGCGCTCGACAGTGCAGCCTAGGCGGAGTAGTCGAACGCAGATTTACTGAGCGCAGGGCAAGCTAGTGAGACAGAAGTTAAGCTCTGGTTACAACATGGAAAATTGAACCTCCCCCACCCTCATTCAGATCTGGCTTATGGAACTATTTTGGTTTTCATGTGACGTATGACCCTGAAGGTATGCGTGTCATGGACAAAAGTAAAACAGTATGTCGGATGTGCCACGCAATGCTCAATTACATTGGTGGAAACTAGTGGTTAGCGCAGTTAGCTCGTTAACGTGTTGGCCGTCTAGCCCCACGCACGGGGCGATCTGCGGTAGCTCGTTAACGGAGATTTGCCGTGTTGTGGCGTTAACGTCATTTCAACGAGATTAACGGTGACAGCACTAGTGGGAACACAACGAATATGACTGCACATTTACGCTGACATCATCCTAGTGCAAAGACAAGTGGAAGCAGACAAAAACAACAAGCACACATGCTACAAACTTCATTTAGACAGCCGTTAGCACATGATTCTCCTTATGGGGACCTGATATGTTTAATATACTGCTGAGAATATAGCGCAGAAGAAGCGGATAGTATAGCTTTTATTTTGGAAAGAGCCATTTCTCTGTAATAAACTCTCTTTTCCAAAGATGAGTGATTCAGATAGATTTTTTTTATTACTTTGTTGTTTCAGCAACATTAAATTTAAAAACTCTACTTTTGAGTTAAAATATATATTTATAATTTTAATAAATGAAAAATTAAAAAGGAATGAACATTTTTTTTGTATCGAAAAAATATCGAACCGTGACACCAAATGGTAAATGGCCATTTGTATAGCGCTTTTCTAGTCCCTAAGGACCCCAAAGCGCTTCACACTACATTCAGTCATTCACCCATTCACACACACATTCACACCAAAGTATCAAACCGAACCGAACCGTGAATTTTGTGTATCGTTGCACCCCTAGTTATTACCTGTGTTGGCTTAAAAACACAGTGTTTTGGCTGTAATAATATTACTATGTGTTCTTTCTGTGAGGCTGACAGACCTTTAATGTGTCAGACACTTTTACTGCTTTTCCAAGTTCTGGGTCACAAATCACCTTTACATAAAATAAATGATTGATATTTATCGAGAACAATTGTTCATTTATTCATTTATCAGGTGAGACATAAAAGGTCGATAGTATGTAAACTTTTGTTTTTCTATTAGTCGTGATAGCAGATCTCGAGCCACCGCTTCCAGCTCGTCTTGGGTGACAATGATGCTTTCCAGTGTTAGACCAAGGATATTAACACCCATAGGATCTGCCACTGTTTGGAGACACTGTGGAGGTAGGCGAGATCCTAGGTAACCTAACTGGGCCCTTTTGATGTGGAGCCACAGCAGCTGTGTTTCTATCACTCAGTTTTACACATTAACACAGACACTTTTCAGAAGACAGTTGATAGAAATGCCCAGTTAGTAAGTTCTAAATTTTCTGACATGATAGGAATTAATATTGCTTGAAAGGAAAGCATGGTTTGAGTTTAGCTAACATCAATTAGATGGTGGATGCTTGAGTTATAATTTTACCATCTTACCTATGAAGCAAAGCAGTGAACATTAGTGAGCAATTGTCAAGCTGTCAGGGATTTATTTTAAGAGAATATGGGGACAAATCAAAACACAGAAAACAAATCCATGGAGATTGCCTGCTTTGCACAGCTGGTGATCCAAACTTCTTGTAACACTACTCACACTGTGAAGGCAACTGAGTTGTGGTTCTCTGAGTGTGCTTTGTCAGTCTTGAGAACATGACCCCAGTGATGTCATCAGCTTGGCCTTTCAGGCAGGCAGAGTGAGGCTGTGCTGCAAACTCACTGCAAGACGTTCTAATAAAAGACTATCAGGTTGATTTATGGTCAATTTTAGACTCAGTGGTTTTGAAGCTTTCAGGCACCTAGTAGGAAGTAAGTCATGACATATCTGCTCCTGCTCCACCAATTTGTACAATTACTTCCATAATCTGACTCAGTCCACTCCCACTGCATTATTGGATGGCAACAGTAAATCCTTGGTGTTAATAACAGTAAGAGGGATGCAATCTGTGGCCAATCATTGCCCTGGAAACACCGCTGGCTGTTTGGTTTGGCCCATAATTATACTTATTAAATTCAGTGGTAGATGCTTACTGAAAAACAACAATTATAACTCCCAGCTTTCATTTCTGTCCTCGTTCAGAGTTTATTTCATACATATGTGATTGTACCCTACAACTCAACCATAAGTTGGCATGAAGCGCACTGTTGCATAGAAATGTTTCTAAAGCAACAACATGTTTCCTTGCTGCTGCTTTTTGATGCTTTGTGACAAGACGGGAGTGAAAACAGCACGAACCATTGATATCGTAGCATTTATCCACGTTCGTATCCGAGTATCCTGGTTTAAAAACCAAAAAGTCTTTTTTGTAAATCAAACAATCAATCGCTCTTGATCTGTTTATTGTAACAATGTTTATTTTTAGACTGTTTTGAAGCCCAAATCCCATTCTGGCAGCATAATGATTATTTTTCTGTTGCTATATTTCTTTCTGCCTCTGAGATGATGAAGATCGTGATGGCAGCGATGGTAAAGACAGCGTCAAACATTAGGTACTGCATCCAGGATGATTATAAATGGTAAACAGTGAAAGTTAACCAGCTACACAGCATGTGGAGCATATCATGAAGACCTCTCTAACTCTGCATCAGGGCACCTACACATCAGTGCAGAAAAATCAAAATCTCTTTGGCCCACTTTGAGAGTTATAATTTTAGATGCAGCACTGCAGCGAGGTGCTAAAGCCAAAGGCCTCTTCGAGTACCAGTGAGAGGCAGATGAAAGAGACGCTTCTAGCAGAAAATAAAGATTAGCTTGGAACAGGATTTTGTTAAATGTGATTTGTAATAAAACCACAACTATGCTTTCTGTAAGGGGCATTTCAGCAGCACATTAAATTGACAAAACTGTTTTGGTTCATATATAATTTAGGAATCCGAGAAATTTTTCTAAACTGAACTGTGGAAAGACAGAGTGCAGTGATGTCAAATAGATGAATCTTGGAGCTCCTCCACAGACCATGAATAATGAAATGAGTGCTTCAACGCTTACTGCAATCATAGCAACGTATTTGGCATGTGGAGACATTTTTTAATTAACAACTCGTAACCTTGGTTCATGTATAAATCATTGGGATGAAACACCTTAAACAAAAACACCGGGGGCCTTCAGCAACCAGACTACCAGTTAGTCACACTAGTTTAAGTTTCAATATTTGATTTGTAGCTTCTTCTTACTGCTTAAAATAAGAATAAACAACAAACTGAAATGTTTTAGCCTTGACTCTTCTTTTAGTAGTTTGTAATTAGTGTGTAATTTGTAATTGAATAGTTTGGCCAGAGGGGGAACAAAAACCACCTAAGTAAAGACCAAACCACTGAGGACCAGGAAAAAAGAAAAGAAAACTATGATCGGAGTAAATACTGCACATTTTTGCAGATCATAAGCAAATAAAATATCTAAAGAATGATTGGAAGAAAATTATATCTGTACACATTTAGCACCAATAATATTACAGTTTATCTTCTAAGAATGTGGATATACGCAGCCTCAATTTCATGTATTATGGAGAGTAAAGAGAAAAAAGGCAAATTCCACAGGACTGATCCACTGACAAACTGCAATATTTAGAGCAAACGTCTTTCTCTAATATATGTACATTTTTATGCCTGGACCAAAATAGGACACTGACTGATCGATGGAGTAATGCTGCTGTTATACCTAAAGACAAAAAAAACTCCTTTGGTTTCAGCACTTTTGGAGAATTAAGAGTTAATATTAGATGTGCCTCTTTATATATCCTAAACCTGTTACCTATACCTGATTTACCTCGTAGTGATATATGATGTTCTTTGTGCTACTTGAGCACTTCCTAGAACTTTATGTCAAATCATCAGTAAAACACTCTGTAAGAATTTAACAATGTAAGCTTTCAGGAAGTGCCAGTTTCCAAATAATGCAAACATTTGTAGTAAGCAGAAGTCAACGTTTGCTGCAGTGCATAGTTTGTCAATGCCTGACTAGTTGGACAAAAGCAGCACAGATGAAACAAAACTAATTTGTGGCTTCTGTTACATTCTTTCTTCTTCTAAGTTTTCTTAATACATTAAATAGCACACTGACCTTTAACCCTAATTATAGTGAAACAGACAGAATGCTAAGGTCACAGCAAATACACTGCATTTTAACATGCATGACAATGAATCACTATGGCTTTCAGGCTGAGTGCAGAACATTCATTTATATGGAAATTTGTCATTTAGATAGCTGTTCATACAGTATTCTCTTTATCCCGACTCTCACACACATATTTCCTACTTCATGTGATTCATATCTGTCTGCATGTATATAGTGATTCAATAATGTTTATGAGAAAGTCACATAGATCACATCGTTTGACCTTTGGTATTTTTGTCCAGTTGTTCTATGATCATTACACACACACACACACACACACACACACACACACACACACACAAACTACAGATTTGCGGTGGCTCATGTGCATGAGTCAGACTAACGCTTCTTCAGTGTTCATTCATCCTCCTTTTTATGAAAAGACTATGACAAATACACACACATATATTGAACATAAATACAGTCAACACTCTGGGGAGAGCTACACACGGCATTATAGGAAGACCCACACATGCATGACTGCACAAACCTGTGTTCCTGCATATAGACTTATGCACATAAGCAAACACACATCAACAAGATTAGCTAATGTCATGCTCTCAATGATTTTGCAACCTCATCTGCATCTTTCAGGATGAAAATAAAAATGATTATGATGTAAAAATTTATCATGCATGAAAAAGTTTCTGTGGGCTGCAAAAGGCGATGGGGCAGTGGTGTAGAGATAAAACAGGGAGGATTTAACATGTGCTCCGTGTGATCTGTGTAATCTATACATGCACAGACCCCAAAGTGGGGTTATGAATATGCAGATTTATGTTCGTGAATAGTTCAGAACCTTGTAATAAACTGAATAAATAAGTGTGTATGCGATTCATTTATGTGTACAGAGTGGTGTACTGTGTGCAAACATAAGAAGAAAATATGTTATTTTTAGATGAAGATCGAATTATTACAGTGTACAACTTACCAGGATGACATTAACCCTTTAAGACCTACCATAGAACCAAGTCTGCCAGAGCCTAGTTTATATTTTTACATGCTGTGGAGACATTTTTGAGAGCATTTCAAGTTGGTATACATCAATACAACTGTTATAGCCCAAACTTTAATAATATGTATGCATTAAGTCCATAGTAATTACATAAATTGCAAAAACGTGCAATGAACTGCAAAAAAAATTAAAAATCATTTTGGGTTTTTTGACATATATTACTACTAAGAGAAATTTAAGAGGTTTATCCCTCAAAACTTTAAATACAAAGAAGTTGCAAAAAATAGTTTACAACAACAGGAAATTTATTTTGAGTGTCTTCATAGTTTTATTTTTGAGATATACCAATTTTTATATACTGCAGGAATAATGAAAATAAAAATTATAATGCAAATTTTCAAAGAAAACAGCATGTGCATCAAAATAAATTATTTAAAGCAGTGCAATTTGAGTTCTAAGCATCCCAGCAACTACTCAGAAAAGCATGAAGTCAAACGTGACTTTTAAAAACACCAGAACAGGCTTATCAGGCCTATAAGTAAAAACTACATCTTCTGCGAAAAATGATGTCACTTCTGGTTTTGGGCAGGTAATGGCGGACATAAGATAGTTCGCGATATTCCAACCTAGGAAGTTTTACAAACAGCTGATCGGATCGGCAAACCGTGTTTCTGGAATATTATGGTTTTTTTTGCTGCAAGTGGTTTTTATGCAATTTTTACAAAGCTGTATGTGGAAGGAAACCGTGACCTAGGACAAGCTGATGACATAAGATGTAAGTACAACTCCTCCGGTTTCATATGCAAAAAAAAATATTGCGCTAGCTTACGTGGTTCCGGTTCTACAGGGATTTAAAAATAGTGACGCAAAATGGAGCGTGCCCAGTTTGCAAGCTCATCTTGTAACCGGAAGGTTGGCGGTTCAATCCCCAGCTCTATCTGTCTTGGTCATTGTGTCCTTGGGCAAGACACTTCAGCTACCTACTGGTGATGGCCAGAGGGCCCAATGGCGTGATATGGCAGCCTCATGTCTGTCAGTCTGCCCCAGGGTATCTGTGGCTACAACTGTAGCTGCCTCCACCAGTGTGTGAATGTGAGCGTGAATGAATAGTAGCATTGTAAAGCGCTTTGAGGGCCCCGAAAAGCACCATATAAATGCAATCCATTATTATTGTTATATCTGACAGGTGTTCGCATTATCAACACTATATATAGAGTATGTAACATCCTTTACGGGGCATATCTGCATGAGTATGTTGGATTCAAATTCATTGTAACATAAATCATTATAAAAACAGACCCCATATCTGTCAATGCTAGTATCACAAGGTTCATAATCCATCCATGGTTATGGTTGAGCAGAATGCACTTGTTGTTGATATGTAATTCCGTGCACATGCACAGTATGTTAACATCTTTGTTTTATATGATTAACGCCTTTTCTTTGATTCAAATAGATATATCCAATAAACTCCAGCGATAACTTTAGTGCAAACCTGATGTACGACTTCAGACAGATGCCCAAACTAATCTGTTACATGAAGCAGTTTAGTCATTAACTCTGAAGCAGGACTAACGTGCCAAAAGTGTTTTTTAAAGAAGAAGAAATCAGTGACTGGTTGTGTTCACCTCATCAGAATTCAGCAGTTCCAAAGACATTCTTGTCTTAGGGGACAAGGTCTGTTTTAAAACAGTATATCTTACATTAGACTAATCTATGAGCAAAATGAACAGCTTTCTCACCCTACAGTCCATCCAGGCTGATGTTTGTGAGAGCAGCTGCTAACTTATCACCCAATAAAAAACAGCAGGAGTGTGGAAACTGAAGGAAGAGCTTCTCAAATCACAGATCTGTTCAACTGTTGTGTATGTTAGCGGTTTCTGATATCTGATGTCATCAGTATAAGTCCATGGCTACCTCATGTCTATTGTCCAGCACTGTTTTAGTAACATGGTGGTTACTAAAACAGGATGGTTTTCCTGTTTGATGATGGTTTTCACAGGGACTAAAAGGCTCCACTTGCTCTATGACAGCAGTTAAACAAAGAAACATTTCCATATTTCCCACCATGTTTATAGTCGAATAATAAATGTCCTTTTAGCCTGGTTTTTGGTCTCCACACCTCTAGAGGGAACTATTTGAGGGAACTTATTGATTTGTCATGACAACATCATGATGCTCATTTTTCTGTATTTCTGTGTTTTGTTTCCAGACAGGTGACATATTATAGGGAAACTCAAGAGATTTTGTAATTCGCAGCTTTTACTGAAAAACAAGAGGCTCGACCAATCCGACCAACAATGTGGGGAGGGGGGGGGGGGCTGATGGGTGCCTAAAATGCCCTTTTAATCAGGCAATTTTGTTTTTTATTAATTTTTTATTTTTTTATGTTTGTGTGCGGAGTCCTGTCTGTGCCCCTCAGCAATAATATTTAACTATTAATCACATTTTTAAAAGGATCTGGCTTGCATCAGTCACATGATGACCATTAACCAATGATCGCTGTTGCGAGAATTGCTGTCTTGTGTGTGACTGGGTGCAGTAAGGAGTGTATGTGATGTGTGTGTGAGCATGCGCGTGAAGGAAATGCGGGGAGCGGAAGAGGAAAAAAAGAGGGAGAGAGTGTGTCATGAGTAGAGAGGGCGACCAGGAGCACCGTTCTAACGGGCTACAGCCTATGCAGTGTGTTTTCGAAGTGTGCAGTACTGTTATTAAAGCCTCATCTCTTCAGTACTCTCCGGTGCCTCGGCTGATTTCTGTCTGCCTCACTACTCCACAAAAGTGAAGGGAGTTAACCCCGAAGGAGGACAAACTTCGGCCCTGGAGGAAGCATCTCCCCTCGCGTCTCCCGACCACGGTCAGGGGACTGACGGCAAGGAATGGTTGACATCGCCTTTGACGGCAGAACGCGCTGATTACGAGCCGGGAACGAGCTCACAAAGAACACGCACATTTTTTCTGCCTGGGCGGTCCGGAGCTGTAGGAGAAACACAAATTAACTCAGAGACACAGACTGATGCGACACAACCAGTAAGCAGGTGTACAGCGCACACTGTAGTCTATAGCACACAGGAGTATTAGCTTATTATGTGGCAACTGATGAGCGTGCTGTGTGTGTAACGGCACGACAAACATTACCTGTCCTTTTATTAACTGCACAAGTAGTGCTGGTCATAGGGAACATTTTTAGTTTTAAAGTAAATTACCGGGCTTTTCCTGCCTTTCAGGGGTGATTATATTTCACTAAAAACGATGTAATGTGCATGTCCACATAATTATGGATTATTAAAATTGTGATATTTAAAAAACACACACTGTATTTTAAAGAACATAAATTAAGAAATATATTATATTAGACTTATATTCTAAATATGACAAAATGCTGATTTTACAGCAGTAAAATTCTTGTATCTCTGCAGTTTAAACATTTAATAAACTTTCTGCCTGCACAGAGTGGATAGTGAAACAAATGGAATCATCATAAATACATTATTTCATATTTATTACTTTTTTCTCATTGCTTTATTATTGTAGCTCTAGTAATAAATAATAAGGGAAGGATTCTGGATCAGCAACATGATGGAAACTTGTGGCCATAGTATATACAGTATTCTGAAGAAGGTCTAAAATGTCACTGTGTGTACGTGCTTGTGTGTGTTTTATGTGTATAGATGTTTTAAATTATTACTCATTATATAACATTGTCCAGACATACCTGGTAAGGACACGAGGAGGAAACAGTCGGAGCTGTGTGAGGCTACTAAATCCCTCAGCAGCTGGATTACAAAGAGCGCAGGTAATGACACACGTACCAGATGTTGGAGAGGTATTCCAGGAATGTTTTGCTTCTATAACATTTTATCATCATTTTATTGTAGGTTAAGAGCAACAGTTGCTGAGTGTGGATAACTAAATAATAGTTTATTGCAATAGCAGTTTGTGCCTTGTTCTCAGATGGACAGCAAGGGGAGAGTGATAGATGAGATGAGGGGATGAAGGAGGAACAGAAGCAAAGAGTGATTCACAGGCAGAGCCGAGTTTATTTCGCACAGTTTTTTTGTTGCCTTATAGTTCCAAGCGCATTTTGTTATTATCTCATGACACTTGTTTAATCAGCTCCCATCTCTCCTATGAACTTTTTAATGTCTACAGTCTCAGATCAGCCCTGCCCTCCAGCACATTCAGCAGCAGCAGCACCAGAAACCCCCCAACAGCAACATTGTACCAATCAAGTCAAACACAGGTTTCGTTTGCTTTGCCTTGTCACCACCTCACAACAGTGATATACTATGATGCGATCCCATATTAGATTCTTGATGAATGTGTGTAGTTGTTATTCAGCCTGGTTCAATGTGCCCCTTTTTAACTTTGAGCACCCGCCCCTTTAAACATCTCTGCACGGCCCTGTGTTTGACTTTATCTGAGGGAACACACTCCCGCATGCATTTCTGTAAGTTGATGTACAAATATTGATTAGATTAGCTGAACAAACTTTCAACGCATTTTAAATGTTTATGTTATGTTTTGTAACTCAGTGTTTTATTCGGTCTTATTAGTTGTTTTACACCAACCTTCATTTTTCTCTTTAAACCTTTAAAGTAGGAACCATTAACTGCAACAAAAAATAATAATAATTTTTTTGAAACTGGAGTGTTTATTGAACCTTCTGACTAATTTTATTTTTAAATTGAATATAAATTTGCTTCTTGGAGTTATAATTTGTGTCATTTTTGCTACAAACAGCATTTTATGCAATTTATTGGTTAAACATTTATTGCACAATATATTTATTTATTTTTCTGGAAAAAAATACTCATCCTGATAAAATATGATACATACAAAGCCAAAGGAAGTAACTCCAAACTATAGTAACACACTCTTACAATGAATGCACGCACATATGAAATCACAAAGGACAGAAAACAGGAAGATAACAACTTGCAGGATGTGTTGTAATTCTCCACATTTGGACTGAAGCATGTTGTAAACAACAAAAAAGACAACAGATTAAAGAAGTTTATTATACGTCACAAAGGATGAACTGCTCAGAGAAAGAAGACAAGAGAATCAGGCATGAATGAGAATGAATGATGGAAGGAAAGAGCGAAAGAAATGGGAGTGCTGGAGAAGAGGAGGAGAGAAGAAACACAAATGCGACCTGTCTATAAAACAGAGGGAAGGAAGAGCCTCCACTCACCCCAGAGCCCCCGTGCACTGCGGTCATGGGTGGGAATTAGGACACACTCATGCGCATAGATGCAGCAAAATATTAAACAGACACAGAGAGAGCATTTGGAAGCTTGTATAATTCTCTCTGTGGGTGTCAATTAAATCTCTCAGCTCTGTCAACAGCACACACACACACACAGTCATTCTCTTTCAACAGCTAGTGCTTCGTCAACACCGGCTGGCTTGGCAAGAGCGAGAGAAAGGGGGGGGGGGGGGGAGAGAAAGAGAGCTGTTGAAGAGAGAGATAAGAGATAGAGAACTGGTAATATGAGAACATGAAAGCACTGCAGGTAAGGAAACACTGTGGTTGCACACACACACACACATGTTGGTCTTATTACACTTTTTTTCTGGGTCACAATGCTACAAAGAACAGAAATGATGTTGCCAACTGAGCTATACATGCTAAATCCCAAGGTATGGACACACACACACAAAGTGGGAGAACATTCCATCATCCCATGCAAACCAGCAGCTTACATGTCTAATAAAGCTCCCAGTTAGATCCGAGCCATCGGCTGCGTTTTGAATGTATCAGACTGAACAAACAGCGGTGCCACAGGCTAATTGTACACTCTGTGTAGCTACACTGTCAAACTAGTTTTGACTGTTTTCTGAGACACATTACACCATGCAAGACACATCTTGTGACTTAAAAGGCAAACTGAGGGTTATGAAAGCTGCACTCAACATCATCCCAAAGCTAGAGCTGAATAAACAACAGAAGTGTGCAGCGCTGCAGGCTTCAGAGCACAGCGATCTGTGGCACAGTGTTCACAGGTTTGCTCCCTGCTGAGGTGTCCTGATAAAGACTTTAAACCCAGATTGACTCACTCAATTTCCTTTGACATTTATTAGAATTCAGAAGCTGGGAAATATAATATCTCATTGCAGACAGATGCTATCAGTCACACCAAAAATCCCACTGAGTCTGTGGGTCTTTGGTGTGACTGTAACTATGATGCCATAACAAATAAAGTCATGATGTCGTATGTAAGACTCAAAACCTAGAGTGATGAGCAACACAGCGATTCATTTTCACACCCTCTTCTTTAACCTATAGGTTAGGGTTAGCATTAAGGTCGACCTCTAATAGCATCGTCACGTCCTTGAAAAACCCAAATGAAAAGGCTTTAAACAGAAAGGAAACATCCATTTTGTATGGACTGATGGCTTACACTCACTAACACTTTATGAGAACTGCACACTGTTAAGCATTAGTAAAGTATTAGCAAATACTTAACTATTCATGTTTTGAAGTGACACATTAAGGAGAAGTAATGCTTTTATATAATGAATTAAGTCATGATTAATAGGCTCACATGTTTAATGAGAGCATTACTCTAAGTGACAATTTATAATAAATAAAGTATTATATTATAATATATAAAATATTTAGGAACTGTTCCAACAAAACGATGAACAAAGTAGCTGCTCATTTATGCACCTACAGCTGATATACTGTAGGGACACTTATTTCATGTTGTAATTAATGGTCAGTTTAAGCAGCTGCTAGTTGTTAGTTCAGTATTTTGCATCTATTCCTTACACGGCATTTACAAGTGTCAACTATGCAACACAACCCAACACAACAAGGTTACATGTGTGTAGGACCAGAGTCTTATTTTGAAGGAGGAAGAGTGGCTCTCCTTTTAAAGAGAAAAAGATTCACTCATGTCGGAGCCATGGAGCACTTTATTTTGGATATAGATTTAGATTCAGATTTACAGCTTTACAAAAGCAAAAAGTTTGTAAAATAATAATAATAATAAATAATTAAACAGGTCATAATTTGTTCAGCAACCTGAGAGCAGGTGGAAAATAACTGTCTTGGATCCTGCTGGGGACATATTTATAGTGTTTCCCAGGCTGGGAGTTCTCACGGGCCTGGAACAGGTTGTGGTTTGGGTGCTGAGTGTCTGATGTGTTGGACTCGGCACTGCGTCCAAGCTCGCATTTCTGCTGGAAGGATGGGAAACTCACCTCCCCTGATACTCTCTGCTTCCCTCACTGGGTTGATCTATGGTGCAGCTTCTGTACCAGACGCAGCACAGCAGGATGCTGTCAGTGGAGCATTCAAAGACCTGGGCCTTCCTAACCTTGCTGTTGGTGTGTGTGGACCATCTGAGGTCCTCTGTGATGGTCACACCAAGAAACTTAAAATTGCTGACCAGCTCAACTGGGGCTCTGTCGATGTCAATGAGGCCGCCTGAAATCCACAATCGGCTCCATGGTATGTTGACAGTGAGGGCACAGTTGTGATCTGGCACCATTGTGTCAGATGGCTGATCAGTTAGCGAGCATAAGTCAGTTTAACCTGACGTGAACCTACTAACCAGAGCAAAGCTGAACTTCTAACATCTACATTTACTTGTGTTATTAATTCAGTATGATGAACATGTTGTTTATGGTCTGCACATTTGAACATGAAGCGTGATGAAATGTTTTCATGTTTTATTTCAAAGAAAGAAGCTTCAATATCTCAAAGTTAAAGAACATTTTGTCTCCAGCTGTTCAGTCTCTTTCTGTCCTGAGAACTCAAACTTTTCACCTCTGCACAAACTTCACGTGGGTTATATTTGCATCTTCTAATAGATATTTGTATTTTCTGTTTGTCTCTGTGTTGTCTGCTTCCTTTTATTGCTGTGGAGACAAAGGAGACGTGTTTGAGTCTTAAGGTCCTGCTGACCTTTCAGTTTCATTTAGAAACACTTGTTCAGGTATAGGTGGTGACTTTACAGATACAGTAACACAATATACTGAACTGTAATTAACACAAATCATGTATAACTCTCAAGTTGAAAGACGTCTAAAAAGTAAAGAAAATCTTATTAAATTCCTCTTTTTGCATGTGATGAATCAGTGTTTCTACACAGCTGTCTGAGCGTGTTTGGCTGTCTGCAGCCTTTACAGTGAAAGCACTGTTAAAATGGCTGAAATGCATTTAGTCAGTATTTTTATTCCCACTCTCATCACAGCAGGTGCTGCTTCAGTTTGCACTCAACAAGTGATTTCAACACATCAAACCAAATGATAAATGTATGAAACACTGTGATGATTTCCAGAGGTGACTGTTGTGTAACATGTTCAGCACAGTAATGGATGGACACCAAAAGGTTGGCAACACTGTAGCTTTTACATTACGTCTGTGTAGAAATCTATTGTTGTTAAAGCGTTTTAAAGGTTTGGCCTCTTCCTGATTTCTTATTTTGATTGTCAAAAAAATTGGTTAAATAAAAATAACATTAGAAATCGATAACAGTAATACACAATATGGTTTTAAATGATTATTATTTCATTTGTTAAGGGAAAAAGCAGTCCAAGCCTACCTGGCTCTATGTATTTTGTTAAAAGCCCCCTATAATAACTGATTGCTGTCAAAGAGACTTTTACAACGTTGGAGGATTTTTACTGTCTCCGTAGGGTCATGTAAAGCATTTCAATTGGATTTCAGTTTGGAACTTGAATCACTGAAACCCTGATTTTGGTTTGAGCAGGATCAACACTGTTCACTCCTTTCCTGAGCCCCTTAGAAACTTTGAAATGCTTTCAGGACTGATTGCTGTCAATGAGTTTTCTTCCTGTTAGCTACGTTAGATCACGGTGTAATGTGTTGCTTTTGGGGAGGGGGTGGGGGAGTGGGGGGTAGGTAACTTTTTGTTTTTTGTTTGTTTGTTTTGTTTTTAATTCAGCAAATTGAGCAGTAACCGGCTCCATGCGCAGCTACTCATAGTGAGCTTTGTAAAAAATGCAGTTAATCACAGTTAGTTCACGAGTTACTAAGGGGGGGGCAGTTACCTTTTCACACAGGGCTTAATGGAGTTGGGGAGCTTTTTCTCTCCCAATAAATAAAATCCTCTTTCAAAAGCTGCATTTTGTATTTTCTTTGGTTATCTTTGCCTCATATTAACATTTGCTTGATCTGGAAGGTAAGTGTAACAATTATGGGAGAAAGACAGATATGCCTGGTGACTGGATGGTATTTTGAACAGCATAAGTTAACAGTAGGTTAAAACCTATCATATATAATCAGTCAGGGAATACAGAACGAGGTACCTAACAGCTAAATCGTTATTAAACTGCTATCAGCTGAAAAAAAAAACCAAAATATTGAACAAGACTTTCGACATACGTGTCTTTGGACTTTGCAGCAAAAGGAGAACATTCAGTCACACAGACAGGCCTGATCTGAAACCCAGAACCCTGGTGCTGTAAGCTGACACAGCTAACCACTGCACCACTACTCTACCCAACATACCACACAAGGGCAACAACTGCTGAGGTGACCACATTGTCATCATTACTAAGCAGGTTATGTGCAGTTAGGTTTTTGACTCCACTATTGACATCTATTGAGCTCCTTTGGATTATCTTGTGGTTAACCACCATATACGTCAGCTCTTTGGTGCCGTGTAGGTCGTTTACGGCAACATGATTGACCTCAGAACTTAAACAATGAGAAAGCAAAGATGCAGAGCTGATGGGAACTGAAGTCGGGTGAAAACATGGTGCAGGTTCATCACTGTGAGCTACCACCTACATCTTTCACAGTGAGCATACATTTAACAGGGAAAACCCAGCATTTTAAGGATTATAGAAATACTGAACTGACACCTGTTTAATAAGTTGTTTGCCATATAATCACACACACACAGCATAATTTTACAGCAGCATGTCACTATAAGACAAAATGCAAAAGGCTATTAGAAGCTATTTAAAAATGAAAGCCTAACAAAGCCCCTGCAAAAGCCAAATCCAAATAAACACTGTAAGCGTTAAATCTGTGGTGTCAGGAGCCTGTGAGCTGCCTTCAGCAGAGTCCACATTATTACCAGAGCTGGCCCTCTACATGTCCTTGAGGGGCCAATTCATTAGTTAGCTGGAAAGCCCAATCAATCACAATGTATCTGAGAAGGCTATGAATCATAATTCTGCTCAGGTACAGCAAAGAGAAAAGACGGGCAGATGAGACGATGAATGGACAGAACCAGGCAAACAGGGCTGATGGGCAGGCTTGGGGAAAGGAAGAAGGATGATTGCGGCTATAACTACACACAGTTTAAGGCGGCATCCCAGGAGACGCTCGGTGCTGCAGTCAATAGAAATGTTGCTGTAGTTTGTGCTTTTCAGAAATAAAAAGAGAAACTAAGAAAACAGATGCATTAGCAACATAAACAACAACAAATAGAAACACTCATAGAAAACATGGCTGTGGTGTCAGATGTTGTTGGACCAGCAGTGATAACAAGCAAAGAAACGGTACATCTTTTACTTCACACATTTTTTTCAAACATTAATTATTTCTTTGCTGAATGTTGGTGGGGGCTCGGGCTACGTGATGAGATGAGCTATTGATCGTACAGGCTTAATAGGAAAAGGAAAGCCTCTGATGTGCTCCCCTGGGACGTCAGCTGAAAACAAAAGTCCGACACACTCACAGACCAGCGTGTAACCTCGAGAGGCAGTCCCGACGTCTAAGCATGTCTCCTCTACTTGCCTGCAATTGTTCCCTTGCCTTCATTGATCTGTCATAGATCAATGTTATAAAATAGAGACAGGTGTGGGTTTGTACCCAGAGGAAACAACAGCACATTAATCACAGCTTACAGCTGATGCACGCGGGTTGTTCGCCTGCTAACATGACTTGGTTTAACAATGACTTTCAGGGCTCATCTGTCAAATTACAGGAGCTTTAATGACACCCAAAGCTTAAATGAGCTGATGTGTAACTCCCATCTTTAGACTCAATAATTCATTATTTCCGAAAAGCTAAATCAACATTTTCTTACATTGTTACGCTTACTAAGAAAAACTTTTACTTAATTATCAGATTCATTCATGTGAAGCTACATTATAGATCACGTTATATCATATAAGTATTTAGAGTCTATGTAACTAAGACGAGGGACTTGCAGATACAATATTCGTAACTTAATGAATTATTAGTTTAGTAGGCTAAAGCTGATTTGTGATGCCTGCCGAAGTTTCTTACTGCTGACAGCATCTCGTTTCTGCAAAGTGCAACCGGATGTAAAACAATATAGAGCAAAGCAGTGATGAATTCACAAAGGAAATGAGTACAGCTCTAAAGCAGATTTTTTGACAAATTGTTAATGGTGATGAAAAAAGCTTCAGCAGCTGCTTGAAAGGACAAACAAAAGTTTGTCTTTTGTTAAACTTAACTCACAGCCTGATCTCCTGATTTAGGTCATTTAGGCAAACGATAAATACTTTAGAGGTGTCTTTTATTGCAGTTTGCCTTCATTAACTTCAGCACTAGTGTATGCATTGGAATTTCTTGGTTTCATACCCTTTATATCATTTTTAAAAGGACTTTCACTTATTTGTACAGATGAATGGACGTACAGGAAAAACCTGGACAGTACAGTGAGGGGAGCTGCTGGCAGCGTGATGCTGTTTGGGGGCATTTTGCTGGCAACGCCTTGGGTCCACTTGTACCCTGAGAGGAGAGGGTCACTACAAATCAATAGCAATTTGTTCTGAGTGATCACCTTTGTCTTGGAGGAGAAACATCTATCCTCATGGGAGCAGTGTCTTCCAGGATGATAATACCTCATCTAGAGGGCATGAGGGGTCACTCAGTAGATTGATGAAGATGAAAATTATGCGAATCGAGTGAACTGGTCACCAGATGTGAACCTGTATGAACCTGGAGGACCCACGTGCTCTCCACCACCACTAAAACACTAAATGTGGGAAATCTAATGTAATAATCAGATGCAGTGAAGTGCTGGGGACGCTTTACTACCAACACCAGTGATTATGTTTCTTTTTCAGTAACTCAGTATATGTTTTGTGTAGAATGAGTCTGACACACAGTGTAAGTCTACCTGCAGCCTGACGTCTTCCTCCAAAATAACAGTGTTTCTTACAGATTATTCCTCTTTCCTGGGATTTCTGGGAATATCGAACACTCGCTTGAAATAAAAACTACACACATGTCAATAAACTTTTGGCAGACTTGTGGCTCAATACATATAGCAGTGGCACTTTTACATCACAATTACAATTTATGCACAAGTTGAAATTGGGCTTCAACTTCTTATTCATGTATGACAACCCTTCATCAATGGAACTCATCATCACTGCATTAAAAGTGGACACTGTAGTGTCTGTTTGACAGAAGAAAATACACACAGTGTGTGAACCAAACGACCTCAAGACATTTAAAGCTTCAGCACTCAAACAGGAAATGAGAGTAGAAATGTGTTAGCCTCAGACACAGGTGGTAATAGCATCACTAAAGAGAGTTTTGCTTTAGGTGACTCAATTATTTTTGGAGAGCGAGTGTCACTTTTTCACAAGGTGGACGTCTCAGTTTGGTCAGGAACTCATTCTCCTTTCTAGACAAAGCTTGGAAAAAAAAAGTTGTATCCAAATGAGTTTAAATGAGAAATGGGATTAATTTAATGATGTGGAGGCTAAATAGGCCCCGCAGAGCCAATAGAGCGCTGCTCTTTAATACGTGGATGCATTAAATTAAAGCTATAATTGTCACTGTTATATAGTAAAAGGGTGCGACGGTGCACAAATATCACACGCTGCTTAGTGCAAACGCGCTGTGGCTGAAATGAAAGTTTGCACTTTGTTGCTTTAGGTTCGAGACCCCAGGGGCCAATGAGACACTCACATCCCTCTGTGTAAAAACAGGAGGGCACACGCACGAAATATTCCGAATCCAGCTTTGCTTTTCACACTTTTGCCTGCGATGGCCTCCACAGACAGGTGACTGGCTTCTGTGAATAAGTGGTGTGAAAATGGCAGCCAAGCAGCCAGAGCAGAGCAGCACTGGTGGATTTGTCTCTGTTTAATGAGGCAGCTGGTGGGGAGGGCAGCCATTGTTTTCCTCTCATAGGGGATGCGTTGAGTAATTTGCAGTAACCAGGGAGATACCATCCCTTTTCATTCCTTCTCAAATGGCCGCCTGACTGTGGCGGATGCCAAAAATGTCCGGGTACCATTCCTAAGAACATTGTTGACATTCAGCAGACATGAGCCACCGCAGCTACAAATGCGCCCCCACAGCATAATAACGTGTCAAAGACAAAATAATTACAGCAAATACACTTTAGTGCAAACTACAGTAGTGACGGGAGGGTTTGGATTGAAATGTAGATAATTTTATAGGATTTTAGAATTTATTTTTTTTTGGATAATTTAATTGGTCCTTTATAATCAAACCACTGGCACAATTTCACAGATGTAGAAAAAGAAAGCACATATTTTTATTTTGAAGGCGTGTATTAAATATCCTGTCCAAACCTCTAATGGCACGAAGTCCTTTTAATTTAAAAATCTATCAGCCAATCAAAGTCAAGTCTGCATTCATTACTGTGATACAGATACAGATGCAATACTACGTACATGTAATGTAGGACAAGCTAATGTAAATCAGTCTGCAGTATTTAGCACTGCATTTTGATGGAATTCAAGCAGCCAAAGAAATATCAGTACACACAGATACTGACTCTCTCACACTCAAACTCCACAATGATTTTTGCAACACCCGCATTGTCAAGTGAATATAAGTCTTTGTAATCTCTACAAACAGACATCAGATTATAAATATGTAGAGCTATACGCAGTGGACTCTTTGTGTAATGTATCTTTTGGATACATTTTCAGTGGCTCCACTGACAGCTCAAAACCTAACCTAGTTTATATACGCACTTTCAACCAGCTTCCTGTGTTGGTGCATATTTAGATTGCATGTAGAAAAATAGCCAATAAAAGCAAAAATGGGCTGTATCTGGTAAAAATCATGATCTTTGCAAATGTGTCTAAATTCATAATGATCAGAGGACAGTGAGCGATCTCTTCCCTGAATATCTGCTGATGACACCTGCAGGCCCTAAAAACTGGCTGCTGCCCTGAGAAGGCTACGTCACGAGAAGACCTGATGGGTTCCCTGGTGTGTGTTTCACAATCCATCCCTCAAAGTCTTTCCCCAACCCTGATGATCCACATGACATCACTACATCGGGGTTATTATTTCCAGTTCCAGATTATATCTCAACTTGAACACAGTTAATTATGACGAGTGAAAATATTAAACAGCACATTGACAAAATAACCCGAGCATACGTCATTAAAGATGCATGTCAGCCAAACGCAAAAGGAAGCACAGTACAGGATGTACATGTGAGGGAAAATGATGTTTTAAACCCACACTGGTGATCCTCCAAGTATAAAACCTTAGAATATGATAATTAGCATTATAGCCTATAAGAATTATGGTTATCAGATGATAAAGGAAAATCAAATATTTCCATTTGATCTTGAAATATTTCACCCAATATGAACAAAATACAATTATTCAAGAATTTAAATAAGACGGGTTAAAGTGGTTCAAAACTAGCAGCTCAAATTTGTAAACAAGAAAAGTTTTATTGCTTCCAAACCAAGAAGCATTTGGTTCATCACTTCTGTTTAAAATGATCCATGAGAAGCCGACTGGTGCAGTGAAAAACTGATGTAGCTTAATTCTTCTCTTCTGTTGCCACAAGATGCATAAGGAAAGCTTGGAACAAATAAGAAAGGGAGGGCAGACATTTGTTTTACGATATGCAAATTTACACTGCAGGAAATAGATTTCTACATGGGCTATTAATATACTAATGTGAAATGTGTGTTCGTGCTCATTTTTAAATAAGAAGAAAATGAAAAAAGATGAAGTAATGAGACTCGGCGATGAAATTCGGATCTACAACAGATCATTTACATTAACACAATGTCTCAGTGATGTATAGACAAACTAAAAACCCCACAGGGACGTGAGAGAGCACACTTTAGGCACAGACAACAACGGAAGCCAACACATAGCCGTCTCAGACATTAACCCCCCTGTAAGGCTGTATTTATTTGGTTAGACGCTGTTAAAAAAAAGGAACCAAGACAGGTGATCACTGAACCCTGTGGAACCTTATGGAGTTCCACAGGGTTCAGTGCTAGGACCAATTCTGTTTACATTATACATGCTTCCCTTAGGCAGTATCATTAGAAGACATAGCATACATTTTCACTGCTATGCAGATGACACCCAGCTCTATCTATCCATGAAGCCAGATAACACACACCAATTAGTTAAACTGCAGGAATGTCTTAAAGACATAAAGACCTGGATGGCCGCTAACTTTCTGCTTCTTAATTCAGATAAAACTGAGGTTATTGTACTCAGCCCTGAAAAGCTTAGAAATATGGTATCTAACCAGATTCTTACTGTGGATGGCATTACCTTGGCCTCCAGTAATGCTGTGAGGAGCCTTGGAGTCATTTTTGACCAGGACATGTCCTTCAATGCACATATTGAACAAATATGTAAGACTGCGTTCTTCCATTTGCGCAACATCTCTAAAATTAGAAATATCCTGTCTCAGAGTGACGCTGAAAAACTAGTTCAAGCATTTATTACTTCCAGGCTGGACTACTGTAATTCATTATTATCAGGATGTCCAAAAAACTCACTGAAAAGCCTTCAGCTAATCCAAAATGCTGCAGCAAGAGTCCTGACAGGGACTAGAAAGAGAGAGCATATTTCTCCTGTTTTGGCTTCCCTTCATTGGCTTCCTGTTAAATCCAGAATTCAATTCAAAATCCTGCTTCTCACATACAAGGTCTTAAATAATCAGGCCCCATCTTATCTTAATGACCTTGTAGTACCATATCACCCTATTAGAGCACTTCGCTCTCGCTCTGCAGGCCTACTTGTTGTTCCTAGAGTATTTAAAAGTAGAATGGGAGGCAGAGCCTTCAGTTTTCAGGCCCCTCTTCTGTGGAACCAGCTTCCAGTTTGGATTCGGGAGACAGACACTATCTCTACTTTCAAGATTAGGCTTAAAACTTTCCTTTTTGCTAAAGCAGATAGGGCTGGACCAGGTGACCCTGAATCCTCCCTTAGTTATGCTGCAATAGACGTAGGCTGCCGGGGGATTCCCATGATGCACTGAGTTTTTCCTTTCCAGTCACCTTTCTCACTCACTATGTGTTAACAGACCTCTCTGCATTGAATCATATCTGTTATTAACCTCTGTCTCTCTTCCACAGCATGTCTTTATCCTGTCTTCCTTCTCTCACCCCAACCGGTCGCAGCAGATGGCCCCGCCCCTCCCTGAGCCTGGTTCTGCTGGAGGTTTCTTCCTGTTAAAAGGGAGTTTTTTCTTCCCACTGTCGCCAAAGTGCTTGCTCATAGGGGGTCATATGATTGTTGGGTTTTTCTCTGTATCTATGAAGCGCCTTGAGGCGACTTTTGTTGTGATTTGGCGCTATATAAATAAAATTGAATTGAATTGAATTGAATTGAATTGAATTTTAATGATTGACAATTTGCATCCTAACAAAACCTTCAGGCTGCGTTCAAGTTCTGCCAAAACGCGCCGTTGGAGAACACCAATTGTGCCCTTACAATGCAACACAGTTTAGTAGTTTTAGCTCCTCATACAAACTCTAAGATGTTTAATGGCAAAAAGATGCTGATATGGTTTTGTTGGTGCACTACTTGTAGTTGTGGCTCTTAGGCATAGTGACACAGGTCCTCTTTTTGCTTGAGACTCTGTAGTTAGCCAAACAGTTTGAAATGAAACAGCTGAAGATTTAAACAAACAAACACTTAGACTGCGGTGAGAGTTAGAGGTGTTTGTTTTTCAACCACAAGTTAAAGCTCAGGCAGCTGTTTTTCCAACTCTGTTCAATCAGGAAAAAAATAACAAATATTCTGACGCACATAGAAAAATGACTCCTTGGACCTCTGAGGGTGAACCTCTTAGCATCCAGCAGGTCACTTAGTTTTGACTTAGTGTCTGGTTCACATCTGTCACTCTGCGTGTTGTGTGGTGGATGTGAAGAGATTAATCATCTTGATGCTGCTCACAGACTGCAAATCACTGTGAATGCAGTGGCATAATAATTATGCAGAATAATCAATAGTCACTGAACGTATGGGCTTTTTTAAGCATTACTTTATTTTACTTCCTCATTTTTATTAGTATTATTTATCTGATGGTTGCACCTATTATTAACTCCTGGTCATATAAATAGGCACAGTCATCATGTTGTGGGGCCTCTGAAATCCCAGTTCACTTCAAATCTTAGAAAAATAATAATAAGGCAAGAGTACAAGTAGAATAAAACATCAGTGGTTTCTTTTAACCAAACGCCTTCAAACATCAGTGATCCTGAAGTCCACTCACACTATTTCACTTCTGTGTTCTTAGCTTAGAGCGCCCCTTGTGGCCATTCCCCATATTAAAGCATGCTACAGACGTCTTCCAGCAGGGTTTTTACCAACTGTCTCCCCCTTAAATCCTTCCCCTCAGAAAGGCGTCGTTTTTGCAGAGCCACCCCATCAGATAAAAATACACAGTGAGGCAGAGATGATTTTAAGAGTTAGGATTCAGAACAGAATTGCATAACTGTCTCTGCAGCAGGTGGGATGATAACAGCAGAAAGGAGAGAAAGGAAAAAAGAAAGAAACATTCGTGAGGATTTCGTGCATTTGTGTCCTGCTAATCTTTCGCGAGGTAAATTAAAGCAATAGAAATTCACCGTTTTCTAGTGTTGTGGCACCTCGAGAACCCCCCCACCCGACCTTCCAGGAACCCTGCACGAGAGCCAAGTCACTGCAGTAAAATTTTGGACTGAAAAGCTGCGTCTCCAGCCAATTTGTGCCTTTTTTTAAGCACCAAATGATATTTCTGCTTTATTACAGAGCAGTGTGATCACAAACATGAGAAAGACGGAGAATGATGGAAGGATGGGGGAGACAGTTTGGAGGGTTATACATATCACATTCCTATCTCTCACCTCTCTCCCCGCATCCCTTTTTTAGTTCATAACTGCCATGGGTATTAATAATTAATGAGGACAATTCTCTGGCGTCTGGATGAGTCATACTCTCTGCTACTTGGTTTCCCAAAAGCACAAAAGCTTGGATTAACACAGAAAGAGGAAATCTGAATTTTTAACCCTAAAATGAAACCGGCATAAATGTTTGATGGGTGTCTATAAACAGAGGGAACTTTGACACCTGCCAAAAAAACCAAAAAGTCAGGTGTTCTCTCAGAAACCTGCCTTAAAAGCTGAAAGGACAGGAAAAAGTTGAGGATGTTTGGGACAAAATATTTTGCGATCTAAATAGGAAAAACCAGCACATGTGCATATTTGTATGAAGTTTTCCACGCTGGAGACTTTATTTTGGCTTGGTTTTAGTTGCTTAAACTGTTCCCTTGAAAAGCACGAACTGGTTCATGGCCTTCGGGGTAAAAAACAAGACTTTCCCAAGTTGCAGAGGCAGTTTTCTAAGCAACGAAACAATTATATATTATGCTTGAAGGGCAGCCAGTGTTTGTACACGAACAAAACAAGAACAGCGTTCTGTCAGCTTTAGTTTGTCCAACACTGAGCTGTCAGACGCTGCACCGTGTGCTGTGAAAGGAAAAAATGCTAATGGCAGGGTTTGCAGAAGCTTGAAAGTTAAGCAGCCTCGAAGAACGACGAGGATGTACGAGCTTAAAAGAAATAGGGGGGACACGGTGCAAAGAGGTGCTGATTTTAATACCTTGATTTCAACATGATTATACATGAGAAAATTAACCAATATACAGGAGATTTATGACTGATAGAAAATTGTATTTATTATATTTTTCAAGATACATTCTATTCATTTGTAATGTCAATAAACACTCATAATTTTAACTTAACAATACTTTTTAAATAAGGACCGGATAGAGTTAAGTTGAATAAAGAATTTTGAAATAGAACTTGTCCTGACAATATCATCTCAAACTAAATAAATTAAAAACAAAACGGAGACTGAGCTAATATTGCACATGGTTGTTTTTCCGATACGGTTCGGCCCAGATCCGACAATTTAGAGCCTCGATCGGTTTGCCCTCGCTTTCCCTCCCTTTTTTCCTCCCAGGTCCAACAATTCCAGAAGCATATCGAGTTTAATGCACATTTATTTTGGTTGCATAATGTTAATAAGAAACCTTTTACAAGATACTGTGGGAGATATAAGAATAAGGAAACTGCTGGAAACGTCACAGACTCTATCAGGCCTCTTGCTCATCGTGCGACACAAGAAAAAGGAAACATCACAGATCACATTTCACAACCTTTCATCCGGCAGGCGCTCCTCAGCAGACCGAGAGAAACAGAAACCCTTGAATCGACTGAATTAGCTCAGATGCAGCACACTATCAAGTCCTTTCCACTCTTTGCGTATTATTCTTCTTAAATAATACCAATAACTCTTTAAATAACCCTGCATAGAAAAATAAATTAACTATGTTGTTAAATTTTCATTCTTTTTCTACGAATTGAGAGCTGACGGGGAGGCGGGTCACCGATTGAATTATATTAGCGGTTTGTTGGACAATCTGGCAATGAAGTCTCTTGATGTTGATGATGCTCCGTCGTACAGTATGAGTGTGTGTGTGTCTTTCTTTGTAATTTACAAACCAGTCCCACAGATACAAATAATGTAAGACTTACAAAATAAATTCCAGGTTACGCTTACATGGCAAGCAGCTTTGTAATTTCTTTTTTTTTTCTTTTTTTCCTTTTTTTAATCATTGGGTTTTGTTTTGTTTTTTCTTTTCATTTTTCAGAAACGTCCTCTGACAGTGTATGTGCCATTAGATTTCACCCAAAACATACAGTTACTGTAAGTAGGAATTTTTAAAGAGAAACACAACTCCATTCAGAAGACACTATATTTAACATGGCTCTTTACACAAAGAAAACAAGTCATGAAATCATTCCCCCAAAAGAGTTTTGCGGTGCCTCCAATTCCCACGAATGGAAAACGGGAGCCGTTTAGCCTCCCGGCAAAGAGCAGGTGTACTGCTACTGCTGTGTAATCCACACAAGATGGCAGAGAGTCTGCAGCCAACTCCGGAGAGCATCCACAAGATCAAATAGATATCCCAGCAACACAAAAAAGGTCAAATAAAAACAAAATAAAATAGAATAAAGCAAAGTAGCATCCATTGAGTCACTGATTCTGTTAATCTCATCCCAGTAGAAGGAGACATGATTCGTTCCAGAGCAAAAAGAACAACCAGCGCTCCCTCTTTTTCTTTTTTTAAAAAACGGGCTGCAGCCAGCGAGGTATATTCTCAAGCACTGTTTCAAGACCCTTTGATTTGGTTGGAAAAAAATACAGTAAAAGAAAAAGAACAACAACAAGAACAACAAAAAAATACGAAGAAGATAAGTACCCATTTCAGTAGCAGCAAAAGATACTATGTCTGGTTGCTTTTTTAAGGGTGTCCTATGGTAAGTTTGCAGGATTCGTACGTGTGAGTGGCTGATAATCCAGAAGGTCTTTTACTGTGAAATACATCCACGCTTATTCTACTAATAGCCTTGTAGTGTGGAGCCATTTTGTCCATCTCTGCAGTGGTCATTAAGGATTTCCAGAAGGCACTTTTTTTGCTTTGTGTGTGTGTGTGTCTGTGTGTGTGTGCGTGTGTGTGTGTAGGTGTATGTGTATGTGTGTGTGTGTGTGTGTGTGTGTGTGTGTGTGGCTGCAGAGAGGGAAATGAAGGCAGAGGGTGAGAGATCTGAAGGTTTGAATGACGTGTGTGTGTCTCGAGAGGACAAAGAGCCAGAGAAATGTGTTCGGCTGTCTGTCTGCCTGCATGTTGCTGACTTCATACTGTAGAAGTGTGTGTAATCAATGCACAGATCAAACACAACAGTCCCTACATTTTACTCAGTGCAGTCTGCTCCTCGAGCACCTGCAGGTAATCAGGTGTTCCTTGGAGCTTGGCTTTCAGCTCGTAATACTCACTTTTCCTCTGCTCCACTACGATCTTACTGTGGTTCCCGCCTATCAGCGACGACTTCTTCATCTTTTTATCCAGCGTTTTCTCTGGGTAGCGGATTTCATATCCGCCCATCCCTATACTGTTGAAATCTCTTTTGCTGTCCAGGAAGTTGTGGATGAACATGCTTGGCTCTCGGTTGGGGAGAAACTCCTCGAGTTCGTCAATGGTGCTGAGGCGTTTGTTGCGCTCCAGAGTGGAAAGCATGTCTTTCTCCTTGTCTGCGCTGTTCCGCAGGATGATCTTCTGCCTCTGCGAGTCTGCAAATTTGAAGCCGGCATCCAAGTCTGAGGAGCGACCGATCCCACAGGTGTGGCTCTTGCCGATGTGCTCGATAGTCTGAGGGATGAAGGTCTCGCCTCCCAAGTCATCGCCGGGGATAGAACCTTTTTTGCCGGATTTGTGGCTGTGGCGGCGAAGCTGCAAAGACATTGAGCCGCACTCCTGGTTCCCCAGCCCCTCCTGCCTGCCCACCGGTTTTTTATTCCGCCTCAGGACAAAGACTAAAAGGCAAAAGGCCACAAACACAGTCAGGATCAGCACTACGAGGATGCTAAGGATCATAATTGAAAGAGGCACGGGCCCTCCCGGTGGTGCTTTGCCAACTCCAGCAGGCGACACTGATGTCAAAACAGGGGTGGCGCCAGTCTGAATAAAGGGCGGCCTCGCCATCCGAGGACACAGGATCTCATTTTTTAAGAGGCGCAGTTCAATGTTGGCGAACTGCACAGGGGAGGCACATTTCACCTCTTTGGCAGCCACTCCATCACTCAGCTTCTGCAGCCAGAGTTTGAGGGCAACCAGATCGCACGAGCACTCCCACGGGTTGCCTTCCAGGTCTATTTGGGTCAGTGACCTCAGCTGGTCCAAGACACCGCTCACTGGCAGGGTCATGAAGTGGTTGTTTTTCAGATTGAGTCTGGCTAATGGGATCCCCGCAAACACATAAGCAGGAAGACTCCGCAGAACGTTGTTGTTGAGATACAGGAGTTGAAGGTTTGGCATGGAATCAAACGTACCTGCTAAGATTTCCTTTATGGCATTGTATTCCAAATATAAGTACTGCAGGTTTGTGAGGCCCAAAAACATCTCTGGGTGCAACTGTTCAAGCATGTTTCCGTTTAAGTACAGTCTCCTCAGGTTAGTGAGGTTAGCAAACACACCTTTCTGGACTGTGACAATCTGATTGCTGCCAAGATGCAGCAGATCTAAGCCCTCAAAACCTTGGAAATCACTCGGATTGATGTCACGGATGTAATTCCCACTCAGGTGAAGCTTCTTGGCATTTGGGGGTTTGGGAACAAGATCAGCTAGATTTTTAATATTCCTCTCCTGACAGCTGACGCTAATGCCAAAGTCAGAAGGGTGGGCTTTGCAGCTGCAGGGCTGTGGACACAACTGAAAGGAAACAATTTGGTTATTCCTTCCAGCCACAATCCCATTGCCATAAAACTTTGATGAGTCTGTGGTTTTTGGCGTTTTCGTGGCTATGGGAGCCACAGTACTTGGGGGCGTTTTGGAGGGCTGTGCAGGTGGCATCCTAACATCAAATTCACTTCCTGTTCCCATGGGACAAAGCTCCTGTTTGTTGGTTTCTTTCAGGAGCCTCCCGTACAAGTCACTTGGCGTTTCACATATGGCCTCGCCAATAAAAATATTATAGGGCATGTTTTCAAGCCACGCTTTGAGAGGTGCTAGGTCACAGGTACAGTTCCAGGGGTTGTCGTCCAGCTGCAGCTCTACAATGCGTCCAATGTGCTCCAGAACACCCAAATAGGGAAGTTTCTGGATCCTGTTGCCCCTTATATCCAGATGTGTGAGTGAGGCAAAGCGAAATATGTTGTCGGGGAGTGCCTGTATGAGGTTGTCATTCAGGATCAGCACTTTGAGTTTGTGCAGTTTGTTAAAGGCTCCCTTCTCAATGTATTGTATTAAGTTGTAGTCAGCCTGAAGGTATTCCAAGTTTTCTATGCCTAAGAAAGTGTCCGCACGCAGCACCTTTAACTCGTTGCTGTTCAGATGCAGCTGTTTCAACGCACTCATCCCCATGAAGGCCCCACCTTCAATGTTCTGCAGTTTATTGTTCCCCAGGTGCAGCGAGACAGCGTGGGTGAAGTTGAGGAAAGAGTTTGGGTAGAGTATGATCAGAAAGTTGTTCTGGAAGTTAAGGTGGTAGAGGGACGAGGCCGGAGGGATGAGCTGTGTGGGTCGATAGACGGTGATCTCCTCGCAGTTGACGTACAGCACGTTTTCCACCGACATGCAGGAGCAGGCGACGCAGGTCTCGGCCAGCAAGTCCGGGGCGGACGGGTCTGCCATCGGGGGTCCGTTCGACATTGAGGGGGAGGAGAGGGAGGAGGCGAGAGAGCCGGAGATAGAAGAAGAAAAGGCTGCCAGCAGGAGTACGAGCAGCATTTCGCCGGTTAGAAATCCTCCCCCAGAAAACCATTTAGTAACCTTTGGAAAGAAAAAGAAAAGAGAGACAGGCGCATGCACAAACATCCACACACGCAGGCGTACATACATGCACACAAAACCAGATATGCACACGCACACACACACACACACACACACACACACACACACCATCAAAATTCATATTTGAGATTGACTGCATTGCAATTTTAATATTTAACTCGATTTATATTTAAAGTACAAAAAAGAAAACATTACTCTCACTGTATGAAATAAATTCTAGACACGATGCTAATAATGCACATTTGCAATGATCCCACTATTTCATCAGAATCTATGAACTGCGTATCTCTGTTACTGACACACAGTCATGCCTCCAAATCCTGGATAGCCTGAAATGTTGGATGGAGGTTATTCAGTACTGCAGGAAAAAGTAGCACATGCTCTGGACTTACCCAAACCCCTGAAATACTGCACGTCTATGCATCTTATTCTGACACCCAAAGCAAGACGCAGACATCAGCACAACTCTGTTTTGTGCCTCTCAGATTCAACATAATCAAAGTCAAATGGCTGCAGTTCCCTTTTCTAGGGGAGGTCTAATTTGGAGCCAGCACCTCCAATACCAGCGAATAGCACACAGCAAAGAGAAGAAGAAGAATTGGGACTGTGCCCATTACTGACACACTGAGAGGGGTTTAAGCTGTACCCATTTATAGCAGCTGTGACACAAGAAGAAATTCCACATGACGAAATCTGCGAGATCTTTTTTATGGGACTGAATTTAAATAAATTGGACTTACCCAAAGCTGTGGTGGTGATGAATGCGGCTCCCTCTGGAGACACGGGGCAGCATTGGTGAGACATGGATGGAGCCGTGCAAACAGTCTGCCCAGCAGAAGCCGACAGTTATAGGGGCGCAACAAGGTCTCCCCCCAGTCCTCTATAGCCCCATGTAGGGAGCCGAGCAAACCGGAGAGGTGGAGGTGCGAGGCGGAGATGGAGAAACAGAGGAGGGAGAGGAGGAGAGGCGAAGAAGGAGGGAGGTCCGGTTTCACCCGATGCGCCTCTTACTGACGGGCTCCTCTTGCTTGGAAAAATCTCCCCGCTGCTCGTTCGGTCCCCAAAGTGGCCGTACTACCTCCATGGGAAAACGTTCATATGGGTGCAGGGGAGATAGAGAGGGAGTGGGGGAAAGGTAGAAGAAGGTAGAAAGAGGGGAAATAGAAAGAGGGGGTGGGGGGTGGGGGGAGGCAGATAGCTTTCAGAGATCTTCACGGCGCGTCCGGCGACTACAAGGCGTGAAAAGGGGCGCAAGGCGGACACCAGTACGGTGGAATAAGTCCATCATTCTTGGAGTTTTTATTTAAAGGCGGGGAACTGATCGAGAGAAAGAGGAGTAGCAATGAGTAGAAAATGGGGAGGGAGAGGGGATGATGATGATGATGGCCAGCACTGTGCGTCTGGCTACAGCTCGGCTGAGCAACCCTCCGAAGGGCCAATGAATAAATACTGGTTCGTTTCCAGCGAAGTTGCGCACGGGGATAAAGCTCCAGAGGGCAGAAGCGGCCAAAATGCCCCCATCAGGTTGCTTTTGTCACGAGGTTATTCTCCATCCTTGCAGCGCTAATCCCTCCACCCCCCAAAAAACTGTTGGTGGTTCTCTTCACTTTGTTTGCAGTCGAATGGAGAATAGATTATTTCAGTCTCATCCAAGTGGGAGGGAATCAGTTCTTATGCTTTTTTGTTTGTTTCTTTCCCCCTGTAATAAAGAAGAAGAATATTGAAGCTCCTTTCCGAGAACAAAAGGAGGAAGAAAGAAAAACGGAGAGAAACCAGAGAGACGAGTGAGGACAAGAGAAACCGGTGCGTAAAAATGAATAATGCAGTTATTCAGCCTTTAGTCCGCTGTGGTGCAAGTGAGACGCTCGAAAGTCCGCACATTCGCTCTTTCATAGGTCCAAAGAAGGGAAGGGAGAAAAAAAGAATCAAAATGGACTTGATAATTTTTTAAGTAATCCTCTCTTTGGGAAAAACACAAAAAATATCCAGGTGGAATAAATGGCAGAGGAGGGGGGAGGGGTGTCACACCGGAGAAAAGCAAGCTTGTGTTTCTCTCCCTCCTGTAAAGACAGAACAGTATCCGTGTCAGGCGCATAAGTATGCTGGCTCCTTCTGCAGCCGCATTCACGGAGCTTCCCACACGACTAAAAAGAGGAGAATGCAGAGATGGAGAGGGAGGGAGGAGGGAGAGGGAGAGGGAGAGAGAGAGAGAGAGAGAGGGAGGGAGGGAGGGAGGAGGAGGAGGAGGGGGGCTCGCTCACATAGACCGAAAAGAGAAAAAAGATACTCCAGACCTTGAACCAGATCCATTAGGGTGAGCGAACACTGCAACAGCTGCATTTGCTCAATATTTACGAGCAGATTCAGATTTTTTGTTTTATTATTTTTCTATTCTTAAATGTAATAAAAGGAGGCTTCACCTGTTTTTATTTCCTACCCTGTGTGAGCTCGTGGGGTGGGGGGGGGTCAAGATCAAAGCGCTGATGGAGACGGAGGAAGGGAGTGTGCGCGCGAGCGGGTGGACTTGGCGCCGTTAAGAAAATAAAAGCAGCACTGCGAAAGAGTCACAGCGGGCCGGACCTGCGCAACACGGACCGAGCGCGTCCCCGAGGTCCGTGTGGAGAGAGAGAGAGAGAGGGGGATGTGTGTGTGCTTAAAACCCGGCACGGGAGCGCGCCTGTGAGCGGCATTTTAAACAGGAGGGAGAGAAAGCGAGCGAGAGAGGGAGATGGGGTTATTATTCAGGAGCGCTGCAGTCAGGCGGGCTGGAAGAGAGACAAAAACGGAGATGGTGATGGAGAATCAGTTAGTCAGGAGCTCAAGTTTATTGTGCATGTTTGTGGGAGAACATGGAAGAAGGAGCTCGATGAAGCAGATTAGAGGAGGACACAAGAGGAGGTAAGTTAGCCCCCTCTATATACAGATAAATTTTTATACATTCTTGCTATTATTATTCTTCTATCTATCTTATCATGAGTCCTGGCTCCTCAGCTGACACTGGAGGGGGAGTCCAACCTGAAACCTGACAGCATTTGGGCTCACCGGAAGCCTCACCTCTGGTTTCCTCTTGCAACAGGTGGCGAGGCCAGGTGACGCACAAATAAAAGCAGGCCGAAGAAAGCGAAGCCGGGAAGTCTGGATGTGAGCCCGTCTGCACGGCAGCAGAGGCTAACAACAGTTTACGTTTAAGGTTGATGATGATGAAGCAGTAAATTCAACATGCAGTCATTATACTATCACATCCATGCACACAGGCAGGTACAGAGATTTCCTTCCTGTCTGACTGTACAGCACCATAACACTGAACAACTCTAGTATTATTTTGTTGCTTTGTTTGTGTCATTTTGCACTGCAGTGCATTTTATAATGTCACATCTGCAATGGCTGGAAATGCCCAGCTCTTACATTCATCCTCTCCACACTGACTGGGTGGATGAGCCTGCGTGCATTTGGGATAATTAATAATCACTACAGCAAAGCCAAGAACAAAATCATTGCATCATATTCCAAACACCAAAGAGATGCTGGGTCACTGTGTCAGGCTTTGTCAAAGAAGAATTAGAAAAAATTTAAATATTATATAGATAAAATATAGTAATATAATAAGCCAGTAATCACATATCCCAGTAGATTTGGGTTAAAGATTCTGAGAACACAGGCCTCAGCAGGTTATATACTAACCCCCACTGTATATGTATGAGATTTTTTTTGATTAAATATAAAGATCATTTTTTGTTCGACCTGTATGTCAACTTCTTAACATCGACCAGGTCTAAGACGACCGGTGTAGGGTCAGGCTTTCATCCTAAACATGTCAAGTAAGCATATTTTCAGAAATTAGAAGCTGTTATCTTTTTACATAAAGTTTCCCCTGTGTATTTCTGCATTGCAGTTTCCTTAAAATAGCATGGTTGTTGTCCAGACTCCAACCCTGACACGTTGCAAGGTAAAAGGCGATCTAATTTTGTAATCCATATTTTTCTTAAGCATTTTAAAAAATGCTGCATCCATTTCATGCTTGACAGAGATATGATGATGAACAACACTTACTGGTAAAGAGATTAGGCAAAGTGAGGTAACTGTAATGGCTGAGCCGTCTCAGTCCTTTGATAGATCAAACGGAAGTCATCATTTCTCATTTTTATACGGAGCAAACACAAAACAAACAAACAACATAAACCACAATAATCTATATAAGATGGAGTTTTTACAAGCATCCCCAAAAGGCAAATTAAGCACCCCTCATCAGTGTGTGCGCATTACTCTGTGTGTATGAGTGTGCTGATATTTGACAGTGTTGGACATGTTCCTACACTGGCTGTGAGTGGCCTGAGGGAAGCAGGCCTACTAGAAAATGAGCCAGACAGTTGGCAAACCCCCTGCTTCCGTCTCAGCTGTCGGTTGGTAGTCTGGCCATGTGGGCCGAAACGCTGCTTCCTGTGTCCAAACACCAGAGAAGCCCTGACTCCGCTGTGCTCTAATCCCATTTCAGGAATTAACATAAAGCGTCCTAATATGTCTTTTAAAGGATTCACATGTGCTATTGTTTTTGTCTCTCACAGCCACTGCTGCTGCTGCTTTCCTCTGCTGCAGGTCTTATTTTTTTTTACTTTTTGATGTGTCGCCCTCATCTGGACGTAAAGGTAACTGCACCCCAGTCATGAAGCAGTCCAGTAATGCTGCTCAGGTAAGGCCTGCTCACTTTCCCTCATTGAAATAATGAGCATTAATGATGGCACACGCTCTGATTAGTGTGCCATAAAATTCATTTTGATGCAGATCTAATATGAGAAAAAAGTACATTTCCTCTCTTTTGTCTCATACTAGACTCATGAGAGTTTCACAGCATTTCATTTATATTTATATAGTGCAAATTAATAATTCACAGTCACCTCAAGGTGCTTTGTATTGTAAAGGTCTACAATAGAAAAAGCAAACAAACCCCAACAATCACATGACCCCTATACGAGCAAGCGCTTGGCAACAGTGGGAAGGAAAAACTCCCTTTTAACAGGAGGACAGAACCAGGCTCACAGAGGGAGGGGCCATCCTCCACAACCCACTGGAGCTAAAGGAGGGAGAGACAAACTGTAGGAGAGAGAGAGAGTTTGACATTTGCTAATGATAATACAGTAGTGGTGTATAAACACACAGAGTGAAAAGAGATGGATGAAGAAGAAACATTATCGCATGTTCTAGTCTCATTGTAGCAAAACTAAAGCAGGATTCAGGGTCATCTGATCCAGCCTTGAATATACGTTTTATCAAAAAGAAAACTTTTACATCTAATCTTAAAAGTAGAGAACGTGTCTGCAGTCCTGCATATTTCTTTAATGTGTGCTTTGAAGGACATATCTTGATCAAAAATGCTCCAAGAGTCCTCACAGTGTTACTGAAGACCAAACCAACACTGTCTAAAGAATCTTGTTAGACATCATGTGTCAAAGATTATTTTAGGACCAAACACAGTAATACTGTGACAGGTCATCCAGGCCTTTATCTGTTCACAACATGACTCTATCATCTGTCTTCGTGGATAAATAAAGCTGTAATATCTACACGGCAATGCACACGTATGCAGTGTTTTCTAATAACATTGCCTAAAGGAAGGTTTACTTTAAAAAGTTCTGGTCCCATCACAGAACCAACTCAGGGACTAATGTTTGTGTTTCGAGAGCACTCCCTGTTTAGGAGCACAAATTGGACTCTGGCAGACAAATATGACTCCAACATGGTTACTTTAACACCCACAGTATGTTCTGACCTCTGTAGTAAAGTATAGTGGTTAGCAGGTGTAACAGTCCACTGTCAGAGGCCAGAAGAGCATCATCCAGAAGTGCTGCCTCTGTACTAAGATAAGCCTGTATTAGTCCCACACGTGGGAAATTGTTTGCAGAAAGTACAACTGTACTATGGAATGTAGTGAGTACTATCAAAGTACTATCAAAGTACTATGATGTACTCTATGTCTTGACAGATACACTTTACAAAATCGTTTCTCATCAAATGATCAGTAAACTGTTTGACAGCTATTCTTTCATGAACTTTTGATAATCAGGCAGGTTAATAGTTGGTCTGTGATTAGTTGATAAAGCTTGATCAGGATGATATTCAGCGATTGCACTGTTAGGACAGTTTTTATTCTACAGTATGTGAATTTTCAGCATTGGTAGACCACGTGTTTCCTCTGCTGTGTTGTGTACTTTCTCATTTTTAAATCTTACCACTGTGCATTACTTTCTTTTTCTTTTGCTAATAATACAGAATGTAGAGCATCTGAAGAGTTTTTCCTTTGATATACAACATCAGTAAGATATATAAAAAGATATTCAGTGTAACTGGAAACATGTGGTACCAAACCAGTAGAAGATACAAAGTTCACTGGATTACACAGGAACCCTTTTTTTACTTTGGTGATCCACCAAAAATTCATTTTCACACGCAAAAATAAAAGTTTTCGGTGAGTTGCAGTTTTTTCTGATTATTTGTAGTGTTTTGGGTGTTCATAAGCTGTTCTATGGTCTTCAGCAATGAGAAAAATGTCAGAAACTGGTGAAAAGGAACAAAAGCAGGTGAGAAGTAAAGCATCAGCACATTAGAAATAAAGGTCTGCATTTGATTTATTTTTGTAAGTAATATCGCAAAACTATGTTTAAAATGAGATTAAATTACTGAAAAAAGGCCTTTATGCAGAACAGACCATATATGGTAAATGGCCTGCATTTGTATAGCGCTTTTCTAGTCCCTAAGGACCCCAAAGCGCTTTACACTACATTCAGTCATCCACCCATTCACACACTGGTGACGGCAAGCTACATTGTAGCCACAGCTGCCCTGGGGCGCACTGACAGAGGCAAAGCTGCCGGACACTGGCGCTACCGACCACCACCAGTAGGCAAACACAGGGTTTGTATCTTGCCAAAGGATATTTGGCATACGCTAGGAGGTAGCCTGGGATCGAACCACCGATCTTCTGGTTAGTGGCTGACCTGCTCTGCCACCTGAGCTACAGCCACCCTACCCATATATAATTACATATTTTGTTACAATTAAAATGACATATAATTAGTGATGCATTAACATGAACATCACTGTATCAGATACATGTTGTGATTTTTATGCATGTGCATTCTTATCCATATCCTTAATTTAGACTATATTAAACTAAAGCAATGAAATGATTGTAAAATAAACAAGTCTTTGAATGTTTCCATCTGTAACGTGTTTTTATCTATTACATATCTTGTTTTTTGGGTCATCGCCTGATCCTTACTCATTTTTACAGATGTATGTTTAAAAGAAAAAAACATGAAATGTTTTACTTGTTAACAAATGAAAAGAGCCTCAACCATTCCTTCAAATATGGAAATCTTAAGAAAACAATAATAAAAACATTAGTAATAAAAGCTTTCATTTTTTTGCAGCTGTTATTCGTTTGGGTTTCTTCATATATATTTTATTTAATTTTAATAGTGCAAATAGCATAACTATGGAATTTCAGACATTTCAGGCTTTAGTGCCGTGATTTCCCAACGGAAACGTGTACGTCAGGAGAAATAGTAACAAAGGGATAAAACAATATAAACGGCAGAAAACGAGTTTACACATGAGGAAAAGCTAAAAATCTGCAGGTTGTTTTTTAAAACATATTATTAATAATATTTCAAAATGATTAAGATCACTAACCAGAACACTGATCTGATGAGTTTTTCCAGCTGCATGATGGACATGTCAGGCATTTGTTTCCTGACATATCACAACCACTTAGTGCTGCTGGATTTCTTTCCAGAGCGTTCAGCACATGCTGCGGAAAATGTAAATCAATCTCTATTTGAAACGCTGGAAAGTTAAAGAGCAGGATGGGGAGTCATGAGAATGGAGGGGCCTTTATACTCACTTCAAAATCAGCACTAATCACAGGAGCATGTTCACACTGATGCCTCAGTAGTCACCTCTGATTATTGGCCATTACTGAGCGCGGTTTGATCCGAGGCTAAACATGTCACAATGCTGCTACCCAAAGTTAAAATGCACCTTTGCTGATGTGTGGGAAGTGTGGGGTTGGTGGTGAAGGTGGTGAGGAACCAGACAGGGTGCCAGTGACCTGGTGGATGAAGATGGTAACATCCACCTCTTTTTTCTTTTTTACAGAAAGTTCTGAAAGCTTTTAAGATGAATCTTTACATCATTTGTACTCTGCAAGTTTCTGAAAAGATTCAGCATGTGGCAAAAACAGTGAAAGAAAAAACATCCTTTACTAAACATTCCTATTCCTAAACTGAGCTAAAGTCCTAAAGCATGAGTAAAAAAACCCAAAACACAATCTGTACTGTATATATAAAATATAATATTAGAATAATAAATATCATAGAGGACAAACTGTATACAGCCACTGGGAATGCCCGGCTCGCCCAACTGAAGGCTTTATTTCGAGTTGCCAAAAATGAAAACCCAAAATAAAAACTCCTGCAGCTGGTGAGCTTATTTATAGATCCTGTTGTATCCATTACAGAGTTTAAGAAACAGGATTGTTTTTTTCTGTTTAGCTATGAAGGCAGATTTATAATTGGAATGGCAGGTAATGTCCTATTTTATCATTTCATCTAAAAACATTTCAGTAGCATCATAATAACAGTAGGATAACATGTTGATAATTAAATGAAAAAGTTATCTCGGTGATTTTAGGCTGAAGTTTATGTGACAGAAAAGAAAAACTGTTCTGGAGAAAAAAGATGTAAGCTGGAAATGTGACTGGATGAGGCGATACAGCTTTGTGTTTGTACAGCAGACTCCCATCAGCCAATAAATATGACATCATACAGTCCACGTACCAAAGATAGAGGTCATGACCTGCACTGGACATCACGTCTTGTACATCACATATGAACACAGATCTCCACCCAGTGACACCCTGTGATATATATCATCACAGCTCTTTTGGGCTACAAAATACCTCTTATGGCTCAGAGGTTTGGTTACATCTGTTATGAGGTTTGAAGCTAGGCCAGAGAGGTGGGTAAGAAGGGTTACAGCAGATTTAAGCCCACGAGTCGCTCCATCACGACTGTCCTCCATTTCTCTTCCTGCCTGTCTAGTCTTTGGCTAAAGTAGCCCTGGTCAAAGCAGATAGAAGGCAAAGTCAAAGCATTCATAATTTAAGCCACGGGAACGTTGCTGCTTTTCTCATTTCTGTATACATGTGCTGTTGTCCTTGCATTGGTCAGTGACTCTGTTGACAGTGCTGCACAGTGTTGTTGCTATAATACCTCGAATACCAAATACTAGAATTTCTAATTCAATATTAACATTTGTTTTTCCATTGGATTGTTGACAATTTGTGTTGAACATCCTACAAACCTCGTGTGTATTTGCAACTCAAGTTGACTTTCTTCTGAAGCATGTGGCTTCTGTGCAAAATGAATATAGCTCGATCATATCTAGGGATGGGTACCGGTGTTCTGTGCTAAACGGTAGTAACCAGACCGAAAAGCAGCGCACATTTCGGTGCTTTATTTCGGTGCTTTTTTTTCCTGAGCTGTGATACACTTTAGATTCTAGCCAATCATTTTAAGTTTCCGAGGATAGTAGGCGGGGCCAGGTACGTACGTTCTGTTAGAGCAGAGCTACAGATTAAAAATGTCCAAGGCGAAGTGGTCAAAAGTCTGGCTGTACTTCACAGCAAAATATGCAAACTCAGCAGCAACAAGTGCTTTAAGCTGATACTGTGATACTGTCAAAGGAGGCAACACCTCAAATCCGATGAAACACCTGACGACGCATAGCGTTTTTTTTTAAAAGCCCAGAAATGCGCCGTATTTGATAGCTTGCTGCGAGACCTCACACCGTGCACATCTACTGCGGGTGGGTTGCCTGTTATGCAACATCCCCCATAAACACGAAGAGGAGAGTCCTGGCCCCTAGCCCTGCCAGTGTAGCAGAAATGATGGCGGATGATGATGCAGCAGCAGCCGTTCTTCTCTGCGTGAGTAGCTAATTTACGTTGAGTAGGCTAACCACGTTATTACATTAATGCATGTAAGGTGAACTAGCAAACATCATCATAGCTACATGCGGCTGTCCTCTTGTTTGATGGCAGATACTCCCTTCACCCTGGCCAAAAAGGCTAAAATGACCAAAGAAAAAGTGGAAAACAGTTAAACATGAGAGGTTTAGGACAAAGTTTGTGTTTTTTCCATTGCACTGCTTCCAGCCAAGAGTGATACCATATATGCCCCATAGCTGCAGAAAAGGCTAACATTGTTATATTTTTACAAAAAACAGCTGAACATGAGAGGTTTTTGGACCAATTTTGTGTTCTCCATTCTTTAAGCACCGGTTTGAGCACTGTTTGAGCACCGGCACCGTTTCAAAAGTACCAATTTGGCACCGGTATCGGATAAAACCTAAACGATACCCATCCCTAATCATATCTGGTGATTATTTTGTCCTTCAGAGCTGAAAGATCTACTTTGAAATATATTTGGACTCTAGTCCTTATAAACAACAAACTAGGAAGTGAAATGATGAAAAACAATATGCAATTCTATGCCACAGAATAAAGTTTATAGACTACATGATTCTTACATTATAAATGAAAATCATTCAGACGCATTTTGAGAACTTTCAGATCACGATTGATTTAAAAAGCAGTTAGAAAGATTTTATCAGCAGCAGAGTGTCAAACAACAATAACTGACTATGTACATCTTTAGTGTTAATAGCTCTTCATTTAGCAACAAGCATCGTGACATGAAGTACACCACTGTTTGTGTCACAGAGAGCTTCACAGAGCAATGAGCTGCTGAAACTGTGCTCAGTAACAACCAACCAGCGTAAATGACTGAAAGGGGGAAAAAAATGACACTTTCTTTAGGCATTCATTTCAAGGTTCTGCACTCAGCATGTGAGCCAGTCGTGATTCAGTCCAAAGCTCATCTCCCGCATCCACAGAGACACAAAGAAACAGACAGAGGTTAATTGGGCTCAGATGCACCTCCGTGTCCCGATAGGCTCGGCCTGCTGCTCAGCTAACAATCAGTCCAGGCCCCGGTTTCCACATGAAGACACAGAAGCTTTGTTCACATGTGCACTGATACTGGGTCACAGTCTGGTTCATACATACCTACAGTTTTATTGGACTAGTCAGCAAATAGCCCTTCTGACTGGAGGGGGGTTCAGGTTTGTACCATCTGCATGTGGAGGATTTTAAAAATGCTAACATCTGTTACAAGATCGCAGGTTACTGATTAAACCTGTATTATTGTTTCTGCACTCTGTTTAAGATCAGTACCTCGAGCAACTGATAGAAAACCAGTGCTACAGAGTCACAGTGTTACTGGTTTAAAAGGAGCGTTTTGATTTTGTCATAAATGATAAAAGTCTACTCTACTACTTTCTCCTTTTTTGCGAACTATTGCAATAAACATCTAACAGTGAAATAACACAGTTGGAGTCTCTCCTGAATCCAGCTTGCAACGGCAAAACTCTTCTTTCTATGCTTCATAACCACCTCACTGTTATTGACACATGCAATGGTTAATAATCTGAATTTTTGCATTGCTATGCGATGTATGTTGGTAAACAGGCAGACGCTGTAGGAATATGATGTAAACTGCAGGGAACATGAGATTATTATGTACTCGCTTGTTTAAACACACCACCCAGCAAGATGCTTACAGCCATGAGGCATCGTTAGGCACGATGAGTCATAGTGTCAGAAGCCTCGGTGGCTGTTCAAAATGATTATATTAAACAGCATCATATACCCGTAAGAAAACCTACATTAAAACACACCTATTAACACATCCAATTTCATATTAACAAAGACGGATTCAGGAGTTAACAGATTTTGTCTTACTTGGTAGGTTAACAAAAAATTGGATTTAAAGGTCCACTTTGTAAATGTTGTCATTGGACTGCAGCGCTTTTGATTTTAGTTCTCTTGTTGTGTCAATTATTTGTAGATCTTCAAGACGTTATTTGATCCGAAGCCCTGAAAGTCTTGACAGCTCCTTCCTCACCATGAAAAACTTCCAAAACACTTTCAACCACATCCCAAAGCCTTCATCTGGAGTCGAGGATGACTCTAGTAACTCTTGTATGCAGAAATGAAACGCTCACTGTCTCTATTATATAAATGTTATAAAGCGTGGCCACTTCCATCCATCCACTTATGCTTATCCAATTTTAGGGTCAGGGGAGGCTGAAGCCTATCCCAGCTGTCACAGCGCTCGAGGCAGGGTACACCCTGAACTGCATGTCTTTGGACTGCATCGGCAGAACCCACGACGTCCACACAGAAACACCTCAAACCTCCATGCTGTGAGGTAACAGTGCTGGCCACCACACCACCGTCTCCTGCCCAATTCAAGGCATGCTCAAATGTACACAACATATCAGCTGTAAAGAAAACAGCCCATCAATCAGCACTGAAACGCACCTTTTACAGACTTAAGCTGTGAATTAAGATTCAAAGCGAAGCGCAGCTTTCCATGTTACCTACACAAGCAGGCTGAGTGACAGTGTTCGACACTCGACTTCATAAATTGTTTTAAAATCTTTTTGTCTCTTCCCTCCCTGCGTTCCTGCCACTCTTCCCTCTTTGCTTCAGTGTCTTTTGATATGCTAAGGAGCACGCTATTTATAAATCATTGTGAGAGGAAACATAGTAGGTTAGGGGACAAATAACAAATGCTCCATGTCTGCTGAGAGGAGGAGAGGGATACAAAGAAAGAGGAGAGAGTTTGAGGAAGCAGAGAGGGGGAGCTCCCTGTGAGGCATGTCAGCCAGGTTGAATAGATGTACATATCATTATCTTTCCTGGGGACACAGCAGTAATGATATCAGGCAGAGTAAAGGTGGGAAGGAAAGAAAGCAGCCTTTGCATACTGACGCTGTGAGCCAATGAGCATGGCCAGTAAGTTTGATGGTGCTGCTGGATTTGGTGGTCAGAGTATAATTACAAAAAACAACAACAACAAACAAACAAACATATTTAAATTGTTACATTTCCTTTTTTTATTTTGGGGGAAATGTCTAAATGTAGTTTCAAAGCTTTCCACTAGTTTTTATTTCTATGAAGCTATAAAAAAATACAAGCAAAAGAAATGTGTGAATAGTGGAAAGGCTGGAAAAACAAAACATGTGCTTCTGGTACACACAGCATCAGACAAAAACAAAATCATATCTTCCTACAAAAAGTTGCTGAAACTGGTTCGGCCTTTTCTGCAATGCTAAGTCTAATTAAGCTCCTTACGTACGTCTTACTGGTTTGGTGTTACGGACCACTAAC
>NW_005187402.1:865645-884292 GCF_000239375.1 Pundamilia nyererei | reverse complement strand
TGGAGATGGGTTTTTGGGGGGTAGCAGGAGGAGAGAAGCTGCAGAGCGGCGTGTAAGACTGCAACTCTGCTTCCTGGTCCCAACTCTGGATAGTCATATCTTGGGGGGTTTAATAAATTTGTCCATATTTCTAGAAATGAGAGCTGCTCCATCCAAAGTGGGATGGATGCCATCTCTCCAAACAAGACCAGGTTTCCTCCAGAAGGTTTGCCAATTATCTATGAAGCCCACATCGTTTCTGGGACACCACTCAGACAGCCAGCAATTTAAGGAGAACATGCGGCTAAACATGTCACTCCTGGTCTGATTGGGGAGGGGACCAGAGAAAACTACAGAGTCCGACATTGTTTTGGCAAAGTTACACATCGATTCAATATTGATTTTAGTGACCTCCGATTGGCGTAACCGGGTGTCATTACTGCCGACGTGCATTCTGGCAGACAAAAGTTAAAAATATTAAAGTTATGCAAGACCTGGAAACAACAACATGAGCAAAGTAACCCTCCTCTCTTATTGAATACATGCATTCACGCTGGCAGCATCGTCATTACTCTAACTGCTCTAAGCTACAAACCTACAGTCCAATGGTCACCTGGTGAAGGTTAAGGCCATTGCTCCTGTATGATTTCAACACGCTGAAACTGAGAGTGGAAAAAACCCAAATTCAACAGTTTCTGACGGATGCTCATTTTATGTCATTTTAAATATTCCTGGATTTTTTTGACTGACAGATAGCCTCTGGGAAGTGAAGTGGGGAACCTGTGCACCAGTAAGTGGAAAGCTTATTAGACATGGACATTACTCAAGAAAAAAAGAAGAAGCAGAAATTCAAAAATTCCTTTTGCAACTGAAAGTAATGAAACGTGTGTTCTCCAACAGAGCTGGAGAAAGAAAGGGGGAAAAGTTCATTTTTGGACGAGAAGAACAAGCAGTACAGAATCATTTGCCATGTATCAGTGTGCTTAGTGTGTAAGTCTAGACAAACTACAGCTTCAGCCATAAAAAACAATGTAATTGAAATAAAAGCAGTAAATGATCGTGACTATTAGTTGTGTTGCCCTTGAGGGTACAGCAAAGTGATGCTGAATGGCAGAAAATACAGAGAGCAAGCCACTGTGTACAAGTGCAATATTCACATTGGAAGGGAAAGGTCCTTTTCTTCTCTTTTATTGATTTTTGAATCCAAGCAATTCACAAAAGAAGATGAGGCCACATGAAAGATATGACTGTATGGGATTTTCTGTTACGATTTAAGCAGTATGTAATGATTTTACAACTGAAAGGAGATGCAATTTTTGACCTAAGATGTCTACTACAGCCTGCAGACGCACAATTCAAAGGTAATTTTGTGGGGTTTTTGTTTCTATTGTTGAGGGTAGAGGAGACAAAGTGACAGTTTAAATAAGCAATAAAAAGGAGCCATTTGACGGAGCTTCTAATCTCCTAGTCTATAGCATTTTCTCTTAACTTCCACTGCAGGGGCATCACGTGTTTGGGCAGCATTAAACAGCCTGCAGCTTCAAACTAAATACGACTGTTTTTCTGATTAACACCAATTTACATTTGCTCTCAAATATCATGCAGGGACTCAAAAGCCCAGTCTTTGGGTGCTAACCCAGCATCTGATGATTAACTGTCTTCAACTGGGACTCTTCAACAATCTTCTTTTCTGATGAAGATCCCGACCGTCACAGTTTTTGTACACATAACACGCAGTAATGTTGTGATTTTAAACTTCAGACCCTGCCACATGCTTTCTGTTCCCTACATCTCTGAACATTTTTAAAGACAAACCAAACATTACAGAGAAATACACACACCGATTCTCTATTCAAATTATTGCAATTATTTTGTAGCCTATAACATTAGCTAATGTTAGGAAGAATACAACATAACATTGATCGCACTGTGTAACAAAACATAAAGAGACTTAATTTACAAACGTCAAACAAAGTGTAGAGAGAAGTAAAGGCGAGATCTGCTGATCAGACTAACACACTACAATGCTAACAAGTAAGGTACTCGGGACTTTTTCCTCCTTTAAACAATATGAACTTAATTACATTAGAGTACTACAGATTTACACATTTTCAGCTACAGTATATGTCACAGTGTGTGACATATATTGTGACTGTGTGGACTGTGAATAAAGGCCATGAACGCAGGCACAATGGAGCGTGGAAAATTACTTGAATTAACAAAAGTTGAGATGTTTAATAAGGCTCTTCCTGGAGCTGACTGCACGGTCGATCTGAGCAGGTGAGGTTGACCAAGAACCCAATCGTCACTCTGACAGGTGTAGAGAGGAGAAGCTTCCAAAAGGACGACCATTTTTGCAGCATCCCATCAGGCCTGTATGGCAGACTGGTCAGACAGAAGCCACTCCTCAGTAAAAGGCACATGACAGCCCAGTTTTCCACTCTGATGAATCAAAGATTGAATTCTTTGGCCTGAAGTGTCATGTCTGGAGGAAACCAGGTACCACTGTGAATACTTATGTACATGTTATGTTTTTGTTTTGTAAGTTTATTAACGGTTCAAGAATTTCAAGCAAACTTTGTTCACGTTGTCATTATGAGCTATTGTGTGCAGAATTTTGTGTTGAAAATTTAACATTCATGACAAAATATGAAACAAGTGGATGCTGTGAATACTTTTTGAATGCTTTGGCTGTAACATAGTTTCAAAACCTCTTTCTCACAGCTGGTGTGACTCATGGACTTTATCCCAGTGTAATAACACAGTATTTTTTAGACTTCCTCTCGCTCTCCAAGATCGTGTTAAACTGTCTGGTCACAACTACAAGCCTTTTCCTTTACCTTTGCCACCTCTTTCTCTTTTCCATACACCGAGGTTCCCAGTACTCCCATCTACTAAGTCCCCTACTATCCCAGTTGTTCTGTGCAAAGCTCTTCTTTTGAATGCTTTTGCGCACTTTCTCATTCTACCACCACGTCTCCTTGTCCAGAGGACAGCACCCACTCATCTGGGAGAGTAGCCCTTCCCTATCATTTCCTATATTTCCTCCTATTTCCTTTTTGAATTTCCATCACTTACTCTTTGCCTTGCCACATGTTTGATTTGTTGAAGATTTTCCACTGGATGCCCCCTGCATCCAGTAGAAAATCTTCAGGGGGGGGCCCTGATGCAACCCTCCCCATTTATCCAGGCACTAGAAGTGCGCTGGCGTGTTTCTTTCCTGTGGCGGGTTAATGCAGAGACTTGATGTGCTTCCTTATCTTGTGAATTTACATTGGATAAAAGGGAATATAAAGCACTGTGTGAGATTAGTAAAACTTCAAATCAGAAGTGGGGATATCTTATGTATCATATATATTCATCTCTTCTCTGTGATATTAAGTGTATACCATAAAAAAAAATTTTGTACTGCTGACTTGAATCTCTTGACAAATTGTTCCTGTGAAAGGCCAAACCTGGTCTCATCATTATTTCTCAATCTATGCATTGCAAAAATGCTTTGGTGCAAAAATGCTTTGGTGCAAAAATGCTTTGGTGCAGAAATGCTTTGGTGCAGAAATGCTTTGGTGCAGAAATGCTTTGGTGCAGAAATGCTTTGCAATTCCATGAAATGAACAGGAAATAGGGTAATATAGGTTGTTGACTTTTCCACAAAGTTTGTTTTTGAGTTGATTTACTGACATTTTCTCTTTCTTTACATCTCAAATCCTCACATTTTAGCAGAGGCGTCCTCACAGCAGGAGGACTTCTTTAAACCTTTCTGTAACAGAACAGTCTTACTGACCCACAGGCCAGCTCATCTATTCTCAGGCTGGGGACACGCCATAAGATTATCAGGCCATTTTATATCCTGACATTTGGAAGGAAAATGGTGATCTGAGGTTTGGTTGGGGTCGATCGTCTGAGAAGATTATCTGATGTCGATATGTGACGTGTTTACAGATTGAACTTATTTGAAGATTTCAGCTTTTATATCTGTGTAGACCCAGAGACACAACATGATGTCAGTGGCCAGTTCAGTCAGGTGAATCTGAAATTTGGGTTTTTTATTAGGAGTTAGTCTGAAGCTCTTAAATTTAAGCCTGTAAGTGTTGCACTCCGGAAAATAGGGGAGAAAGAATCACGAGAGTAATTTCCAGTTGCTTCTCTCATGCAGTCATTTAATGCAGTGAAGAGAGAGCACCAAAGGATGGAGCCACCACCAATGGATCCCAGGAAAGGCTTACTAGCTGACTGGTAATGTACAGACGCACACATTAATGCAACATGAAAATAATTTGAAACTATTCTTACCGTACTTACATTGTTTTTAGGCTTTTGTCAACTAATATGAAGTAATATAATTTCCACTCCCAAAGTTTTTAATAGCCCGCATGTTAGTGGCCAATATATAAGTGCAAACCACCAAAACAGGAACAGTTTTATAGGTGGAGGCCACTGAGGCCTTTTTCCTCTTCATCTGTGCTGACTGTTTTTTTCACTAGTTTTGTGTTTGGCTGGAGTCAGTCACAGCTGGTAGCATGAGGTGATATCTGAACCTTACAGAGGTTGCACTTATAGTCCAGCTCCTTCAGCACCATCTCAATAGCAAAGAGGAGACAGGCAGTTATTCTAAGAGAGCTGACAGTGCTGTAGAAGGTCCTTGTGATTGAGCTTCAGGCTGGACATTCTCCTTCAGGATTCCCTAGCAGAGAGCAAAAATCACGGTTCCATTATTTAAGCCATGAAGCTCCTGAAGCAGAAAATCACCCATCACACTGCCTCTGCCACTACCAATGCTGTTTTTCTAAAATGCTGTGTTGGCTTTCGTCCAGATGTAACGGGACACAGACCTTCCAAAAAGTTCAGCTTCTGTCTCAAACAAGCAGGCCAGGTATTTGGGTGTTGGGATTTTCAAATTAATAAATTATATCATCATTTAAAGATTATTTAAATGGTTATCCTAGTCATATACTTTCTCAAAGAAGCTAATTAAACCTTGGTTTAAGTTGGCCACCTGAAGAACATGTTCTAGTCATCTTTTCGGAGACCGTGAGTAATTAAATTAAATTAAATTCAATTCAATTGAATTCAATTAAATTCAATTACAACAATCCTTATAATCCCACCACTGCAGTCCCTGCTTGCAGCTATGTGAAAGATGTGGAACTGCCATAAACTAGAGCCTCCAAGGGGGCCCAAACCCTGTAACTCTGTTAAATCAAAACCCATCACATTATGTTTCATGACTTTTCTTAAATTTGGCTTTTTCATTAAATATAGAATTTTGAGTTTTGTGTGATTCAAAGTAAAAAAAAAAATAAAGACCTCTTGTACCACTTGAACCGCCAAGGGCATAATTTGGTTTACATAGAAATTAAAAAGATATGCAGTAAAAATTAAAAAAAAATTAAATAAATTTATAAAAATGAATAAATAAATAAATAAATATATAAATAAATAAATATATAAGTTACTGTAGCAAAAGATGCATAATTACTGTGGGGCTGTGAGATTTTAAGCATGTGGAGGCAAGTTGCTGGCTGCTCTTAGCAGCAGGAGAGCCGTAGCTGAATTGAACTCAGGGCCGTGCAGAGAGGTTTAAAGGGGCGGGTGCTCAAAGTTAAAAAAGGGGCACATTGAACCAGGTTGAATAACAACAACACACATTCATCAAGAATCTAATATGGGCAACAAGGCAAAGCAAACGTAGCCAATGTTTTACCTGATGGGTACAATGTTGCTGTTGAGGGGTTGCTGTGGATAGTGCTGGAGGGCAGGGCTGTGTTGATCTGAGACTGTAGACATTAAAAAGTCCATAGGAGAGATGGTAGCTGATTAAACAAGTGTCATGAGATAATAACAAAATGCAAAGATTGGTGACAGCACTTGGAACCATAAGGCAACAAAACACTGTGAGAAATAAATTAGGCTCTGCCTGTGAATCACTCTTTGCTTCTCTTCTTCCTTCCATCCCATCATTTCATATATCACTCTCCACTTGCATGGTTGTCTGTCCTTGTGTGTTAGCCCTGCGACAGACTGGCGACCTGTCCAGGGTGTACCCCGCCTCTCGCCCTATGACAGCTGGGATTGGCTCCAGCACCCCCCGCGACCCTGAAAAGTATAAGCGGTAGCGAATGGATGAATGGATGGACTCTCCACTTGCTGTCTATCTGAGAACAAGGCACAACTTGCTATTGCAATAAACTATAATCTAATTATCCACACCTAACAACTCTTGCACTTAATCTATAATAAAATGATGACAGAAAAATGTTATAGCACTGCCTTTAGTAGCCTCACACAGCTCCTACTGTTTCCTCCTCATGTCCTTACCAGGTATACACCTACTTACTGGTTTTGTCGCATCAGTCTGTGTGGAAGAAATATAGTAAGTCTGTGTCTCTGAGTTAACTTGTGTTTCTCCTACAGCTCCAGAACGCAAAAAATGCGCGTGCTCTTTGTGAGCTCGTTCCCGGCTCGTAACCAGCGCGTTCTGCCGTCAAGGGCGATCATTGGTTAAATGTGATCATGTGACTGATGCAAGCCAGATCCTTTTATTTAGCAAAACTGTGATTAATAGTTAAATATTATTGTTGAGGGGCACAGACAGGACTCCGCACGCACACACACATAAAAAAATAATAATAATTGTTTTTTTCTAAAAAGTTGCCTCAACAAAAGGGCACTTTGGGCACCCATCAGGAAAGGGGCGGGTGCTCAAGCCCCTCTAGCCCCCCCTATGCACGTGCCTGATTGAACTCCAGAGTGTGGAGAAGTAATCTGAGTAAATAAAGAGGAAAATTCAAAGCACAGCATTTAAATAAGTTTCAGACCTGAGCAAGAAGGGAGGAAGTGAGACTGGAGTGTGGATCCTGGATGCAATGCTGCAGGTGTGTCCTGGACACGATGATGAACTTTTACATTTATTATTTCAAATGTGTTTCTTATGTTTGTGTCAAGCAACAATTACATAATAATTTCTGTTCACTGCAAATTTCTGTTTCACAACTTTAAGACGCTTGCAAATGGTCCAGAATGCTGCTGCTCGCCTGCTGATAGGGACACGCAAACGTGAGTACGTTAGCCCTGCTCTTGCCTCTTTACACTGGTTGCCTGAATTTAGAATTCATTTCAAAATTTTATTATTTGCTTTTAAAGTTTTAAATGGCTCCTTCTTACCTGTCAGACCTTCTGCACCGATACACTCCACGAAGGTCTCAACTGACCAGTCGCTCCTTGCTGTCCCCATGTTGAGACTGAAACACCGGAGGGATCGAGCTTTTGCTGTTGTGGCCCCCAAATTATGGAATAAACTGCCCCTGCGTATTAGGCTGACCCAACACTTGAAATGTTTAAATCACTTTTAAAAACGCACTTTTTTTCAAAGGCTTTTTAGGAGTAGCACCAGAGTCTGTTTGTAGTCAGTTTGTAGTCAGCTGTTGCTCTTAATCTTTTTTATTTTGTTAATGTTATTTATTGCATATTTTATTGTCTATCTTACTCATGTTTTAATATTTAATATATATACTGATTTATTTTTATCATTTTCATTTATGTATTAATTTAAATTTATATTTATTTCTTTGTCTGCTTCGTGTATGGTTTTAAACTTTTATCTGTTTTATTATTGAAAAGCACTCTGGTCTACTTTGTTGTTTTAAAGTGCTATAAATAAAGTTGGATTGGAAGATTTAACCAATTAACTCTTCAATCTGTTTCACGGTTATTTTTCACACTGATGCCACGTTATCGAACGTTCTTCTTTTTACTTTTTATAATGTTCTTCTTCTGTAATGAAACTATTTACATATATTAGCTATTATTGTTTATGCACTTTGTTTATAAGATTATGATTCATAATGAAATGATCTAAATCATTGTTAGAGCTGAAAAAAACAAACTTAAATATAACCTAAAAATACTTGTTCCATCAAATTTTACTAAAAAACTAAAAAATGTAATGAAAATTACCAACCTAAAGAATCCAAGTCTAGCACAGATCCCTCTATCGTCCTAATTCTAAGCACTCAAATGTGCTCATCTGTCTGTCATCCTGTCTTCCATCTAAGGTAACAGTATTTAAGTCAGACTATAGTTAGCTTTATGGTCCATTTCCCACTGGGAGAAAGTGTCACACTTGAAATGTCAGCTCAGTCTGACAGCTGTTTCATGCCTCGGTCTGTCTCGACATTTAAAATGAAATATGATTCATTTTAGCTCCGAAACTAAAAAGTGCCCTCAATGTCTCTGTTAAGTACAGTCAACTCTTTATCGAGGTATTGAGGACACTGTAGGATGGTGATGAGAGGAGGAGCCAAGCTGAAGTGTTTATAACCCATATTTCCAAGTCAAGTATAGCTGTCACATGAATTAGCCGACCATTCTCTTCTCCCTGCCCTCCTGTCAGTCCTTTGTCCAGCCCTGTTGTATTAAAATCAAATATACCCTACCGCTATGACCTTTCATATAACTGCACTGATACCCTTTTTAAAAAAAATCATGCTTTGCTCCTCACTCTACATCCTCTCTTTGATGTATTCATTGATTGTAAATCAAATTTATGTCACTTCTAAACACCATTTTTAACCACATTTCTTAATCATCGCTTACACTTTTCTAGTGATTCAAGCAGTTGTAGAGTGCAGGTTTTATTTCTGAGATGTAGAATATGTCATCAGATATTTAAATAAAATATTCACTGGATAAGAGCACGAGCCCTTTTGCAGTTGACAGCGTGAGCGAGGAAATTGAGTCGGACGGGTTGTTGCTTTCTCTTTAAGGCGGGACTTGTAATCAGTGTCTGGGCCCATTAGGGTGAGCCGGTGATGAATCACTGATCTTAAAGAGCTCAAAGATGGGTGGAGATGTTTTAGCGTCTGTTACAATGTTACGACGACATTCAAGTGTTGCATATTAAAGAAATTTAAGATGTTCACAAGTTGAATGAGATTCTGAAAGAGATTTATTTTTTCCCCGTTAGAGTAGATGTGCAAAATTTGGAGGTAAAAAACAAAAAGCGATGCAATGTGTTCTTTCAGGCTGCACATACAAGCAGCACTGTTGCCTCGCAGCACTGTGGCCTTGCAGCACTAAGCTCCCTGGTTAGTGTTGGCCTTTCTTTGTGTATTCTGTATGTTCTCGCTGCACTCTGGGTACTCCAACCACCTCACAAGACCCAAACACGTGCATGTTAGATTATATGTGTTGTCCCTACAATAGGCTGGTGCACCAAATCATGCTGAAAATCAGCTACAACACTAACTATAACAATTAAAAGAGATCATTAAAAGTAAACAATACTTCAAAGTGTTTTTGTACTATTAGAAAATGCAAGAAATATTTTATGTGCTAAAGTGAAAAAAGTTGAAAAGAAAAAGAAAAGATTTACTTTAAATGACTTTACAAACATTTTTTTTAAATATGTCAAATGTGCCTGAAGAAGGAAGCAGTAACTACAACTATGAGAGGAGTGAAGAAGTGGAGGAAACACCAAAGAAAGCCCCCCAGACTGTAGCAAAATACAACTCTTGCATTATGTAGTTACACTCCGTGACTGCGGGCTGATAATTCTGACATGTTGCTCAGCAGTGCTTGAAATCTCCCGTCATTATTCGTACTCATATTCTCATTAGTCTTGCGTCAATTTAAATCATTGATAGGGCCGACTACTTTACATAACTAAAAATTAGTAATAACAAGACTGCCACTGCTTTTCTCTTAGAGGCAATTAGCCCTGCTGGGCCTGATTGGGCTTAGCTCCATGTTTTTGCTTTTGAATTTTGATGCAAATAAAAGGAAACCCTTTAACCAAGATGTGGAGTGAGCCCTGAATCTTCATCAGAGCGGAGATCTGATCTGATAACTGATGACAAGTCAGAATTAAAGGAGGCATCTGCAGCATCCCTGTGAGGCCGCTTTAACGGGCCGTGACAGGACGACAGCTCAAGAAGTGCTTTGTGACGGTGAAGGGATTAAAAAAAAGGAAAGAAAGTGTTCTGCTTTGAATTTCAAAGAGATTGTGGTGAATGTGTTTGATTACATTCCAGTTTTATTGCGTTGAGAGAGAAATGATGAAGATGGCTGATGAAAACAGCAGACACACACACACAGGTATCATTGAATTTAGTTTCAGAATAGCAGTGAGGCAAAGTGAGTGGGCATATTCTGCATATTATACATTTAGGAGTGGATTACAGGTGTCTGACGTGTTTTCTTTACACAGTTATGTTTATCACCTGCCTAAGAAAAAAAGATGATCGAGCTCTGAGAAAGCACAGACGCTTCATGTCCTGAAATATATCTGCCATTTAGAGGTGGACTGTTGTTTCTCAATTCCACGGGCAACACATGCTTAGAAGTCAAAACAGTAGCACTGAAAGATTCAGGAAAGTGTTTGATGTGTTCACTGGATTCTTACGTTACCTTAGTGGGTTCCTAGTGGATCCAAAAGCCTTTTGTTTTTGTATTAGTCGCAAAATTGTCTTTTCTCCCTCTTTGTGGAGCAGTTTTAGTCCATCTGCATCGAACTTCTCTGTATTTTGGGCTTCTATCTAATTTATGGCACTAAAAATACCCACCAAACTCTATAGATTATCCATGAGGTTCAGGCTGGTTAATCAAGCTCACTATTAACATGGCCAGTGAGTCATTAATAGTAGTTTTGGTAAACAGGTACTAAAGGAAATCAGCATCTCCATGAAGGTTGTCACCAGATGGACGGTGCACTCGATCTCCTGGTTCCACAGGTTTTGGACTTGATGGAGCAGAGTGGACCAACCACCCACACCAGCAGAAGACATGGTGTCCCAAATCACCAGACCACATAAACTTCAGGCTGTACTTTAAACATCTGGATTTTGCGCCTCTCCACTCTTTCTCCAGACTGTCAGATATTGATTTTCAAATGAAATGCAAAGTGTAACAAACATTCCAACATTAGGCAAAAGTCTTTTTTGTGCTTTTTATCTGTGATTCGGGAGTGGTTTGATATTGGGAATATAACATTTGTAGCAGACTTCCTGTGCATGGTGGCTCTTTATCTACTGACACCAGTACCTCTGGTACACCTCTGCAAACAGCCCACCTTTCAGCAAAGACCGGTAGACTGGACAGTACATATGTTAAATTACATTTCTAGAAAACAAAGTCTCTGCTGTTCATTTCCAGCTTCTTGTGTTTTATATGTTCTTATACTGGGGTCTTATACTCTGCCTTGGTGGAGATCTCAGGTCATTCTCTGTCTGAAACATGTTGTTTGAAGGTTACTTATTTTAAGACTATCCTCCTGTTATATGGTCCCAAATGGAAGTTATTTTGAACTGCTTTAACCTTTGTTCTGTAGCAGCAGGTGAAGTCTACCCATCTTACTCCCAAGAGAAATGGAAAATTAAAAAGGAAAATATACATAGGCAGACTTCCAGCCACCCACTCACACAAGAAGAAAATCAACCACATCTGCTTTACTCATAGCGACTCACCTACTTTCACATCAAGCATGAACAGCCACAAGCTCATATGCATCAAATCCACAAATCAACCAGAGCTTGTCTTAAAACATTTATGCAAATGCAGAATGCATGCACACTGTATGTACAAACACTCACCTTATTCCCATCTCTGACATTCCCATTCCAGATGCAGTTATTTCACAGCAAATAACTCATATTTTCAATCTATGTATAATTTTAATATCTACAGTTTGGAAAACTGCTCCTGTCATTCTTCATCATAACAGTGGAAAAAGGAGCAATATAAATAACTTTAGCTTTAATTTGGAAATTTGTCTAGAGTCTTAGAGTCACTTGTGTTGACAGCTTTCTTCATTTAACAAACTTGGTTTTGAGTGCATCCCAGTACAGATATAGGCTCATGAATAATAGTGTTTCTGCCTTAACTTTGGTTCTAAATGGCGTCACTGGTCAAGTGGTGCAAAGATGTCCGTTAACATAGTACAAGTTTTAATTAGTAAAGGCTTTTAATATTTTGGCACCGTTCTCAGAACTAAAATACTCCTACAAAATTAATTTGTCAGGTTAGATAAATTACATTCAGCTTGAATACATGGAAGGGATTAAGATGGGAGGAACTAAGCCTAAATCCAGTAGTCTAAGTCCAAACTTTACACTTGGTATAATGTAGTCAGATATGTACGTTCGCTTGGCAACCGTCAAACCAACACTTGTTTATCAGATGGCCAGATGGAGAAGTGTAATTCGTCACTGCAGAGAACACATCTCTACTTGTCTTGAGTCCATTGGTGACCACTGCAGTGGCCTAGGTGATGTAAGGTTTGGAGCTGCTAGGCCATGGACGTCCTCTGAAGCTCTCCGTTCTTGAACTGATCTAAAGAACTGAAAGCTGAGAGTTGATGACCTCAGCATCAGCTGACCCTGCTCTGTGATTTTAGGTGGCCTATCACGTCACGAGTTGCTGTTATTCCCAATCAGTTCCACTTATACTACCATTAACAGTCACCTGCGCTGGAGCCTATCCCAACTGTCATAGGGTGAGAGGAGGGGTACACCCTGGACAGGTCGCCAGCCTGTCACAGGACTAACATACAGGGACAGACAACCACTTACACTCACATTCACTTGCACATTCACACCTAGTGGCAATTTGGATTATCCAATTAACCTATCCCCACAAGCTGCATGTCTTTGGACGGTGGGAGGAAGCCGGAGTACCCGGAGGGAACCCACGCAAACACGGGGAGAACATGCAAACTCCACACAGAAAGACCCCAGCCTGATGGTGGAATTGAACTCAGGACCTTCTTGCTGTGCGGCAACAGTGCTAACCACCGTGCCACCGTGCTGCCATTTATTTCACTAAATGTAATTTTATTGTTTAAAACACAAAAAACAAACTTCAATTTTTTTTTATACAAAGTAGTCAGGATAACTTCAGTATGGCTATAAAGGCAATTTGTATGCAAAACACGAGTTTCTTTGTAAAAGAATGAAGCAGAGTTTTCTGCTCTGCCTGGAGTCAAAACTGTGTTTAGCTTTCTGGTATTTCTCTTGATTGTTTGACCGGCAGAATGATTTGTGGCTTTGATTGTCTTTTATTATAAATAATATGTCCTCATGCTTCTCCCTGATGTTCCTAGCTGCTGGGATTGCCACATCTATTACAGCTGTGGTCTTCTGCTCCTTGTCTGCCAACCATGTTTGTTTGGCAGACAAGCGTCAGCCTGTGTCTGGAACTCAGTGTAGTCTTTGGGGACCTCCAGCTTTCTCTGCCTTCAGAATGCACTGGGCCAGTTTCCAGTGAAGTACAAAAAAGCTAGACTGGGAGTAAACACCTTCAAATGCAGCAGCAGTCCCCTCAGGGGACAGTGCTCGCTACGTTCATCTTCTGAACGTCAGACTTCAGCTACCACATCATTATTTGCCACCTCCAGAAGTTGTCCAATGATGCAGCTACTGTTGGATTTGTAACCGAGGGGAACGATCTGGAGTATAGGAAGGTCATTGCTAACATCATCAGTGGTGTGGACCTATTCACCTGTGCATTAACATCAGAGCGATGAAGGAGATGGTTGTTGACTTCCAGAGAAAACCACCACCCATCCCACCAGTGAACATCCATGGTTTTGACATTGAGGTAAAAGACAGACACAAATTCTTTGATGTTTACTTTAATAAACCGATAGATCATATAATACTCATGAAGGGCCAAAGCTGGTCTGAGGTGTGCAGAACCTGACTGAGGGCCTTTTACACCACAGTGATTGAGTTTCTTATGCAGTTGTCTGCTGTGATCAGGTAGCAATAGATCCAAACAGACTACAGTACAATTTATATCTCATTTGGCCGAGGAGGGTCTCGGGATTGCTGCAACCAGGATCCAGAAATAATAAAAACAATTTAAAACATTTAAGCAAAGCAAAAATGTTAACTACTAAGTTATATTTGCACTCATTTAATCAGCTGCTATCATGTAAATGCTTATTTCCCAAAAAGCAGAAGGTTACAATATTTTACCAAATCTAGTTGTATTGCATCAGTAATCTCTGTCAAATGTAAGTAATAGCATCTTTAAGTGTTGAATAAAATTAAAATGCTTTTAGGACCAGAAATCATTTACCAATCAAATACTTTGTTACTTTGCTGTCGCGGTGATGGTTACATTTCATATACTGTATATAAACAATGAGCTATCTGTAAAGACATATTGTGTTTGCTGAAATGCTGTGAATCTCTAATATTTCTCAGCAGTGCTGCTTTTAGAAGCCCAACTCTCTGTACTCTCTGTGTACTTTGCTTTTAATGACAAAATTGCTTTTGTCTAGCCTATACATGTGTGCAGCAGGAATTTTCTCTTAAGAGAGCATAGATCACACACACACACACACGCACACACACAGTTGTAAAGAAAGATGAATGAAAGGTCGGCACAGCACTCTAATATCTTGCTGACATTTTCTGTTGAGCCTCGGCAAAAGTAGAGGGATTTGAGCACCCATGCAAATACTCTGAACCTACCTATACATACTTTTAAATGCTCACTGCCAAGAGTGCATATTCACGTCCACACACACACAGTCAGTAGCTACACTAACACTATCTGTGCATCAACCACTCTGCAGGTAATTATCTGCACCAATGTGAAAAAAAGATGTAATCATTCAAGCAAGGATGGAGAGACTGCAGCGACGATGCACCAGACTTGCAGAAAGTGGTCTATAATGTGCCGGCTGTTTCACAAGTTTCACAATTTAATTATTTGCTATATTAAAATATGATGCTTCAGAAAACCACTGACAGTGATGGAGAGGCAGAAAGCAAGCCAATGCACCATTAGCCTGCTCTGCTATCACTCTTCCCAGTCTGATGTATCACAGTAAGTGAAATGACAAATCCAGCATTGGTGTTAAATACTGAAGTACCTGTGAGCTGCTTTCTGTCATCTCCTGCTCCTCAAGTGGGAGTTATCATTCTGCTGGAAATTACAAGCATGAAGATTGTGGCTAATATACTTTTCCTATCCTAGAACTCTTACGAAAAATCAACAGAAGAAGACATTAAGATATGTTGTTACATGGTCAACTTCCATCCATAAAGTGAGGAGTCAGAGACAGCTGGGTTTGGCTTTAGCCTACTCGTCACTCTAAGTGGTTAAGAAGGTGAAAAATGAGCATCCTTCCATCAAACAGGCCAGGATGCATGGAAGGAAAGCTCAGTCACATTTTAAAAGGTTTTTTGTTTTACATTTTTCATTGTTGAATTTTTTTTTTCAAAAATTTTGAACCCTGCTACTCAAAAAAAAAAAAAAAAAAGAAATCGTAGAATAATGTTGACTAAACTGCAACGAAAATATATAAAATCAAACGTTTATTTATTCGAATAAGTAACTATTGGGAAAATATGTTTGGTAAAAACTTACACTGACACTAAGTAATTATTTTGGGCATAATGACGTTTTTGACTGTGAGGAGACTTTTGGTTTTGTGACTAGAAGCAATAACTTTCCTTTGCTCATTATCTGTCAGGGGTAAGATTATTATTACTGGTCAGTACTTGACCAAAAATCTACAACTAGGCATTTTACATTGTGCACTTTGCTGCCCCCACTAAGAAGGTTCATTACAACATTACATGTAGTATATGATGGAAGGTTGATTCTGTTCATTTGGATGTTTTCAGTGGGAGAAACGTTTCATCATCATCCAGGTGACGTCTTCAGTCTCAGCTGACTGCAGGTTTCCAATCTTATAAACAGAACATTTGCATAATGACTGAAAGTAGCACCACTGCAAATGCAAATTCCATCCATCCATCCATTCGCTACCGCTTATCCTTTTCAGGGTCGCGGGGGGTGCTGGAGCCTATCCCAGCTGTCATAGGGCGAGAGGCGGGGTACACCCTGGACAGGTCGCCAGTCTGTCACAGGGCTAACACACAAGGACAGACAACCATTCATACTCACATTCACTTGCACATTCACACCTAGTGGCAATTTGGATTATCCAATTAACCTATCCCCACAAGCTGCATGTCTTTGGACGGTGGGAGGAAGCCGGAGTACCCGGAGGGAACCCACGCAAACACGGGGAGAACATGCAAACTCCACACAGAAAGACCCCGGCCTGATGGTGGAATTGAACTCAGGACCTTCTTGCTGTGCGGCAATAGTGCTAACCACCGTGTGGTGCAAATTGTCATGACATATTAATGATCAAGGAACTGACCTCATAGCCCATTGTTCATTCAGTGGGCTAGCTACGTCCAATTACCTGGATGATTGAGAATGCATTAAGATATATGATGGAACAGTTCTCATGTTAGTTGATCTGTCGTCAGTTTTACACACTCATCCAACTTTATTTGAATGCTGCTCCTCATTATTGCCAATATTCTGCATTGTTAGATATGTCCAAGTATCGCAGCAGTATCAGCAGTCAAGGAAAAATGTCTTGAATGGTTTATTGAATTACCTCTTTCATTTGTCAGTAATGATATGTTGCAACGCAGTAAAGATAAATGCAGTCCACGGGATTACTGCGAAGGAAAACAAAATGTCAGTCACTTGCCTCACTCTTCCCACCTTCTGTGTGATGTATTCAGTGGGGTTCCACTATTGAGTGGGAGGACTCAACAAGGCAGTCACCATTAACCGTCTCTCACTTCCTGCTGTCAAACTCTACCTCATACTTTCTATCATTTCTACTCTTTGATCCCCAGTGTGTTGTCAGCAGGTCCATATCCTGTCACTGAACTGGCACACCACTTTTCCTATGTGACAACTTTATCTTGGCTTCATTTTCCCCTCCAAAACTCTACAGTATAATCTTTTTTTTTAAAGTTACTCCTACTTTCTAGGATTTCTTCTAAGTGCTGTCAAGTCAAGAAGCATCTAAACCATTTTGTTGAGGAGTCACTTAAAGTAGCAATATCTAACCTACCTCTTCACACTGTTGCTTTGTTTATGAACAATTATAATATCCATATATATTTTTATTATTGTTAATTTTATTATTGTTGGTACTACTTCTGCAATAATCATACTACAATTATTACAATAAAACAATTGACCAAATGTGGGGTTTCTTATTTCATCCTATCAGTTTTTGGGCAGAGGGTCATTCAGAGAAATTTATTTTTTCCTTGCACCTTTTTGCTGTACACTGCATAACTTGTCTCAATCAAGAATCATTTAAATAGAAATAAACAGGAACCCCAAACCCTACCCTAACTGTAGTTGGATTGCCAGAACAGGCTTTCCAATATCGCCCAAGGCTACTAGGTGCCAAACCCATCAATGTAAGTTTCCTTTGATTGCAGACTTATCCAAGAACTGATGTCCACTGTCTGTGGTATTTGTGACTCTCTTGTTTTTCAGGTGCAAAATTATTGAAAGCCTGCCTCACAAAGTTGGATTTCATGTGAACAGGCATTTTTTTGATGCAGTGTCACTCCATTCAGCAAATTTCTGTTTCAGTCTTGTTTGCTGCAACACCAATCAACGACTTCCGAGTACAGATTGCCAATTAATTAAGATAATTCTAAATTGTAACTCTTAAAAAATAAATAACTCACAAAAAATATAGAAGCCTACAATGCTGATGTTATTACCCATTCTTTCAAATGGAGCCAAAATGAGTTTTCAACATTTCAAGTATGTGTTTCAGGCAATAACGACAGAAAATTGTGAAAGAAAAAGTATTTCCATAATTGTTTTGAACAGTTGTGACAGAATTTTGCACCATTTTAAAATGTTTTACAAGCCAAAAGGATAATTTGAGTCACAATATTTTTCTAATGAACTCCACATCAACCAACAACAGTAATACATTTAACATTTAAAGTAATGAATGAATAAAAATGAGCTCATGATGAGTTTTTGTTGTTCTGCACTGAGTACTTACTTACCTACGGTGTACATTTTAGGACATCGTCAGGTCTCGGGAAAAAAGTTGTCAGGTCAGGTATCAATCTCACACGAAAAAATGTCAGGTCTCAGACTCACATGAAAAAATGTCAGGTCTCAGACTCACACGAAAAAATTTCAGGTCTCAGACTCACATGAAAAAATGTCAGGTTTCAGTCTCACATGAAAAAATGTCAGGTCTCAGACTCACACGAAAAAATGTCAGGTCTCAGGAAACGAGCTATCAGACAGAGAGAAAATCTTCCTGCAGGTGGCGGTGTTGTCACGTCCCACCAATGACTGTAGTGACAGCTGCAGTCACGGAGAAACTTGCGTATCTCTGTTCGGGAATAGTAGATAGAGCGTAGGCTCTCATAGGAGGGCCAGCGTTTACGCTTCGAAAACACGACCGAGTGTTTTAATCTGACAGCCTCAGGTGTTCTTCAGTAAACTGGACTACCCGACAGAAGGACCCGAGGCCTCGCTGCACTGTTTCGGTAAGTTAAATGTGTTTGCAAGCTAATCCGTAACTACCGTCCTTAGCTAGGTCTCAGGACCTAGCTAGCTAAGATGTCAGGGTTCGTTTAGCTAATCTATGCAGGTGAATGTATTTACTAAAGAAATCAAGAGAAACGCCCCGGGCTACTCAGTCACTAATTACTGTTACTGTACTTTTATTACAAGTATTATATCGTAAAAGCAACAGGCTGCATCCTGCTTCAGCTCCTGTGCAGAGCTGAATATTAAAGATGTGCAAACCAGTGGCGGAGCGGGGGGGGGGGGCTCTGGGCTTAAGCCCGGGTTGTTTT
>NW_005187402.1:833396-840679 GCF_000239375.1 Pundamilia nyererei | reverse complement strand
AGTGTCTCTACTGTAGCGGATTTGTGTGTTTTGCATGATGCCCATGCAAGATTATCGCAGATATAGCAAAAAGTGACGAAAAACTGCAAAAAGTGGAGAAGTTAGGGCAGAGCATCCAGCACGGCAGCCGACCTCACCGGCGCCAAATCATGCTCAATGCTGATCGAATCATGTCCAAGTTTCAGAAACAAGGTAGCAGTGTATTCATGAATTTATTGGAGGTCAGAGGTTTAAATTTTGTATTTTTTTCCTGCTCTTAATTGCAAGGCTTTAACCATAAAAATATAAAAGCAAAAGTAGCATTTGTTACGTGCTCTGACTAAGAAGCATTTACTAACAAACGCTACTTCCGCATAAAACACATAATAATTGCTACTCTTACGCCTAACATCCACACTTCTCCAACATGTTTAGGATGCCTACATTTCAGGTTTTTAAAACTATAGTTGACACAGTTTTAGTCTGGATGTGCAGGGATAGAGACTTTTGGAAAGGATTCACATTTGCCATCTGATTGGATTTCAGTCACTCTGCATCCTTTCTGAGTCTCGCGTGTGTTCCACAGCTTCTTGTTTGAGATCCTGTGAGCATGCCAAATGTACGTCTTTAAGGACATTGATAACCCTGCAACGTGATAACACTACATGTCAAAGTGTATTGTAAAAGGAAATAAATGTGAATAAATGAAAATGGAACTGACCGGACACCTGTATCCATGCAAGCCAAGGAGACAGCCACAGACTTAATTAAATATAATAAGCTTCACTGCATATCCAAGCACCAAAGCACAATTTTCTACCAAACTAGATGTGAAAAATAAAATAAGATTGGAGTGTGTTTCTGTTGGCCTTATTGAACTATTTATTTTCTTGGAGATGTGAAGCTTGTTTCACTGCTCATATAGAGGCTCTCATTCTCAGGCGTGCCTTGTGGTCATCGCAAAACTCAACCACAGTAATAAAAAAATAAAACAAATTAGTAAAATATGCAACAACGTGATTTTCATGAAAAACTCACACACTGATGGAAGCAAGGCCCTGAGGTAGACATAACCTGTCCAAGACTCACATTGTTGTCAAGTTTATGAGGCGATATAGTGGCTTTAATTCTGTCTTGCTTTGTAAAGTGGTCAAATAATTCACTCTCCTTGTCATGCACAACAGATAACACTGGTACAGCCTTTGTGCAGTTGCAGAGCAACAAAACATTTCACAGACTCTTTCACAAAAAATGTAATAAAGACAAGAATAAAAGTCATAAAGCTTTATATTGCATGCACATTAATAATAACATTAACCACCTCGTTAGTCAGGTTCTTGCACTCCAAATGTATTCACGGTGAAGGCATAATACTTTGATTTTGTAAGTTTGGACATATGAAAACCAGATCATGATGGAAAGATCATCTAAAAAATGCGTTAAAGTCACCAAATCAGTTGTGTGTATGTCTTGTTTGTACTATTAGAAACGCTCTGACCCATTTAGGACATGTGCAAAAATTCTTTACAGATATCCTGGGATGTCTGAGAAAAGGACATTTGGGTGGACAAATCTAAACAGAAGTTTTTAGGTAAAAATATTAGAAGTCATGGGCGCTGGATCCATCCCAGCTACGAGACTTGAGGTACACCCTGCACAGGTCACCAGCTTGAACTGGATAAGCAGTAGAGAATGGATGGATGGGTAAGGGAACTTGTTTCTAATGTGACACCTACTAGTTTCTGAACATTTGCCTGTTTAGTCTGTTGGAAAAACCAAAATCCAACCCTAATCTTAGAGAGGCTGCTGCTGACCTGGTGCATATATTAACATCATAATGATGACAGAACCTGCACGTCTCAAATTAACAGTCTTCAGGAAATTTGGATCGTAATCACAGCCTAATTCAGAAGACAGTGTCAGGGAAAGTGGAGGACGATGCCAAAGAGAGCAAAGCAACAGGGGAGTGATGTAGATTAGGCTGGAAGGTCAGGGTTAAGAATCTGCAACCCATAGAGTTTCACAGCCTGTACATTGTTACTGGGTCTTCATTGGAAACCAAATCAGCAGCAGGCACAATTGGGCACACAGGCCACCGGCCATGAAGAGAAATCCAATCACATCGGAAATCATTAGGGCAGATTGTTCCTGGAGTCTGGTGCTGCAGACAAGTGTTTCTCTCTTTGTAATTAGCTACGTGTGTGTATGTCCTGCTAAATATGAGCACACATGGCTTGGATTTAGACATTGTGTACACACACTACGATGAAGTGCATCATGTCAGTATAGTCTGTTGCATGGAGACACTTAGGACCAGTTAGAAGAGAGTAGATGAGAATGTCAGCCCAAGTAGTTTATGAGTAAATAAACAAGAATGACATTCAAATAAGAGAGTGAGTTCTGAACTCTCTGTGCAGCCTATTAGATTCATAATAAGTAAACAATTGTGAGTCAGAGGCTTTTTATTGGTGGTTGCTGATGCTTGTAACACTCAACCAGTGGCCTTTATTCAGCTGAATTGTCTTATTTATTCACTCTAGTGTGAAAGGAAGGATACAATTAAATTTCCAATTCATTAAAAGTACATTTTAAAATAAAACTAGATGAAAAAGAACTGTGGTCAAAGAGTTCAGGAAACCAAAAAACATTTGTTCTTGTAGTCTACTCTAAGGGGCGGAGTGTGGAGTCAGTTAGTTAAATGAGCAGTTGTGAGTCTGAGCTGCCCGTGAGGGGCGTGCTGTTCTTTCTTGGTGGAGCCTGACTTTTCCAACCTTGACTAAACATCTAGATGTTTGTGGGAGACACAGCAGCCCTGTGTGAAAACAATGGCTTTGTAATGAGGCAGGCAGGTATTTGGCTGCAGCATTGGGCCAGTGGAAATCTTTACCTGTCAGTGGCAAGTAAGTAAGTTTAGAGGTTATCAAATTCTATGGAGTTTGTGAAGAGACACATGACTCCTTTCACCTGTTAGGTTTCTTGCTGTAGCCAACACTTTTAAACACTTCAGCTGTTTCTGAGAAATAAACACTTCAAAGAACTTTTCAATACAAATGCTAACCAAGGGTGCTACTGCCAAACTCCTGAACTCAGCACTTTAAATCTGACTCTGCTTATTTAAGCTGAAGATGGTCCATAAACCTGTTTATTGACCATTATTATTATTATTATTATTATTATTATTATTATTATTATTATTATTATTGCTGTTGTTGTTGTTGTTATTATTATTATTATTGTTGTTGTTGTTATTATATTATTGTTGTTTTTGTTGTTATTATTATTGTTGTTGTTGTTGTTATTATTATTATTGTTGTTGTTGTTGTTATTGTTGTTGTTGTTAAGGGTTTTTTTTTAATTGGGAAATTATTGTGTTACAGCAATACATGAAAATAAACTCAGTAAAGAGCTTCTATTGAGTATGTTTTGCATTCCATTCTGTCCCTGAGAACAACATAAAGTATGTGTAAAGTATGTTTCAGAATATTAAACTTAATCTGCAGACGAGTAATTATCTAAGACTTGACAAAGAAAAAAAACCTCATTATGCAACTGCTGTCACATGCTAAAAAGTGCTCCCACTGATTAGCAAATAACGCTGACATTGGGATCACAGATACGCTGATCACCTAACAGCTAATGCCGTGACACAAACAGCTTAGCTTTCAGAAACCAGATCAATTTGGCTCCATTCACTGTTAAATGTTTTAATGGCATGTTAGCTAACTGATATTGCTGCCTGTGCTCGTCTGAGTGGCATATCTGGCAAACATTAAAATAAACTGCATGTGGATTGAATAGTCCTGCCACACTCTCAAATTTCAAGCTATCACCTTCCACCGAATATTGAATGGGATGCTGGCATCATCAGGGAACTTCCACAAAAGAGTTGATGTATTATAGTCATGCATTGGCAGAATAAGCCTTTACTGAGAACCTTGATATGTGCAGACATGTGCAAGACTGTTGATGATTTATTATAAACATAGTGGGTCATGATGCATGAAAACTCTTAGCAGTAGAGCACTTTAACTTCCAGATTTATCACATATCTGTCCTTGTGCCTTCAGATGGCTGCAGGGATTTAATTAACTGATTAACTTTAATTAGTCTGCCGGGATTCACAAGAAAGTTTAAGATTAAGGACTTTTGGATACTTTGCACTGAAATGAAACACTGAAATGGATCATTGTATGCCTTTTGGATTATCCTGGGAGTATAGCCCAAGGTGGAAAGAGCAGTGAGCGTCAGTCATCATAGTTTTTATGTACAGTAAAAATGTGCATTTTGTGTGTATACACTAAATGCACATTGGAGATTAAGAAACTGCTACCATATGAGTACAATACTAATTACTGCTTATATAGCTTAGAGTCCTGCAAAAAAGAAAGTTTTCATATGTAGTGAAAAATAAGCTCGAGCCTCCTTTAGCAGCGATTACTTGATGCAACCAGTTTTTGTGTGACTTCATCACTGTGGAGGATTTTTGGGCCTCTCTACTCTGTGACATTGCTTCATTTCTTAGAGGACTGTGGCCATTTATTGATGTACAGCTTAGCATTGTAGTTAGGTTAACATCTGGCCTTTGGACAAATGCAACACATTTTTCAGATGTAGCTCTCTGGTATTGTCTGACATTTGCATGGTCTGACCTTGAGGTAAAATGTCGGCTTTTACCTCAAAAGACGGCTTTTAGAGGTGGTCACGTTTGTGAGTAGATGATGGGCATTTGATTATTGGCACCTTGTGGTGACTAGTCCTCTTAATTCTTTGACACTGAGACTATACATAATTGTTTTTGCAGGACTTTATGTTTTATTAACATGGTCGTAATTACATGAACCAGCAATGAGCACAACAACATTTCAACCTTTTAAAAACTTGAAAAGTGAGAAAGATGTTCCAGCGATCCTCAGTGGAAATCTTGTTTAACTTTACGCAGCTGCGTAGCCTTGTGGTGACGGCTCTCAAACTGACATTTATGCTGATTTAAGAAAAGGAAATAGAGGTTACCCCCATTTAGTCCACTCAGATCTTTTTTATCACTTCTCAAAGAAAAACAAACTTCAGTGTTAACATATTCAGGGCGGCCTCATGAATATATAAATATCAATTTAATATCTTAAATAAGCTAAAAAAGAGAGGGTGACAGTAAATACATAACACAGGCAGAAATGCCTGTTCTTCAGCTAATGTATGATATCCTTGATAGTGTAATAGATTCTACTATTAATGGATAATTCCAGTTTGTGTAATGCCATCTCAGGGAAATGAGGGAAGAAGATTAACCCACAACACTGAGCAAACAGTTACTTAGGCTGGAAGAAACATCAAGCTCTGCGACATTTTTAAGTAACAGTTTGGATCTTATCCCAGTTCCATAGGTCCGAAGAGCATTTATGGCCCTCAAATCACACATTCTAACATCCAAACCTACAATTAGTTTAAGAATCAACAAATAACGCACATATTTGGGCATGCATGTGAAAGGAAGAAGGAGAATATAGAAAGTCCTCACAGAAAGACCCCACCTGGTACACAGGCTCAAACCCAGGTGTTTCTTGCTGTGAGGTGTCAGTATTAACCGCTGCACCAATATGCCTGCCTTCACTGGTAGTGTCAATCCAAACCTGAGCTATAAGAGTTTGGTAAACATGGGACAGAAGGCTAGGAAACACTGAGCCCATGCATTCATGGGAATGTTACTTTGATTCCATCCACTTAAAATGTTGTTGCAGGGAACAGAGCACTGTGCACTGCTAAGTCCAAATACAGGGACTCTGTGGGTTTATGGATGGACAGTTCAGAGGTGTTTGGAAAAGAAGATCTTGTTCACCTTGCTCAAATGGCTCTCATACTTATCTGATAGATATTTCAGAATTCCTATTAACAACTGCATGTCCTCATCTGCCCACTCCATATTTGGAGTTCCTCAGGGCTCAGTCCTTGGTCCAGCGATGTATTCTTTATATATGTTACCTGTGGGTCATCTAAACAGCTTCAAAGGCATCTTCTACCACTGCTAATCTCTACTGACTAAAGTACACACTTTACTTTCTCCAATCTCAATTACTGTAACTCACTATGATGCCACCTTCCTAGCCTGGGTTCTTTACCAAACGTAGCCAGCACTCATGCATCACCTGTTCTGTTGTTGCCCATCACTGACTTCTGGTGAAATTCAAAATGAATTAAAATATTTTATTAATAGCATATACAACCTGACATTACCAGGTTCAAACTTATATAAGAGAGTTACCGAGACTTTATAAAAGCGGCTGGCTTTCACGCTCATAAATCCAGAGGGGACTACAGTTTCCACTGTTTCTAAACTTTGGAAGAACAGTGAGTGAGGCTGGTTGGTGGTTTGTTTTAAAGGACTTTTCTTTTGCCTTTTATTTCTGGATGTTGCTTTTCTAATTTATGCATGTAACAAAGATAAAACTGTATGTCTCATATGTTCTTCTAATGTGCACAGGAATTAACCGTAAGATTGGATGTTTGTATGTGTATATGCACATGTGTGGTTTTATCCAAAATGTGAAGCACTTTGTAACTTATAAAATTATCATTGCTATTATTAGTTTTGTTACTCCACTAATTCTAATCAGCAGCGGTAACCATGGTGACTTTAGAAAGAGTTCCTGTTTTCAGAATCTACTGAGATTGCTCTGCTGAAAAGCTATCACTGCTTTTTTTCTCCACAATCACCCATACTGACATGATTATTGAATTTCTTGGTATTACTGTATTCATCTGCGTTGACATATTATTGTCACTTCTATTTGGAGCCAAATTGCATCTTTAGGGGTCTTGAGATGCCGTGCGTGATCGAGGGGAGAGTCAGATGGGGAATGAAGTGATGGAAAATTAAACAGATGACACACAGGATGATGAGCAGAGTTTTTATTGGCTGGGAAAACCTCCCATTTACAAAAGTCTCCGTGAATTAATTCTAAATATTTCTTCCAGACTGTGACAAAACAGTTTCTGCAGTGAATAGAAACAGGACTAATATTGATATTTTAAGTTATATCAGGAAGTTTTATGTACTTTATGTCACAATCTATTGTAACACTGTGACTTCTCTTACTTGTTTTTTTGTTTCTGTTTTGTCACATACAATCTGTGCCACAAGGATTATATATTCTCTTTCCACATCTTTATTATTTGACACAACAGTGACAGCTTTACTCCCTTAAGTGCAAACAGTAGATTTTCACAGGGTTTTTTAATCTTTCCTGTCTGTGTGTGTGTGTGTGTGTGTGTGTGTGTGTGTGTGTGTGTGTGTGTGTGTGTGTGTGTGT
>NW_005187402.1:830746-833376 GCF_000239375.1 Pundamilia nyererei | reverse complement strand
TGTGTGTGTGTGTGTGTGTGTGTGTGTGTGTGTGTGTGTGTGTGTGTGTGTGTGTGTGTGTGTGTTTAGTTTCACTTTCTGGCTGCAAAAGCATGAAGTTTCATGTCAGTACTTTTTGGCAGAGACTGTACTCAGAGTTAGGCCTCTCTTGTATTAAAACAATATAATCAGCAAATATGCATTCAGATTATATATTCAAGCCCCAACAATGCCTTAACAGTAGAAACTGGTTTTGCTGGTACTGAACTCCAATCTTGGTGAGTAGTGAAGAAATGCATATTAAAAAAACAACACAGCAACAGCGAGAGCTCTTACTGACTTTGATATTAAAACTATGAAATCCAAGTCTTGTACAGTGTTTTTAAATACCCAGCTATACCGAGCATCATCCTGTGTCATACCCGTCGTCTCATCCATGAGCCATCTTCGTCCTTTCCTTCCTGCCTGTTAGTTCCATATGTTCAGCATCCTTCGTCCCATCTATTTATTGTCCTTTGTGTGAACAAACCATCACAGGCTTACCTCTCTAACTCAACCTGAGCTGTCCCTGTGATGTACTCAGTTGTGGTCATTTTGCCAGCTCAGCCTTTTTCAGTGTCGCCACAGCAGGTCTCACTGCCATCTTTTACCCGTGCTGCGATGATTCTGTCACAGATCATCTCTGATACTTGTCTCCACCTTCTCCACATTACCTGTGCTGTCGTCTTCATCTCTGTTGTGTGCAGTCTGTTGCTTTTGGATATTTGACCCCAGGAATTTAAACTTTATTTAAACTGATACATGTACATATCCTTGCTTCATTGACTTGCATTCCTCCTTTCTTCAGAGCATACCTCCACGTTTCCAGGTAATCCACCTGCTCCCTACTCTTAGTACAGATGTCCACAGAGATTCCTGCCTGACTTCATTTGTCAGGATGTCTGTTACCAATGTAAACAAAAAGGAGGTGGTCTCTGATGTAATCCTACTTCCACTTTAAGCCCGCCTGTCTCGCTTTCCTTATACATGTCCTGCACCAATCACTCCTGACAGCCACAATTCCTCTCCTGTGAATTGTGGACCTGCATGCTTTCTCTATACCCACAAATGCACAGTGTGACTCTTTCTGATCATCTCTACTTTTTCTCCAAGCACATATCTGCATCTGGCATCTTTCACTGTCCAAGATTGATTAACTCAATGGAGTTAATGCTTTCCCCGCCAAAGAAATATTTTCAAGTTACCATTTTATTCTTTGTTTTTTTTATTAGCACTTGAATGTTGCTCACTTGTATAGAATTTTTTTTTCCTGAGTGATGACAAATTTTTCATATAGCTGCACTCTTACATATTGTTGTTGAATGAAGTAGCATTCATACGTTCATTTAAAAACAATCACTTAAAAGTTTCTTGTTTTGAACAAATTCATTTTTAGAGCGAGACCTGCTGTGATGTTTCTCTGTTTAAACGTTAAACTGTCCACAGGTTGCCACCTGGATGCCCTGCCTCTCTGCAAACATCGCCCCACTATCTGTTTGGCACATCTGTGATTTGGATGACAAGTGTCTGTGTCAGCTCCGTCGATTCCCTCATCTCCGTTTTGTTTGTCACTGTTGACTGTCCTGATTTGACCCACTGGACTCATTAGCTTCTTCATTCAAATCCAATTCAGAAGGTGAACAGAATCACAACGTATCAACGTTTGAGTCCTTTAGGTGGAACTACTGTACAACAGCAAAAACACAGATTCCTGGAATTTCATCAGGAGTGGAAAAGTGCTTTGTCCTGATTTATGGAATTCTTGGATAGTGTTAAAGTAGTGTTAAAGAAATGATGGACTGTGGATTGAATTATTTTGGTAAATTACTTGTCATATGGCAAAGTATTTTAGCTTTGCCTTAGCTATGTAAGTTTAAGCTTGTGACCATTAATGAGGGTTAGCAGTCTGCTTGGATTGCCACCTGAGTAATATTTGTGTTTAGTTACATGTATTAGGAATTCCCCTTTCCCTTGGTAGTACCCAAAATTTTATTTGTTCTCTAATATTTGGCATCCTGACTCTAATTGCTCTATTTTGAATTCTTTATTTTCTTCATAATTTTGTTTTTGTAAAAAGACCAAAACCAAATAGAATTGTTTCTCAAGAAACCCTCAATGGCAGTGCATACAAACACTACCAACATTAATATTGATGAATTTCTCCCGTCGAGGTCTTAACTCGTCAAAAAAGTCTTTGTTCTTTGAAAGTGTTACATTAAATCTTCATTTGTTTGGTTTACATTGGGCAGAGAAAACGTCAAACAGACTAATAATTGGATTATGGTCCAAAAGGCTTCTTGGGAGGACAATAGCTGATTGAACTCACTGAACCAGTTTAGCAGAAGTGAAAATATAGTCTATTCTTTAAGACATTTTTTGGCATGCAGAGTACAAAGTAAATTCGTTAGCAACTTCATTCCACAGTCTCCAAATACCCTTTAAGCTGTGTCATCTGAGGCCTTAGGTGTCCTCCAAAAATTTGAACTTGAGACCTTGAGAATTTGAGACCTGTCCATGTTTCGTTTTTGTTCGGTATGTCTGAGAAGACTTCTTGCAAAAACCTCGATGTAAAAACACTAGCTGCGCTATAACCGTCAAAGCAAGGGAGAATA
>NW_005187402.1:794337-809476 GCF_000239375.1 Pundamilia nyererei | reverse complement strand
TTTTTTTTTTCTTTCTTTCGTCTTGTGACATACCTTAACCACTCACACCAAACTGAACCATTTGAAGCATTGTGAAGCTACAAAATGTCTTACAGTTGAAAACAAAGAGAGCACAAATTATTGCCCTTGTGCCTGCAGTCATGAATCAATCTTGTGGCAACGGGGACGCAATGATCAAACCACCGAAACATTCTGTTGTTAGGTCCTCGCAGGCGAGCGGGCTCATCACCAAGAGATGAATCAATTACTCGTTTGTGCAAAGACAGGCTGACTCAGCTGCACATTGATTTCACACAGGTTGTCATCTTCCACCATTAGCCGTGTTATCTGTTGTGTTGCGCTGCAGTGATTCAGGAAAATAAACTCATATTTACTGCCCTGATATTCCACATACACAGCAGAGATGAGGAGACATGCTCTGTGTCTATATGCTCCTCATTTGTGTATAAATGTATATGAATAACAAATATTAATTCATCTAATAAATATAAGACTTCACTGGTAAAATGCACACTAAATATGCAAAGTTTAATGCAGACGCTCAAAGAACTAAAGTGGAGGAAATAATTTGATCCCCATCTGAATTGCTAAGTTTGCTCACTTAAAAATAAATGAAGAGTCATTATTTTTTTTTTATAATGGATTAATTTTAATGTAGAGAAACAGAATATCAGCTAAAAACCAGCAGAATACAGCAGTAAGATGTTTCCTGTAGTTGGTCTCCTGTTTACACACCTCAGAGACTCTGGCACACCTCTCTCTACCCAGTAGGTTTCATGGCTGCTGCTTGGCAAAGCTTCAGCTCCCGCCTCAGTTGGAGGCACATGTTGGGTCATTATCATGCTGGAACATCCATCCGTGACACATCTCAGTTTGCTGTCTGAGGGGGTTCTTGTCCAGTATGTGGCCTCCTCAACAAGTGCCTTCTTCAGCAGGGGACCTTAGGTGTATTCTGTTAAAGGTTGTGTTCTTAGTGACTGAAGTCCCTCCAGACCAATAACAAGCTCCTGTGTAGAATTTATGTCACGATCATCCCTACTCCACGAGGTAAGATCATCCTTGGATCTTCAGAGCATGATGATTGATGGTCACTTTGATTCATTTATTTCATTCCTCAAAAATCACACCAACAGTTTTCACCTTCTCACCAAACATCTTACTTGTTGTCCCGTAGATGATTCCAGCCTTGTGCCGATCTACCACCGTGCCCCTGACGTCCTTGGACAGCTCTGGTCTTGGTCTTGGTGGAGAGGTTGACATGGAGGAAATCTGTGGACGCATGTGCTTTATACACATAATGAACCGTGATCAGGAGTATCTGTAATTAACTGAATAATGGGCTGATTGATTGTAATCTGTGTCCTACATGGAAAAACTGGGTTGGTGGGTATAAAAAAATCTATGTAACATGTTTTTTTATTTTCAGGATTGTTGGTTGATATTCTGTCTCTCTCCATTAAAATGAAGCCATGATAAATAATTAGGGAGTGTTCATTTCTTTTTAAGTGAGCAAATTTACAAATTTAGCCAGGGATTAAATAATTATTTGCTCTACTGACATACTTTCTGCTTATACACAATCATTCTGATACTGGACTGTGCCACCCTCATCATTCATTATAGTTCAGGGATATGGGAGGTTTGTTATGAACCTGTAACTGCATTTTTAATAGAGTGAGTCCCTCATGGGTTCACTGTGCAGGGTTCACTCCTTTCCAAAGCTTTAATACTTCAATCAAGCCTTTTTCAGTTTCTCTTTATGTGTCTTATATATGTGTGCAAAGGAATGACGTTCATGATCTCGGTGCATGGGCTTCTCTGTGTGTGTGAGAGAGAGAGTTTGAGGGGAGGTAAGGCGCAAATGTGTCTGTAATGAGGTGGGAAAATGTCTTTCAACATACTTCCCCCACCCTGAACTCGCATCTTGTTAACTGACAAAGCTTTGAAGTCTTTTTAACCTAACGCAGCGAGGTCGAGATCACGCTCAAACATTATGGTACGTAAACATAAACATCCAGGCACGTAGCCTATATGATGCAAGATCAGGGATCAAAACATGACAAGAAGCAAGAACACAGGAAAACACAGTTTTGTCAATCATTTTGTCAGATAGGAGACGAAGGCTGTGCCACACAGGGAAATCAAAGAGTCACTGACAAGGAAGTGAAAAGGACAAGTTAGGCAAATGGTGAGGAAATGAAAATGAACAGAACTCTGAGGAGAGGAAACAAACGTGCTTTACAAAGACTGTAGAAGAGCAGAAATACAAAGAGACTGGCAGCGCTTTCTGTTGGGTCTGTTCAGAGATCGAAAGTGACAAAAAGGAGGGTAGACAGCTCACAATCACTTATATTCAGAGATTATATTTACCTTAGATAGTTTGTCCACTAGGTAGTTAGGGTAAGTACCTAACTCTAATCCCTACTGCCTAAGACCCTACAACAGTGGTCCCCAACCCCTGGCTCACGGACCGGTCCGTGAGTTGTTTGGTAGTGGGCCGCGAGAGTTGTGGCTCAAGTGTGAAATTGATGGTTTTCAGGGTTTTTATCGTTAACTCAATTGTAGAAGGCCTCGAAGGGGACTGGCGACGGCTCCCTGGCTGATCCCCGTGTACTAAATAGAAGTGAAGAAGTTGAAGAATGGAGAAGAAGGAGGGAGGGAGGAGCACATAAACGAGAAGCTTGCAGAACCGGATGAACCTTTATAGATGACAGCCGGAAGGAGCGTGTTTGGAGGCGTGGTCCTGCTCCTGAAATGCCGATACATAACCTCCAACAAAACTGTTACTGGTTCAGCGTGTCATTTGTTTCCAGAGGCAATAGTGCAACAACAAGCTGGTGTGTGCTGTTAACAACTGACCAAAGGACTGCTGTGAGACACCCGCACATGAAGACAAGTCTGGGAGTCCTGGGGAGCTCTGCGAGAACCATACATGATTTCTACAATGTAAAACGAATACAAATGCAAAAAAACCAAAAAACATTAACGTACTGTCTCATCACTTTGTAAGTACTCATTTCCCTAACAACAACAAAAAAGGTCTTTAAAAAAACTTTAATATTCTGACGTTGCTAATTTTGAGAATGTGAGACGATGACTGATGATGAAGACAATGATAACTGGGCCGAATGATCCCATTCTTGTTCGGAGCCACAATCACAGCTAACCACCAGTGCAGATGACTGACCTTCTAAAGAAAAGAGAAACAAGAACCATACGCAGATGTTCATATGCTCTCTAAAGGGCTGGTGATGTCAAGTTGTATATGTCCTTCTAACAGGATAAGTTTGCTAATGCTGTCATCCCTGCTGAGAGAAATGTGCACCTCTGTCATGTGTCATACTGGCTCAGATGGATGTGAAAGCAGGCAGAGTGGAACCATCTTTACTTGCATCTCAGATTTTGATCACTGCTACTTCAATGTCATGAACATTTAATCTGACTGCAGCTAAATATAAACTAAACTAAGATGATAAAAGCTTATTCATTTGTATTTGTTTGTTTTTCTTTTTGAGCATTAGCTCAACAATCACAGAATGATGAAATCATTTGAAGAAAGGAGGCTGCAGGAAGAGTGCAAAATAAGTAACGAGTCCTCTCTGAATGGTATGATGAGTGTGTAATCACATGTTATGCTCTCCACAGTCCCAGATTACAATCCATCTGAACACAAGTGGAACATTCAGTCATGTGTTAGAGAGCTCCTCCTGCACCATCATCGAAACTGTGGAGAGAGAGTGACAGACAATGACTTACTGAAGAACTGTGGTAGACGAGCACGTTGATGTCAGTTTAGCCTTTTATGAGATGTACTTTTATATAATCACAAAAAATTAATATTTTGAACTGTAATATCAAATCAAAGAGTAGAACCTACTCGATGTAAGACTTCCAGACCAGAATATTAGTGCTTTTATTCTGTGGCACATTTTTATGATTGATGAAGAAAGGCAGACTAATCTTTGTTCAGGCCCTCCTCTAATAGTCAGACATTACTGAACGGAGAGGTTAACCCCAATAAATCCATCGCAGTTCAGAGTGTAGACAGTATAAATGAAGAAAAGAGCGCTCGGAGAGCAGAGCTGCCCCCGAAGGCCAAGGTTAAATGGTAACAACATGCTGACGTCAGTCTGTTTCTATCACAACATGATGCTTTCAGCTGGTTACGGCATCATTGTGACGCTGTAGGTCGCCGTACTGAAAAATGTAAAAGAGGCATGCTGTGCAGCCGTCTCCATATTACTCAATGTGGTTTCTTGAATTTTTTTAAGGTCAACTTTGAACAAACAATGAAGGTCAAATGCTTGATTGTCAAATTTGGTGTGACCTTGATCTTGACCTGAATTTCACCAAAATCAAATTATCTCAAGTTGTTATTGATATTTAACATTATGCAAAATTTGAAAACTGAAACATGAAGATGAAGGTGAAGACACTCAGCTTGAGGTTTTATGGCTGATCAGTGATCATAGCAGCGAATGTGTCCATGGGTTAACGTAATCAAATTCATCATATTTTTAAAAAAAAAAGAAAGTTTCATTCTTTCAGAAGCATTTTTTAAGTCCCCCTGAAGCTTTGCAAGTTTGTCCATTTCAAACAGCCTTTCTTTAAGTCATAATAGCATATAAATAATTGACTCTCAATACATACCCAGTGAGACGACTCATTGTGGAGAAAGAAATAGATTTCTAAGCTATTACAGTTCAATACATCTCTAAGCTGCTCAGTTTAAAAACAATGCATTTCTAAGTAATGGCAATAAAAGGACGTGTGGAACATGCTGAGCATGATATAGATGACTAACATTATCAGGACAAACCGTCACACACGTGTGCTCATATCCATAACATTTCATACATATGCAGCACTGCTGCCATGTCTCAAGTCTGCTGCTTTGATGTTCATTAGCCTGTCTCATTAGGACCCTTCAGTCAGATCAGGGTAAAGCATTTTCCTCATCATCGGTGCTGAAACACGATCACACAAAGGAACATACACCAGTGAACACACTCTAAGTTTCTGCCTCACTCTTTGTCCCGGCCTAATTTAACCTACATAGATCAGTCATCCATCAGAATAAGCGCATTGTAAAGGAGGATCAAGGGGGCCATAAATATTTAACCCTCCATTAAACCGACCATGTTTCACTGCACAGTGTCCACACACACTCTCCCCGCTCCTGACACGCTGACCCCTCCTCTCCTCAGCAGATGTGGTGAGCGAGCAGCAATTTGTTGTTATTGTTGTTTTCAGGTTGATGAAGAGTCAATGGGGACGCAGGGGCAGCGGAGGGTGAGGGGCGCCTTTAATTTCACCCCTCTGCTCGTCTCAGGCGCCAAGGGTGCAGCGGGGGCTTAATTAGAATGCGTTTTAAATATTGATGGGGCCGGATGTCCCTACAGTAAGGCGGGCGCATGAGAAACCAGAGCACAGCAGATGAAACTCAATGAGAGCAAACACAAACTCTGACAGCTCAGAACTGCCCGGCTTATTCATTAATTAAAAGAAGAAGGATGGCTGAAAAGAAATGAATGAGGGGAATTGGAGTGTTATATAGATGAACTGATTTATGTGTTGTTCAGACAAACTGTGGCAAACATTACGCAGGCCAAAACAAACCAAACGGGAAATAAGTTACACACAAAAATGGACGATTGCAGCATTAACTGAGCGGTAAGGCAGGGTTACCATAACTGATTTAAAAAGCAATCAGTCATTTTTTTTATCCTCAAGCTTTAACTGCTGGAAGGAAAACAAAGATGTGCCATCTAGCTCAAATTTGTGCAGATTTAAAATCTTGTTTCATGAAACACAGAAAAAAAATTGTTGTTAGCAAGCTCTGGTCTTTATTGGTGTAGCAATGACATCGCAGTTGTAATCTCCATCTCTCGTCAGCTTCACGTTGTATATCTCCACCCAGAAAAGAGTCCAATAAATGAAGTTACGGAGGATTTTGACTGATAGTGGTTTTTTTATACATATATGTTCTATTGTGATTGAGATTATTACGTGTTTAATCAATCTTTTTATGATAAAACTGTTGTAGTGAAATTCACACACAGCCCTAAAATACAGTACTGTGCAAAAGTCTTGAGTCAACTCTTATTACTTTGTAGTTTTAATTAATGCCGTCAACTGACTTTTTTTGTTTGCCAGAATTTAGTTGAGGAGTTGCTTTCTTTTGAAGTCACTTAACACTGAACTGTGAATCATTCAAAGATGAAAAAAAGGGCTCAACCAGACGACTGAAGGAATTAATGTTGAATTGAGGAACTTGGTTACTAGCAACCTGTTCCAAAAACGCATGGTCATTTCTCACTTTTAGCTGAATCTTTGTATAAATAGATTTTATAGTATTAAAAAAGTAAAAAGTGACTAAACAAAATACCTATAGCAGACAAACTGTATCTAAAAATTATCTACTTAAAGTACAAGAAAAAAGCTGGCATTGTTTAGGGTTAGGTGGAATTGTTGAAAAAGTAAGCTGGAATTGTTTTGTGGTATTGTCTCCATTTTCGTTTGCACATGTTTCAATAAATCACTGCAGCTTTTTCACATTTTCCTTGCAAAATGTAAAGTAATGAAGAATGTCTCAAAGTATAGGACACGTTTCCAGTGAACACTTTGGCCAATGTCAGCCGTGAGAAGCTTTCACAGGAAGCAAAAGTCGAGCTGTGGGAGAATTTGAAGACTTCCAGACTCTTCGCTGTCATAACTGTTGTAGAAATAAAGCTTTGCTCTGTAAGCTAGGCCAGGTTCAGACGGAGAGAATGAGGTTAAGAAAAGTGGGGAAAGCAAATCCAGCACACAGGCCTATAAACTGGCAGCAAGATTGTTACTGGCATAAAAATAATAGCACACAAGAATAAACCTGAATTGCACGATGCAGATGAACTAGTTAATTGTTAGATTTTTTTTTTTTATATATATAGTGAATGTGAGGCAGCGACTGTGAGCAGAAGCACAATCAAAGTTTGGAACACAACCAAGTTAGAGGAGAAGCAAGGACAGAGAGAAAACAGAAGCCAGTGGAAGAGGAAAAAAATGGTTTTGACAAGTGACAGGAAGAAAAAGAGCAGAGAGGAGGGGGAATAAAAGTAAGGACAGTTAAACGAAGAGAGGATAAAAATCTAACAGACTGGGAATACGCCGTGAAGGCCAGAGGAAACAAGTGCCAGTTCTGTTTTATATTGTTTTATGTGCGAATAGAAAAGAATAGTCGAGTTTCTAAAACAGTGTTGTGACATATTTATGTGTCTGCCCAAACTGGAAATTCTCCATTTGCCTCATGCAAGGTCAGCCAGGTTGCAGCACTGCTGGAGCAGCCTGAAGCTGAAGCGAGAGCTCGCACTGAAATTCGACTTCTGTCATCTTCAGTTGTCACCTCGTCAGTCAGATCTACACTGGAGTTCATAAGAACCAGCACAAAGCTGCCTGTGACATTGGAAAAGGTGAAGATGAAGATTTAATGATTCCAACAGGGAAATCAAGATCAAAAACTCCCAACACATCAAAGGCTAAAGATATAGATAAAGGGGAAATAAATAAAAATGAGCTAAGAAAATGAGATTTGCCAGAGAAAGTGAAAGCAAGCAAAGAAAATGAGGACAAATGTGCTGTTGCGATCAGATGTAGTAAGTAATAAGAGTCTTTGGAAAGTAAAAGTATACCATCAACACATATGTAGGACTGCTTTCCTCCATCTGTATAACATCTCTAAAAGAAACATCCTGTGATGAGGGTGATGCTGAAAGATGAGCTTATGCATTCATTACTTCTACCCTGGAGTATTTTAATTCATTATTATTGGGCTGTACTAAAAAAAAACCCAAAACAGTCTAAGCTTGTTTGACTTTTCTTTCTTGAACACATTTCACCTCTGATCCGAGAAGCTTCTTCAGTTCTAGGGTCAACTGGTGGAGAGTCCCAGATTTAAGCTCTATGGGAGTGTCCCCCCAAGAGGGTCATGGACCCCCGTGATGCTCTACCTAATCACACGAGCCAAGGTATGAAAACAGGTGTGGGTCTGTTATGCTCCTGTCCAGGGGTACAGGAACACAACATAAGGGTTAAAAAGGAAGTGACCGCGCCCTGGTCCCCAAAACAATACCCAGAGGCCAACTTTCAAGTGAAAGTTTGTTTTATTGTCCAAACTGAAAGCTCATTCAAAAAGGGAGGTGCTGTCTCAGGTGAAACAAAAGCCAAACAAACGACAGGTGCTATCCCGAACTCCCTAACTGAATAAACAGAAGAAAACAGTGCAAAAAATAATAAGGCGGTTCACCCCTCCAGCTCCAGCACCTGTTTACACGTGATCCGTAATCTGTTTACAAAGCTCGATAATCCTCAGGAAAGCACAAAAGTCACAGAGGGGTTTGGAGGCCAAGGTCAGGTCTGCTGCTGCTGTCAGTTCCTGCTCCGGGACAACTGCTGGAGAGGGTTTTTAAAACAGCCACATGATCAGGGAGCCAATCAGCAACCGCCAGCTCTCCAATCAGGAAGAACCTGCAGAGACTGTTAAAGGCACAGACAGAACAAAAAAACAGCCCCCAGTATTCAGATTAACAATCAGCCAGGGTTTCGGGTGAGCTCATTGTGTAACCTACCCCTCCCTATCATGTGATTTCCTGAGGTCAGATGGCCCAGGATGTGAGTGGGCGTTAAGGCGTCTGGGAAGGATCTCTAATGACCTGGATGACTGAGAACCTTCACAGACATGAAGTCATTTCACTTTTCATCCAATGGGCTTCTTCAGTTCTAAAACCAAATGGTGGAGAGTTGAGTTGTGGGTGGCTGACAGTTGGTGTCATAAGCCTATGTTCAAAGATGATGGCCTCTTTTATACCTCTTTCAAGTCTTCCTGCTAAAGTGGAGTTTTTCCTTCCCACTGTTGCCAAGTGGTTGCTCATGGTGACAGTGTGTCATCTGCAGGGTGTTTACCTTACAATACGAGCACCTGCAGAGCCTGTGGGTGTGATTTGGCGCTATATAACCTTCTTATTCTGTGTTCTAAAAATGCAGGGCCCTTCTTCAGAATCACAGGAGGAGGCAGACGGGATCTAATCCACTCTTGAGTTTAGGTGCAGGGAGGATAATGTCAAAGGTGTCTCTAAAGCTAATAATTAAATTTGTTTGCACCTCAAGCAAGCGCCGAAACTTTTCTTGCAGTGCTGTTGAAACTTTATGGAGTTGTGATAGAGCATCATTTGCATATAAAGGATTGGAAGCAGGCCTGGGTTATTTTCACAGCCGCTGGTAGAATAGTTTCAAGTCAGCTAATCAGTTGTCAAATCATTTTAATGTGGAGATGTATGATGCAAACTTGATGAGATCAGGTTTCCTGAATGCAGCAGACTCAGATATAAGCTGTAAAATCAGTCATGGTGGTTTACTGTGTACCAGCGAGAACCTCACATACACTCCGGCTGCATTATTACAGGAATTCAAGGCAGATAAATACTTTCTCCATCCCTTCATTCGCATAAGGTGCTGTCTTTCTGTTTTTGCTTACAGCTCAGCTGTCTAGCCTTCATTTGATTTCAGACACAAGTAAACACAATAAGGACAAATGCAGAAGAAAGACTCTGAGGCCACTGAGTTAGACTCCAGACACTGAGGCCAGAGTCCTTAGGCATGACCCTTTGGGACATTACCAGCAAATAGAAGAAACTTTATCTAAAAATGTCTGTCACAGAGGGAGGCAAGTTTATAAGACAGATGGGAGTCAAACAGAGCAGGGAAGCGGGAATTTTCATACAAAGTCAAATTAGATTTCAAAAATGAACTCAATAATCATTGCCAAAGTGTGAAATATTAATATCTGCCATCTGATGACTCTAACGCTGCACCAGGAACAGTTCTAGCTTCCGTTTTCAAATCTTCTGTAAAAGGAAAACAGTACTTACAGAGGACTTCACAAATTTAAGCAATTACTTCATATGTATTGTCCCAAAAAAGCAATCTCCTTCAAAAGGAGACAAGACAAACCCAAGGAACAAAAGAGGAGAAAAAACCCACCAGGAGGACACAGAGGAGAGAGAAAATCAAAGGCAGGAGAAGCACACACTGATAATATGAAATGTTGACAGAAAGACGGTGCAGATTAGTCCATGATGGGGAAATTAAGGTAGAGAGGAAACAGAGGATAAGATGCAAGAGGGAGAGAGAGGAGGTAACTTTGAAAGGAGGGCAAAGAAAAGACAGAAGACTTTAAAGGTGAAGGCTGCGGCCTCGACTAATCGTCCATACGGCTTGGTGGCAGCAGCGCTGCAGGGAGCCGCCAAGTGTGTGCGTGCAAGGGAGCAAGATGAATATGCATGTTTTCTGTCAAACGTCAGGCTGCCAGCAGGTTGCCGACTTAGCCCATTATAGCCGGGGAGGACAGCTAACATGGATCATGCACACCTGCAAAGCAGAGCATGGACGCAAGTGCACCATTACATGCACTGCATGTACATTCAGAGAAGAGGAATAAAAAGTTTGCACGCACACGGTTCATCACCGTTTCTTTCTTTCTTCATTCATCTATAAAATGACATACACTCATCGGCATTAATGCGTTACAGTCGCAGTTTGATTATTAACACGGAGAAACGACCACAGTACGATGCTTCATGCACAGCTGTATTAAAGGGGACCTACACTGTACTGCAGAAGGTATTTGCACATCTGCCTTCACACACATACCAATGATAAGTGGATGCTTGTATTAAACACTGTATTAAAGCCAAAAAAAGTTAAATTTAAGAGTTTTTTTTTTTTAATGAGTTTAATGTTTAATAATATACTTTTATGCTCATCTGTGAGCATAATGTAATTATGTTCACTTCATTACATGTATATTTCCAATTTAATGTGGTTACATGCTGCACATACAATGTAAAACATTAAAGTTAATGAAATCTGGACAAAATAAATTGAAAATTTAATGAAATTTGAAGAAGTAAATAAAAGCATCATTTTTGAGTCAAAGTGGCTAAAAGAGAGCTTATCATAGATAAATGTTTAGTACAAAACAAATATTTCTGAATGGTGAATAAGGCCAAAGCTACTCTGGGAGAAATCAAAAGATGGACTGATGATGTATTCCATTGGAAAAATTCTTGAAGATTTTCAACCATTGTTCTCAGCATTAAACGTTCCCAGATGATTTGTCTTCAAATAAAGTTTGTGCAAACAAGAAACTAAACTGTGTCTTAGCCTTGACAAAGAGAAAAGCACAAACGTGCCTTTAAAGCTGAAACAGCCCTGCTGGCTGTAATGCTTTACTGAGGATACATAAAATCTCCTGAACTTGACACTTCTTTCAAAGTTTTTTGAGAGGCCAGTCTGGCTTTTATTCTTCAGTCTTTGGTTTATCTGTCACATTTAGAATGAAGGTAAATGAAACACGAATGTTTTAAGTTTTTTCATAAATAAATGGCCTCCAAATCTGAGGTCATGGTCCTCAGCCAGAAAAGGGTGGAGTGCCCACTGCGGGTCAGAGATGAGTTCCTGCCCCAAGTGGAGGAGTTCAAGTATCTCGGGGTCTTGTTCGCGAGTGATGGGAGGAGGGAGCGGGAGATCGACAGACGGATTGGCGATGGGGCCGCAGTGATGGAGACGCTGCACTGGTCCGTCGTGGTGAAGAGGGAGCTGAGTGTAAAACCAAAGCTCTCAATTTACCGGTCGATCTACGTCCCTACCCTCACCTATGCCCTCACTTATGGTCACAAGCTGTGGGCAGTGACCGAAAGAACGAGATCGCGAATACAAGCGGGAGAAATGAGCTTCCTCCAAAGGGTGGCTGGCCTCTCCCTTAGAGATAGGGTGAGAAGTTCAGCCATCCGGGAGGGGCTCAGAGTAGAGCCGCTGCTCCTCCACATCGAAAGGAGCCAGCTGAGGTGGTTCGGGCATCTGACAAGGATGCCTCCTGGGTGAGGTGTTCCAGGCATGTCCCACCGGGAGGAGGCCCCGGGGCAGACCCAGGACACACTGGAGAGATTATATCTCTCAGCACAGATGTACAAGACCGGAGTCAGTTTCAGGACTGTTATCAACATAAACCTAAACATGGTGCAAATGTGTCTGTGGAGTAAAGGGGTGGCAGACATGTTGTTTCACAGTTTAGCACCACAGACCAACAAAACAAATAATGTAATTGTCATTTAGGTTAAATTAGGAAAACAGTATTTCTAACATGGTGCTAATGCCAGCTGTTTTCTCCTACTGTGAGGCAGGATAAAAGTGGAAAAACTTTTCAGTAACCACAATAATCCCCAGTATAACTTGTTGATGTCACAGTCTGCTGAGGCAAACTGCGTGGAGTGTGAAGAGTGGACCCGGGAGCAGACACTCTAAAACTCAAACTTAACTGATGATGAGCCGTTTATTAAGGCAGACAGAACAGTACAAAATAAAAGGGCGAAAACAATGCAAACTAAGCAATAACCTAAACTGGGTAAACTAGAAAGGAAACATGAACTATGAAAAACCCTGGCAAACAGAAAAACAAACAAACTCTAAACATGGCAATGATGATGAGGATAGATGAAAACCTGAACACAGGTCATGGCATGGGAACAACACAGACGATCCGACAAAGACTCAATGAGAAGACACTGACTAAATACACACAGGAGGCTAATGAGAGAACTGGAAACACATGGGGAACAATTGACACACATGAACATAACGACTCACAGTGGAAGAGTAAAACTAAACATGATGAATACAGGAACACAAGACCTCTTCAAAATAAAACAGGAAACATAAGACGCAGACATGACAACCTGAACTTGACAACGTAAGACAGACATGAAACACATGAAGGGCAAGGGAGACTTAACAGGGGTGGAAGACACAAGGGGAATCTAATAACAAAGAACTACTGTATAACAACCTAGGCATGATAAAAAATGAACTTAGAAAACCTAAAGGGCTTAAACATAAACCATAAACATGAACTAAAACTCAAAAGACCCAGGATCATGACAGTTGAATCCTCCGATATCAGCTGCTGGGACAACATTATTATTTTTTAGAGCATTTGTGACCAAATGTGTGTTCTTCAGTAGCTGTCATCAATAATTACTCCAGTTTTTGTGAACATCACACTTTCACTTGTACGTGTCCATATTGAAAAGAAAGAGGAAAAAAAGTGAAAGAAAAACATGCTTAGAATAAAACACTGTATGGACCGGGTAACGCAGCTTGTAACATAAAAGAGCTTTGATACTAATGAGAAGAATAAGAATATTAATAAATACCATTTCATTTCGTATTTTGAAATTGAAAGGAATCACCCAGACCCCAGAGGTTCTTAGGGACCAGAGGTCTTATGTCAGTTTCAGTTCTTTATTTTCACAAGTCCCAGAAAACAAAGTAATCGTGTATCCAGTTTTTCTACAAATTGTCTTCTCTAGTGTTATAAATTAGTAATGGAACAATTACATTTAAAACAAAGTTTAAAATATTGACCAAAATAATGATATTTTTGGCCTGAATATCCATTTTCTAACGGATTGATTTACCACCTGGTATGGCCACCACACTAGCGAGGCCCTAGAGGGTATGTGCAGTGCAGCACTGGTTTGTAAGCTGCCCAGCCTGGAAGAGCTGTAAACCCAGCAGTGCCTTGGAGTGCACACGAGAGTCAAAAGGGACCAAACAGATCCACAACAGTCTGTTCTCCTGGTTGTCCTCAGAAATTATGCAACAGATGGTGGAGACTTTCTACCGGCAACGAGTCTATTCAGCAAAGAACAAACATGCTATATATATTAAATTATATAACCTGCTTTATTTTTGATTTGTCTCACTGCCTGTTACATGTTACACTGGACATGTGTAACATGTATTTTATATATATATTTATATATCATGTATTTATTATGCATCATCTTTGTCCTTTACTAGTATTTAGAGTGTTCATCAGTGTCAATAGTGTATCATTTCCTTATGGATTATCAAAGTATTCTGATTTGTTTCTTTTTACTTTCACTCAGTTGTTTTCATCTGTGCAGGTGATGTTGTGGGCAGATGTTCCTGGTCTGGGGCCCTCTGCACCTGTTAGGTATCTCCTCATCATCAGAGGCATTTAGTGTTTGGAAAGACTGCAGATCTCTGTCAGAAGTTACACCTCCCATGTTGATAATTGGGCTCCTCGTGTTAACAGTACCACTCTTAGCTCACATAGTGATCCTGATTTCTAACTTATCTGCATTCCCAAAGAGCTCTGCTCAAACCTCCAGCCACACTTATGTGACTGCCCACTCTTCACCAACGCTTGCCTCATTGGATACATGTTGTCCTGCAACCACCTCCAGAAATCATATGTAAGTACTAGGGGTGCAACGATACCCAAAATTCACGGTTCGTTTCGTTTTGATACTTTGGTGTCACGGTTCGATATTTTTTCGATACAAAAAAACATGTTCATGTCTTTTTAATTTGTCATTTATTAAAAGTGTAAATATGTATTTTAACTCAAAAGTACAGTTTTTAAATTTAATGTTGCTGAAACAACAAAGTAATAAAAAATAAATATATCTGATCGAGAAATCACTCATCTTTGGAAAAGAGAGTTTATTACAGAGAAATGGCTCTTTCCAAAATAAAAGCTATACTATACGCTTCTTCTGGGCTATATTCTCAGCAGCATATTAAACATATCAGGTCCCCATAAGGAGAATGACTCGGGTAAAGTTTGTAGCATGCGTGCTTGTTGTTTTTGTCTGCTTCGACTTGTCTTTGCACGAGGATGATGTCGGCGTAAATTTGCAGTCATATTTGTTGTGTTCTCACTAGTGCTGTCAGCGTTAACCTCGTTGAAATGACATTATCGCCACAACACGGCAAATCTCCGTTAACGAGCTACCGCGGATCGCCCCGTGCGTGGGGTTGGATGGCCAACACGTTAACGAGCTAACTGCGCTAACGCACTAGTTCCCACCAATGTAATTGAGCATTGCGTGGCACATCCAACATACTGTTTTACTTTTTTCCATGACGCGCTTACCATCAGGATCATACCTCACATGAAAACCATAATAGTTCCAAACGCCAGATCTGAATTAGGGTGGGGGAGGCTCAATTTGCCATGTTGCAAGGAGAGCTTAACTTCTGTCTTGCTAGCTTGCGCTGCGCTCAGTGAATCTGC
>NW_005187402.1:783469-794023 GCF_000239375.1 Pundamilia nyererei | reverse complement strand
CTCCAGATAGCTCCCCACTCATTGTTTTCAATCTGCAGCAAGAGGCTGCAGAGGTGGGTTGCGGTCACAAGGCTTTGAAAGATACCTTCAATCATGCTTTGAGTGACCACTTAAAGGATGAATTAGAGTCACTAAATATTTTGGCTCTCGGCTCTGTGATAGATAGATACCTCAGAGAGAGCACTCAGAAAAATGAATGCAAGACCCAGCCAGCCTCAGCTTGTAGAGAACATCTCACCATGCTCCACCTCGCCTTCTATTGGTGGAGCCAATTCAACTGCGTACATGGAAATATTTTCAGGTCTACGTACACCCATCATCAGTTATCCATGGCTGCAAAGACATAACCCACATGTCTGTGAAGGTTCTCAGTCATCCAGGTCATCGTAGTCTAAGGAGCTTAGGAAGAAAAGCGTCTGGACTTCTTTAAGTTGCTTGAAGACGTTTCACCTCTCATCCCAGAAGCTTCTTCAGTTCTAGGGTCAAAAGGTGGACAGTCCCAGATTTAAGCCCTGTGGGAGTGCCCCCCCAAGAGGGACAAAGGACCCCCTAATGATCCTCTACTTAATCTCTACCATAATCTCTACCTCTACCATGGGACAAAAGAAAACATAACCGACATATTAACTAGCAAGAAAAGAGGACTGTGAGTTGGATTCATTCTCATTTTCTACAATCTGCTATTCCCCTATCCCGTCCTTCTCCAGAAGGTACTAATGCACCGCCACCAGACCAAAGAAGAATACCATGACTTGCCTCCTGTCTTCAGTAAAAAAGACGTATCTGCCTCCTAGCAGGCCCTAGGACTGTGCGACTGATCTCCTGCCTCTACACCCTACATGTGGCAGCACAACTTTTCTCAACCAGAACAAAAATCTGTGGAGAAATAGATCTGAGTCCTTGGCTGTTGGAATCAGTCATCTATCCAAGGTTTTTGTTTTGTGTTTTAGAGAAAGGAAAGATCAAACTCTTAGACTTTGTATAGAGGATTAAGCCAGATAACTATGAAAAACAAGTATCCATTCCCTCTAATCTTCTCAGCTTTTGAGCCTCTGTACTGCCCTTACTATTTTACTCTTGAGAAATGCATACAACCTTGGTCACATTAAGGAGGGCGATTGTGGCTCAAGAGTTGGGAGTTCACCTTGTAATCACAAGGTTGCCGGTTCGAGCCCCGGCTTGGACAGTCTCGGTCGTTGTGTCCTTGGGCAAGACTCTTCACCTACTGGTGGTGGTCAGAGGGCCCGGTGGCACCAGTTTCCGGCAGCCTCGCCTCTGTCAGTGCGCCCCAGGGTGGCTGTTGCTACAATGTAGCTGCCATCACCAGTGTGTGAATGTGTGCATGACTGGATGTGTAAAGCGCTTTGGGGTCCTTAGGGACTAGTAAAGCGCTATACAAATACAGGCAATTTACTGAAAGACCTTTTGAACATATTTGTATATTTAGATGACATTCCTGGCTTTTCTAATAACTTTAAGCAGCAGAAGGAGCAAGAGAGGACGCTTTTGCAAAGACTATTGGAAAATGAAAACAAAAAGTCATCTTCATTACTCTCCTCCTGAATCACTTGGGAACTAGGGGACCCCATTAGACTGGCTCAGAAGACTAAGCTAGACCCAGGTTCAGGCCTCCCAACTGTTATTTTGTGGCTGCTTTATTTGCTCACAGGTCTTGCGCATCCCCAGGTTTGCCTGCCACCATCATCCTACTTTTGAAAGACGTTTTCTGTTAGACTACTAGAAAAAGATACGCGTGAATATATTCCTGCATGCACATGCTGTGCCAGAACAAAGGCCACTTTCCACTCCTAGATGTCCCTGGTCACATATTCCTTTAGATTTTGTCCCGGGACTGCCTCCATCACAAGGATACAGCATCATAATAACCATATAAGACATATTTTCTAAAGCAGTGTGCCCACAATACGTTAATCCTCTGCTACATGTCTGCCCCCCTTTGAAGCCTTCGGTTCAGTGAATCTTCAGTTTAGCACAATTTGTGTTGTTGCAGATGCCTCTGGAGACAAATACAAGCTGTGCTACTTCAGACTGCTGACCAAGATTGGAGCATGATCCTGGTGGTGCACAACAGTCCTGGTCAGACGTTTTGAGTTTCTTTTAAAGATGTGTTTTTCAAATAATCAAGAGCCACTTTTTTGGAAATGTATTTTAAAGTGGGAAAATCTGCTGTCCATCTCAAGCTCCATTCTTCCATGAAGATTCATCCCACTTTTCATTTTCTTAGTTAAAATATCTCTCTTCTGTCCTGTCACTTGGATGTTTGATGGGGAACCTGTTTACTGATGGTAGATGGTGGCAGGAGCCACCAGATTCACCTGCTGGACTGGGAAGGATAGGATGTGGAAGATAGGTCATGGATTCCCAAGTCCGGTATCCTTGACCTCTTGTTGATTGCAGATTTCTAAAGGATGCATCCAGTTAAGAAGGCCACCTGGAGGCAAGTGGGGATGGTTAGGGGAGCTGGCAGGATCAGGGTTTTTGTTTTATTTCTTTCCACTCTTATTCCATTTATTTTAGTTCTTTTCACTTTGTGGACATGTGGAGAGATGTCCCCTGGGTAAATATCTGCCATTCTACAACCACCTCAAGGAGTCCTGTCAATAATCCTGAAGAAGACATTTCCATTCCTTCACTTAAAGTCTGAGAAACTTTTGCTCCTCTGCAGAATCTCCACTTGTGTACTGATAACCAGTTTCCACTTCCAAGCTACTCCCCACCACCTAGAAGACTTTTGTCACTTGTTTAATAAAGTTTTTAAAGCTGACATCTCTAGATTAGGTCTGTCTGTTAAGTCCAAAGCCTGTGCTACCATGGCAGCAAGAGTTATGTCTATAAGAACCAATATAGATTTGTTCTGTTTAATGAAATGTTCCTGATAGGGACTTTTGGTACTGATCTAGTCTTTTCAGGAGAGACAAAATGATTCCAAGGTCCACTTTCTCAATATTTAAGAAATTGAAACTTCTTACACACGTACTCTGAATTATTAATTTCTTGGGATGTGTAGTGGAGACTCAACACAAATTAATAAGTAATGAAAACACAACAGCAATGGATGATTATAGGTCAGAAGTTCAGTTAACTTGAATTCGCTTTGTTTTAATGAATAAAGCACAGTCCCTCTCCTCTCAGTGTAAAAGTGTGCAATGTTGTGAAGTTTATAAAGAAGATTAAAAATATAAAAAATATTTATATATACATGTACTGTATATAGCAGCTTGGAATGGGTAGGGAACCCAAGCTTGAAGTTCACCATTTATTTCCTCTCTATGCTCTCTTTTCCAGCCCCCCCCCCCCCCCCCCCCTTTTATGCAGCGTTTGCTTTGGTTTATTTTCAGTTAATTATAGTCATGTAGTCTAAGTTTAGCAGAATCTAAGAAGACAAATGGAAACATTTTTACCTTTCTAAGAAATCCAGAGATTTCTTGGAGCAGATCTTTGTAGCCTGCAGACATGAGAGGCTATTTCAAGGACACGTTTAAAATTTAGATTCAGGACAAGACTGCCTTCTTTAAGGCTACTGTTTGTAGCTCAGAGAGGACCGTTAGCAAAAATAAAATAAATAAATAGGATGAGATTCATGTTTGTCTTCTGTATTTAGCATCTGTCACAGTCTTGACAGAAAACATAGAAACCAGTGGATTATGATAGAAATGAATGACAGGACTGCGCTTGGTAGAGACAGGAGATTGAAAAGAAAATTTGTGGCTTGTCAACTAGAAGTATCCCCCAAACCGCACACACACACACACACACCACCACCACCACCACCACCACCACCCATCTCCCAGACTGCCACCAATAGTGGATTTGACCGTAGTATTTAGCTGGTATGAAAATTTGGCTTTCGCATTGAGGAGAATGAGGATAAAATCTTTAGACAGGCTGTTAGAGTCATCTCTCATGTGATACAAATAACATTTATTGTAGGTCATGTTTGTCTGAATCCTTATATAATCTCTGGCATGGTCACATTACCTTGGGGTCTTTTATATGTGTCTGACAATGGTCTTTGGAGTGAATTAATGGTAGGCTGCCAGTTAAAATGAAGCTCACTGCTGGAACCTTTGGTGTTTTTGTTTATTAACCCTATGAGGAGCAGGATCCAAATGGCTTTGACTTGGCCAGAGACCGACTGGACCTTTCTGTGTGGAGTGTTTCTATGTGGGTTACATCCATCTACTGTGATTTCCTCCCACAGTCCAAATGCATGCAGTTAGTGGGATTCGGTTATGTGTTGATTTTAAATTGTCCCTAGGTGTGAATGTGGGTGTGAATGGTCATCTGTCTCTCTCTGTTAGCCCTGTGACCAACTGGGGACCTGTCCAAGGTGTACCCTGCCATGTGCGCTATGGCAGTTGGGATAGGCTCCAACTCTGAGTTGGATAAGCGGAAGAGGATGGATGGAACTTAGATTTCTTGTGTTCAGCTTTTTCCGACTTCCCTCAGTTCTTTGTTCTTTGTCATGTGATTTCCCATGTAATTACTTCCTATTTTGTTTTGATTCTCTGTCATGTGATTTCCCATGTAATTACTTCCTATTTTGTTTTGATTCTCGAGTGTTTTGGCTCTTGTGCATTTCCTTTAGTTTTACTTCACGTGGCTTGTCATCTTGATGGCTTTCTTTTGTGTGTAGTTCCACAGATGTTTCCACTATCTCTATAGTTTCAGTGTGAAAAAGACTGAAGCTTGTATGGACTGTCAGTTTGTTATTCCTAAATTTGTTCCCTAATTTGCTTCATGGTTTCAGATAAGATTGGATTTGGCCACTTTGGTTACTGTCACTTTGGACGAAATTCTGTAGAACAATGATCAAAACAAGCGGAGTGGAGATATGGTACAGACAACACAGAGCTGTAACTTTCCATTTCGACTTTATTCATCTCCAAAGTACAACTGGACACATTGTGAGTGGAGCCCTCTGGTGGGCCACCACACATGCCCCCCCCGAACACCCAGTAGAACCGTCCACACTAGTCCAAAGCTCGGGGCTTAAACAAACGGCCAGAATGGCTGAACCAGGGAGGTAGAGAACTGGCTGTGGGCCCACTAGCTCGGACCGAACCCGCCATAGCTTCCTTGATCACCGGTGGGTCTCTGAGGAAGGGGCAGAATCCAACAGTCTGGCTGTAGATTGGCGGCGGCGGCGGCAAGGGGGCCGGGCCAGCCTCTGGTGGGCCACCGCAGCGGTACACTTATCGTACTAATACTTTCAATACTTTTGAAGAAAACCCAAAAACATTAACATTGGTTTAAAACAGGACACAAACCCAGGACTGTTACAGTATTACTAGAAGTATTAAAGTAAACAAAACTAGGCAGTCCATAACTCAAGAATCTAGTAAAAAATTATGAACCAACAAAACATGAAACACTGGCTCAGTGACCCGGGAGCCATGACAATAGTGAACCTGCACGAAGTATCAGAGGGAATACGAAGAAAGGGATTGGCTCTATATGTCAAAAGAGAGGACATTGCTAACATAGTAGGCAGGGCACACGAACACCATCTACACAATGTTGAAACATCTTTTATTTGTGTGGAGTAGCCAACACAAAGGGTGTGGGAACATGGGCCACAGGGTGGCTTTTAGCCCAGTGTGAGCCCGAGGATCACTTTGAACTGTGTATCATACAAAGAGTATCCAACAATAATATTATGAAATAGGACACAACAGCTCCCCCTTAAGCACTGTGGACTCAATGTGAATGTGAAAAGTCCAATAAAATGATCCAAATTTTACATTTGTTATTGCTTAAAATGTACCTTATATCAAACAAGCATTAGGCATAGCTCTCTCATGTGTGTTTTGTTTTCTTGTAATGATTCTAATAAAATAAAAAAACAGATACAATCAGCTTTAAACTCATCAGAACCCACAGCTGTGTTTCAGAGGTTGTGCCAAATTATGAGTAAAACTAAATAGTCTATCATTTAATTTCCATCCTCCTTTTCTATTATTGCTGCCGTGTATGAGAAAACACTTTACATCTTAACCTGCATTTGAACCTTCATCTGTACAATGCAACTTCTCACAGTAAAACAAATCCTTTAGCAGATAGATTTTGCTAAATGCCTCGACTACAGTGAGATTTGAGCAAAAAGAACAGACATTTCAAGGACTTGATTGAAATTCAGTGTAGAGATTTGAAACCATTTCTATACTGTGATGTGGGGTGGAAATTACTTATGAAAAGGGCACACAAATGCAGCGATCAATTCTTTTTAACCCACAAAATTGCAAGTACCACAGTGCAGAGTCTTACCCAGTGAGCCACCGTGGCGTTTCCACACAATACGATTGGAGTGCTGGAATCCATACGGAGCGAAAGACTATAAAGAGGGTGAATGGGAGATTGAGGCAGGCAGTTTTAGTGCAGAGAGAATGGATAATCTATAGGATGGATTTACATTCACCGACTCTTCTGTGGAGCTGACTTGGCACAGAAGACACACGACTTATGAAGACATCAGCTCTGCAGCTTTCATTCAAACTATATGCAGATAAATGTCAATGTGTGTGTCTGTGATTGAAATGGAAAAACAGCAATGGAGACATCAGTCATGATTTGGTAAGTCAGCATGCATGCAGATTAAACAGCAGAGCCAGATTACTGAGTGTGTAAGGCTTACTGTGCTCCCGTGGTGTACTCTACTTAAAATGTGAAGACACATTCTGAAAGTTCACGATTACACATATATTACATATGAATGTCACTTTGGGTTTTGACCAAGCTTTGCATATTGACGACTGTGCTTCCGCTTCAGTAGAATGAAGTGTACGCTTACTTAGCTCCACACCAAGAAGCTTATTTTACTCCAGTGATTAATGCAACACTTTGCATCGTAATCCCCCATCATAACAGGTAGTCAAAAGCATATAAGCAGTGGAACAGTCAGTGGTCAGGGCTCTTTGAAAGCAACAAAAGTGCTTACAGTGGCTTGTGGGAAATTAATTGCTCTTTGCCAGAGTCCTGAAAGTTTGATAAGAAGCCTTAGCACAGTGGAAAAGTCTGTTAGTCAGCCTCTCAACCAAAGCACCATCCATGTTTTACTGTGCCTGTTCTACAAGATGGAAACAATATGAAAAGCATCAAAGGACGGCTCTAGCTCACTGGCTGTTTAGGGGAAAGGAAACTGACTTTCCAGCTGACACCACCAATCTGCAAGAATTGTTTTTTTTTATGAAATTTAAATGATTCTACTATTAGCCATGTGGTGATCTACTGACAGCACGGGTTCTGGATACGCTGGTATCCCCCCCTCGTGATTAAGGATGGTTTGATAGCTGGTAGCACAACCACTACATTGTGACACTCCTCACTAATGAATCCTCGTAGTGGCCGGGTTGCTAATGTACTTTCCACCCTGATACCTTTTATTAAAGACTCAAGTCAGGATCGAGGCCTTTGTTGTGATCCTTATTTATGGTTGTTTTCCTTTCTCCTGCCTATGACCCAGATATCTATGTCAGTACAAAGGATGTCTCAATTCCTAAAATGCATCTAGAGGATGGAGAAGACAGAAGAGAGGAGGCTTGGTGGTAGATGTGTCAAATGTCTGATCAATATCACTTCCACAAAGCAAGGATGTCTCATTTTGTTAAAACGCCTGTTGCCTCAACTCCTCTGCTTGCATCTCTCGTGAGAGGGGCTAAGACATGATGAGAGGAATCAACGATGTGTACTTTGGGAAATGAGAAAGGCAGCATTTGTTTCCTCTGTCTGAAAATTCCTGTTGTCCGAGTTGAGTCTCTTTCAGTTTATTTTGGCTTTATTTTGAATTTTGGATATTATTTTTTAATTATTTTGTCCCGTTTTTAATGTCTAATTGGATTCTTCTTTTCCTTACTAATCTGGTTTTCATTCAATCTCTCTGTCCCCTTAGACTTTATCCTTCTTCCCAAGCCTTCCCTGTTGTTGGATTTTGAGGTTTTGTTGTTTTTGGGAGTATTAAAGCTTCTGAAAAGTCCTGCCTTTTGCACAGTGGTGGTGGACCTCTTTGTTGTGTTCAAAAACCTGTGAAAGAGGCAATGAGGACACGCTACATCACAAGATACTTCAGTATAGCCTTGCACCTGCCAGAGAGGCAACCAATGTTTATGAACATGTAAGCTCTCACTGCTGACCAACAATCTTTTAACTTGTGTATGTACATGTAATATAATGTAATGACAAATACCTATCCAACGGGCTCTTGTACGTTCTCAGACCCTAAAGTTGACTCATTGATCGACACAAATACTATAAGTGAAAATGATATTTTACTTCTTCTAATCTTTTTTTGTTGTTGATGGTTAAATAAGCTTTGGCTAAGTCTACACTACTGCACCACTATTATATTTACAATCATTGCGATTGTTAATTAATAAGCTAAACTGCTACATTGTATTTAGCTATAATGTCCAGTCACCAAAAAAATACTGGTGACACCCAGTGCTACCCCAAACAGCGAGAGAATATAACCCCAATTCTCTACACTGACTTCCTGTCTCCTACAGGATCCAATTTAAACTTTTATTTTTTGTTTTTAAGTCTCTTAACGCCCGAGCTCTTCTTACCTGTCTGAGCTCCTTTCTGTTTATGAAAAACCACGAGGTCTAGCTCAAAATGAATGCCGTCCATCCCACGGACTAATCTCAAATCTCGTGGTGATAGATCCTTCTCTGTGGCATGTCCCAGACTTTGGAGTAGTCTCCCCCTAAATATTAGATCTGCACAAACACTTGATCAATTTAAATCCCTTCTAAAGACACATATTATTCCCTGGCTTTTAACACACTATGACCCAAGCATTTTGGTCTTATTTAATAGTCTTAGCTATTGTTTTAATTCTCTTATTATCCTATCACTGTTTTATGTTGTTATTATTGTTTTATATTGTTTCTTTTTAATGGCACTTTTATATTGTTAAGCACTTTATGCAGCATCGTCTATCTGGAAATGTGCTTTATAAATAAACTTGACCTTGACCCCTCATCCTCCTAGCAGATACAGTACACCTATGGTCACTTTGTTCTCAAGTTCTCAGCTTATCCCTGCTGTCTTAGGGCGAGAGGCAAGGTGCACCTCGGACAGGTCGCCAGTCTGTCACAGGGCTAACATATAGACAGAGACAACCAGTCGCACTCACATTCAGTCCTGCATTCGTACCTATGGGCAATTTAGTGTTTCCAATGAACCTAACCCCACTAACTGCATGTCTTCGAACTGTGGGAGGAAGCCGGAGCACCCGGGGAGAACCCACGCAAACACAGAGAGAACATGCAAACTTTTTACACACATTATCTACATAAAAATAATAATTAGCATTTGACTCTAATTAGTGATCACTGAGCTCACTATAAATATGAAATGTATGTCGGTAATATATGGCTTAAACTGCATGTGTGATAAGTGTTTATGTAACAATGTTCTGAGATAAAAACATTCACACTGAGGTCTAAATACCCAACACTACTTCTGAGTCCTCACGCTTTAGAAAAGGGATTTGTGGAAACATTAAAAAAACAATTGATCTATGATACTTGTCTTTTTATTTATTTACTTAGCTGACTACTGGTCTGCTAAGACTTGGCAGAAGGATTTCCCAGGGCTTTCAAACTGTATGTCAATTTACATAATTGATAAACAGTAGAGGACCTCTTCCAATCACTGGCTCTACTGCCCATTTTGACAGTGATGAAATGGCTCTTCTGATGAGTGCCTGTTATGTGTGTTAATCTCAGTATTGCCTCGGAAAGGCATCATCAACTCTGCAAACAATGCAACATGTTACCTGTCTGTTACCTGCTTTTAAATGAGGATATCTGTGTATGGTCTTACAGATATGTGTCCATGGGAAACCCATTTGGTTCTGAGTTTGAACCATTGGACTTGCTCTTTTCTTCATATTTGCTGGTTTCCTTCCACAGTCCACACATCCGTACTAAGTTAAGTTGTGTTTCTAAACTGAGCGCAGGCAACAATGTGAGTGTGAGTGGTTTTCTGTGTTGCCCATGTATCCAAAGGCGTACCCTGCCTCTAGCCTCAACTATTGTCAGCAAAGAATAATAATTTTAAAGGATTTTAGTTTTAGGACTTTGCTTAAAGGTCAGGTTAAAGATAAATATCCTCTCAACTGATGGAGGCTGTTTGTGTTTAAAAAGCAAAGAGTGCATAGTAAATTATGTATGTCTAAGTTATAACATATACACTTATATAACGTATAAGTGTCAGGGGTCACCATGTTTACTGGATTACACCATCAGACTTCTGTATACACTGAGCAGCAGTAAAACATTCTACTTCTGTTCGTGACAGGTACACAACGTGACGGGAAATAAAATCAGTTTGATGGAGTTGGCTGGACACATTTAAATACACTTAAAGTTTCCTGCAGCAAAAGTTAAGTGTTTAACATTTTTCATGCATTTCTCACACCGCACATATTGAATAAAAATAATTTAACACATAACCTGATCCTAATCCTTTAAACACGGATGTATAAAATTCATGCCAATGTTTTGTGCATTAAAAATAAATTTCAGACTC
>NW_005187402.1:779762-782263 GCF_000239375.1 Pundamilia nyererei | reverse complement strand
CACTTACTCCACACTCAACCAACGTGGAGACAGACATAAAGAGACGCTGTACACACGATCACACTCCCCAAGCGTATTCTAAGCCCCGGGTCTAGGTACCCTTGCCCCTAGATGGGGGGAACTGCACCCAGACCCAGGTGGTGTTACCCTTTTCCCTGCGGTGGGGGGAGGCAGACCGCCCCGACTCCGCAGCAGCAGGGAGGCCCCGCACTCCAGACCGCAGTCGGACGGCCAAGTCCTCCTCCTAGCCCCCCCGCTCCAGCAGGTCGCAGAGAATGGGGGTGAGAGAAGACTCCAAACTCCAGACTCACCTATTCTTAATGCAGCTGTTCACCCTGACCGCATAACTTTACTGGAACTTTGCTGCATTTATTTTATCGAACCAAACTTGATTTTTCATATGTGGATAAACATATCTGACCAATCAGGCCACTGCGTTTGGCAACAACTGTGCTCAAAACTAATTTCACACACAGTACTTTAACACAATGAGATGGAAATAGTAAAATAATACTATTTTACCTCAGACACACAGCTAGACACCGCTCTGGGTCAATCAGCTCTCTGAAAGGGTTTCTGCCTCCTCAGATGTGTCCCAACTCAAACTCAAACTGCCCACTGACCTTCTGACAGATGTACAAAAGCAGTCGTGATACAGCTTCAACTCCTGGATCAAACCATGCACTCTCCCTGCTGCTCCCTTCTCCTGAGATTTGGATGGAGTCATAAGCTCATTATCTTACTGTTGTTGCTTAGAAACATTAGGAACAGCTCAGGATTGTTTATTAAAACTTTGCATTTTTTTTCACAGTGCAGTTTTCTGCAAAAAGTCAATGTGTGCGTTTTGTATACATGTTACATGGTATCAAACATCCTAAAACCCCAGAAGGTTAAAACACCCCAAAAATCCTTCAGCCACATAAAACTAAATGAGATATCTCTTTGGTTTTAACATGCTGGCCTTTGCAATGAATGCTAATTGCACAGGTAGCTGCTACCACTATATTACATCAGCTGCTCGATACTGGAAAGAGTGTGTCAACCAAACTGGCAGCAGCTCAGTGAGCACAGTGCATTTAAAGATGGTCAAGACAACCTGCTGAAGTTCAAAATAATCATCAGAATAAAAATAATAATAATTTTAAATGACTTTGAACGTGGCACAGCTACTGGTGCCAGATAGTATTGGTGCCTGAGAGTATTTTAGGAAGTGTTGATCTACTAGGATTTTCTCCACATAAACACCTCGAGGGTTCACAGTGAATGAGCAGCAGATCTCTGGCCAAAATGTCTTCTTCAAGCCAGAGGAGGATGGCCAGAATTGGATTGATCCTATTGAGCCAATAGGAAGGCAACAGTAACGCAAATAACCACACATTACAAACAGAAGAGTATATCTAACCGCAAAACTCTGAGCATGAGCCAGATGGGTTACAACAATAAAAACCCAGTGTCATTGTTCTGCAAAAGTAGTGTAGTACTTAGCACACAACAATGTTACATATATATTCGGCATTTATTGAAAAACAGATAATTTACAGCAAATGTTAAACTTGTAATCTAGGTCTGACTACAGAAACACAGCAGGAACACGATGGGAGAGGAGAATGAACTGAGATCCAAGATAAGTATGAATGGATCTTTGAATTGTGCTGGTACTTGGAGGACTCCAGGACAGAGGCTTTGGAGGGGCTAGAAGAGAGCAGGCAGATTTATGAGATGCCAAGAGGAGTAGCAGTGGAGAGAGGCTGGGCAGGTGAGTTATTGAGGAGTCCTCTTCTGCAGAATCAGAGGTGGATTCAGATCTCAGTGGCTGAAAGTGCGCCCCAAACTCCTCGGTGCACACCGCCCGCCACTTAGATTCAAGACGACAGGATAACTAAGAACATTTAGATGGCAGGATCGGAATGTGATGTAAACATGCACGCGTGGGTCTAACCTGGCTGCTGGCAGTGGTGTAATAGTGTGTAGGCTATTTCTTTGGCACACTTTGAGCCCCCTTTGAGTACCAAATGAGCCTTTTTATACACCACAGCCCACTTAATTATTATTGTTGACACCAATCCCTTTATGACTCTAGTGTTAAGTTCACCGTACTGCAGTGGCCTCTGCAGATCTCAGTCAAGTAGAACACTTTGTATCTTTGTCGGTGTCCGTATCACAGCAAAATCTCCAGTGTTAAATTAACACTAGAGAGTGTCTATATGGGTCCACTCCTCTGAGTGTTAAATACAACACTGTTGAGTGTTAAATTAACACTTTTGACAGTGTTATGTCTAAAATGTAACCTAGTCAGTTTTGAAGATTAACAAAGACTAACACTGAGCAGTGCTGATTTTCTAACACTGGAATATTTCTAACATTTTGAGTTATTTTCCAGTGTTAGAAAATCAGCACTGCTCAGTGTTACACAGCAAATCCAGCATGTCCAAATTAACACTGTCGGATTTGATTTCAACACTGTTAAAGTGTCTATATGGGTCCACACCAGAGAGTGTTAA
>NW_005187402.1:766395-777488 GCF_000239375.1 Pundamilia nyererei | reverse complement strand
GTGTGTGTGTGTGTGTGTGTGTGTGTGTGTGTGTGTGTGTGTGTGTGTGTGTGCAATAAAGAGAGACAGAAAGCGAAGGAGCATGCTGATGTTTTTTTAATCTGTCTCTGGAGACTTATGTAAAAATGCAATTGCTTTCACTGCACTGTGAAATATGTAAATTATTTTGGAGGTAATGTAATAGTTTAAACCATATTCTGTGATTGTTTATGGTGTTGAAACAATACCCCTGAAATTACTGCTGCCGTACATTACTGTCAGCATAGTGAGGCAGCAAATTGCAACCAAATGCAAATGGGTAAATGTGAAGCAGTGTCTGAAACAGACTTCCATCTCCATTGATTTATATTTGCTTATTGTTTTAGGGTGCATATGCTGTTTAAGAATCCTAAACTGTGGAATACCTGCCTGCTGTGATATGCAGGTATTCCACGGGTGCTTGTTGGATGAACAAGTGGACACTCAAATATAGCTTTGGATGTAATAACTATAATATAAACAGGCGTGATTCTGTCACTGTGCCATCCATGCAGGACAAAGCTCTATGGTGCATAGAAGAAATGTGAACATGATTCAGAATCACCACCATCATCTCTGGGCCAAGCTCATTGAAAATGGACTGAGGCAAAGTGGAGAGCTGTTCGGTCATTTAAACCAAAACAGAGCCAAGAGTACTGAACAGCAAAAATGGGACATTATTTATTTTTTTATTTTACATTAAAACCTTCTTAAGAAAACTGTGGATGCCAAATTACCCGAAGAGGTCAGCCAAAACAAGATGTTGTTTGAGCTAAACAGGACAATGCCCTCCTCTCCCCAGGAGCAAGCACTTGCTGACAGCTTGAATGAAAAACTCACTTTTTAACAGGAAGAAACCTGAAGCCAGGCGAGTGGCGGTCATCTGCCTGACCGAGAGCTAATTAAAAAATGGACAAAAGACACATGGGAGTTCATTCAGTTTTATTTACAGTATATAGCACAAAATCATAACAGCATTCTCAAAAAGGTACTTTGTATTGTAAGGTAAACACCTTACAATAATAGTGAGAGCAATGAAGGCATGCAGTACATATATGGTAAATCCGCAGCAGCCTAGGCCTATTCCAGGGATGGGACGGGATGGTTCGGGGTCACATGATCTGGCCCTAACCAAATATTTTTTTAAAGAGGAAAGCCAAATCTTAAAAGTAGACATGGTGTCTGTCTCTCAAATCCAACCTGTGAGCTGGTTCCACAGAACTGGGGTGAAAACTGAAGGCCTCCCATTCTGCGCTGTAAACTACAGGTATGCCAGCAGACTGCTGTGCTCCGCTGAGGTCTTTAATGTTTGTTGAGACCTGATTATTCAAGAACTGGTATGCAAAAGTTAAATTCTAGATTTAACAGGTAGCCAACAAAGCCAAGCTAATACAGAACTATGTCCTCTCGAGCGATCAACTGAAAAACTCCATAAGAAGGCATTACAATAATCCAGCCTAGAAATAATAAATGCATGAACTAGTTTTTCAGCATCAGTCTGAAACAGGATTTTTCTACTTTTAGAGATAGCAAGGTAGTGGCAGGTATGCAACCCAGAACTAACATCTGGTTAGACTTCCATCTGCTTCCAAGATTTTGGGGGCCAAGCACAATATGTGAATTCAGAAGCAAGAAATTAAAGACCATTGAGGTCCTTAAGACATTCCTGCAGTCTAACTCATTGGTGTGTATCATCTGGCTTCGTGGATACACAAAGCTGGATGTCATCTGCATAGCTGTGAAATGCTATGCATTAAAGTTATGTTGTCTAAGGGAAGCATGCATAATGTAAAGAGTTGTTCCTTGCACCTTCACAACACCACATTTGTAGTACTTCAAATCCAGGGTTAACTATAAGTTACCTGGACATACCTGGCCTTAGCACCACGAGTTGTTGACCTCCCAGTTGGTTTGTTGTCTTGTGCTTTGAAAGGAGTACTCAGATTGTGTTTGTCTTCTACTCTTCTGGTTTGTTTGCTCTGCCTACTTCTGGATGACGACCCCCTCTCTTGGAGTTAAGATTTTTACCATTCTGTCAGACGTAATTAGAGTTTCTAGTGAAATAATATTATTACAATAGCTGTGCTGGTCTGAGTCAGTAGACTGAGAATTGTGATTACGCGTCCTCATTACCAGTGCCCTTGTCCTACTTTCTTCAGTGACAGTTCCTCTTCCCTTTGCTTATTAGTGTGTTACATTTTTAATTCTTATGCATTTTTAAACAGCCACACCTTCCTGCAAATTGTCTCCGTTTGACACTTTTCACTGCAAATTACAAAGTCAGTTTGGTTGTTCTGCTTATCTGCATAACTTATTAATTTAGATAATGGGGCAGAGGGGCTCTGGTGACGTCTGGCATTTGAAATGATACAGGTGCACACAGCTAGCATGCAAATATGCACAAGCACATGGAAACACAGGGCCACAATGAAAATTCAAGATGAATTTTTAAAAATATTTCAGAAGATTAAATATTCAGAATCAGAATACTTTATTAATCCCAAAGGAAATAATAATTAAATAATAAGAAATGCAAAAACATAATGTTTTTAAGAGTGGTAACAGTAGAAAAGAACTATTCGTATTAAATGGAAAGCTTTGTATTAAAAAAACAAAAGCTCTCCAGGCTCATCGCCAAAAAGGTTCGGGTACTGTGTCAAATGTAAATAAAACTGAAAGGCTGCAGATTCATGTTTAAATTGGTAATTACATAGGAACTAATAGCTGAGCTTTTACCAACTGAACTATTCAGGAAAAGACTGCATATCACTGGAATATCAAATATTCAGCAAGTGGTGGAAAGAACCTGGGAGCTGTGAGCGTTTCTCCCCTGATGCTACAACATGTTCTTCATCTTCCCCAGATGTGGAAAGTGCCTGCGACTGGCAGGCTGTATTAATGCCTTGTCACCAAAGGTGTCTGACTGAGGCAAGTATGTTGATGTATGAAGCAAAGTATTAATTTGCTTGTTTGTGTGCACTGCAGCAGGAGTGTGTCCTCTTATTGCTGGCTTCTCCTAAAGCTCTCTGAAAAGCTTTCATTTAGAGACTGATATTTCTTTCATGTTGGCCTGTCTTAGTTGAGTCCCTGTGAAATAAAGGACTGAACGATCAGGCCCCATCGGTTCTTAAAGCATTCATACTTTCACAGTATCCCAATAAAGCAGTTTGCTCTCAGATTGCAGGCTGACTTGTGTTTTCTAGAATGGGAGGAAGGGCCCTCAGCTATCAAGCCTTGTCCTGCAGAGCCAGCTCAGAGTCAAGGAGACAGACCCCTGCTCTGCTTTCAACATTAACTTTCCTTTTTGATACAGCTTATAGTCAGGGCTGGATCAGGTGACCCTGAACCATCCTTTAGTTATGCTGCTGTAGGCTCGGCACTGGGGCACTTCCCATCATCCACTGAGCATTTCTGCTTCACTCCCCTGTATGTTTGTCACTACTGAATGACATAAACTGTGAGAGATAGAGGAGACAAAAAGTTAGTTTTGGCCTGCTTGTTGTTAGTTGTTCTGCTCACGCTGCTCTTTTCTATCAGAGTGGATTAATGGATTGTTCTCTCTAATATTGGATAATCTTTACTTCACACAGATTTGCTTGGGTAATAACACCATTACACTTAACACTTCTTTAAATTTATATCATTGCTTGGGTTGTTTTTGCCAGTCTGACTTATATTACAGTGAGACTGGTGAAAATAGTGGTTGGAGGCTGCAACACAATGACAATGACTGAGCACGTGCAGTGAATTTACCATCTTGTTGCCTGTGAAATAGTTGCTTCAAAGACAGCTCTGTGTCCACTTGCAGTTAGTTGATGACTACAAAGCAACAAGCAAAATTTAATGGCAATTACACACAATATGATCATATGGGAAGTAACGGTGATAAACTAGTGAAACTTGCAAATGTGTTGCAGAAATAGACAAATTTAAATTAAGAACTTCACACATCTGAAACATAAATTCTTATACAGACAGCGATGCATTTGCAAACAGTCCTGTCTTGCAAGGAGCTGCATCACAGTCATTGTGTTATCCAAAAGATGCAAAATCAAAATAAAGACAAAGTTACCAAGAAACAATAATCAGAAACGGGTTTGAAATAGTTTTTAGCATTCCGCAGAACACGCCGATAGCTTAGTTATTATCAGTAAAAAACACGAAACCACATGATTATTAGTTTTATGATAAATTGCAATATTAAACAACAGTTTCTCTGCCATCTGGTAGTAAGAATTGTCGTAGCTCTTCTCTCATTTTTTAAAATTTCTGGACTAAAAAAATACACAATTTAACAAGCGATTCAGGCCAGTTTAGATCTGGGACGATATCGGTGGTCTTTGTTATCAAATGAAAGCGCATCACTAAGCCTAAGGTCTAGTTCTGCTAAAGCTTCAACACTGTGATTAACTAAATGGTCTCTCATTAACTGGAATCAACAGCTACCAACAGTAAAGCACTAAATGTTTCACACAAACACAATGACTCTGCAACTTCTAAGATGTGACCATCGCAGCACTAAAGTTTTTACATTCTGGGAAAACAGATCTCTATCTGAGGCTGAGCCAACTATACTGGCACCAGTCTAATGGTTGTGTGTTATCCACACAAGAGACATCTAATAAAACCATTTGAAGGCTTTGTTGAAGGCACAGTTGTTGGTTAGCAGAGCCCATGGACTGTCTTCTCAAAGTGCAAGATATCACAACTTTGAGATCAAATATTATGTTTCTTTAGCTAATAATCAAAATTGTTTCTTTATCTAGTAAAATATGAGAAATCTGCTTTACTATAATGGTAGACATGACACAACATGACCTGAAGGAAATATGTCACAGACGATTTGTAGTCTGTGTAAAGCAACAGAAGTGTTAAGGCCTTTTCTGTCCACTCGTACTTCCTTACATGTATAACTGTGTACTAGTGATGTGCGGATTGATACTGAAATATTGACTCGTACGATACCAGTAATTTATGTTCTACAATTGATTCTCATTTTAAAATATCAGTATTTTAGTAAGTTGGAGTAAATTTGTAGTTTATCATTAACAGGAACACAGTGGAAAGAAACGATATCATTCTGATCGTCTAAACTAGAAGGAACTACTTCCTCTTCCACCTTTCATAGTCATATACGTTCATAGAAATATGGCTGCATAACTGTGTCGCAGCCCCTTGGCGTGCACACTCACAACAATGGCTGAGCGTAAACTGTGTTATGTGTGCCACAAACAGCCGAGACGTGGTTTGTGATACATGTGGCAAGACAGTGAGGTGTTGTGGCAACACCACTTGTCGCGGCCTTTTACGTTCCAAACACCAAAAAAGTCCAAGAAAAGGCCGTGGGTGGTAACGGGAGGTTTGTTTTAGAACGCACTTCTGACTCCATTGTTTAAAAATCATATGCTGTTTATTTCGTGGAAAATTATAAACAGAAATCAGCCAAATAACTTCTTATTCTCTCACCCCCATTCTCTGCGGCCTGCTGGAGCGGGGGGGGCTAGGAGGAGTTGGCCGTCCGACTGCGGTCTGGAGTGTGGGGCCTCCCTGCTGCTGCGGAGTCGGGGCGGTCTGCCTCCCCCCACCGCAGGGAAAAGGGTAACACCACCTGGGTCTGGGTGCAGTTCCCCCCTCCAGGGGCAAGGGTACCTAGACCCAATTCGTAGAGTACGCTTGGGGAGTGTGATCGTGTGTACAGCGTCTCTTTATGTCTGTCTCCACGTTGGTTGAGTGTGGAGTAAGTGCATATGAGAGCATGAGGGTGGGAATGGATGTTTGTGTCTGTGTGTGCCTGTATGTCTGTGTCTATATGTCAGGTTGGGTATCAGACGCCACCTCTCTGGGGACATCTCAGGCCCTCCAAGGTTTGGAGGCCTATCTTCCCCTACCACCACTTCCCCTGCCAGTGGCGGACTCCCTCAGGTGTCGGTGCGTTGGTGGTTCTTTGTGTCCGGGGATGGGCGTCCGGGTACACACCGGCTCACTCCTTGGCGGCCGCTTATCAGGGCCTGGAGCCTGGGGCTCGCTCGGGCCACTTCGGAGGTGGGGTGCCCCCGGCCTCTCGGCCTGGGGCTCGGTCACTCAGGCACAGCTGGCTGCCGGCGGAGCTCACGGGCGCGTCACTGCAACTCCCCCTGGCTTCTGCTCGGTGGCTGCTGAGTGAGCCATCATCTGGGACTCTCCTCAGCTCTTTCTGTTGGTCTTCCTTGGTCTCTTGTGTTCTGGGGGCCTCTGGATGTCTGGAGTTTTGATCCCCTCCATACCTGCTTCATGCCCTGGGGACGGGGCTGTGGCTCCCCACACTCCCTAGCAGATCATTACATGGAGAAACCTTTGGAATACAAGCATGCTGATCCACACAGGTATGCACACAGGTGTACACACGGGTATTCACAGACGCGGACTACACCTTTCTTGGCTGCTGCCTCAAAGCACATTGTGCGCTGTCTATCTTGCGTGCTGCACAATATCGTTTATTATTTAGTATCTACTGCTAGCTAGTTTATTGTGATGGTGCTGTTTTTTTTATTATGTTGCTCTTTGTTGTTTGCTTTCTCTCTGTTTTTTTTCTCCATACAGGTGACCCAGGTGTTTGTTTGTTTTTTTCTTTTTTTCTTTCTTCCCCCCCTTCTCACCGTCTCTTCTCCCCTTTGGTTTTCTTTCTCTCCCTCTCTTTCTTTCATTCTTTCTCCCTGTCCTATCCCCCAGTCATGTCTGTCCCGTTTGTAGCAACTGAAAATAAAATAAATTCATAATTATAATAAAGGTCAATCAAATGGACCAATATGGCAAGGCCATGATGATCCACTTGGTAAAATAAATCCGCTTGGCATCTTTCTTGGCCTTAAGACAACAATTCTGATGGCTAAAGATCCAAACAGGACACAAAAAAAAAAAAATTAAACGAAAGTTAACTTAATTAGATTTAACAACTTCAAAAGTGGTCAAAAAATCATTTTCTAACCCTCTCGTCTTCCCATCTGACATTTGGCAAACAAAAAACCTCTTTACCACACCCATACAGGGTGCTCTTAATCTCTTAATTAATGGGAGGGTCCATAAGCTAATAAACCAATCACTTTCCAAAAGCTTCTCCAATAAAATCAAATACAAATTTACATAACAAAACTAGGTCAGTATATTCTTACACCTTTAAAGAAAAAACAAAAATGAATACAAATTGCATTTTATAAACATTCAACAAAAATGGCCACAACACCACTAACCTTGTCAAGCACCTCAGAGTAAATCATATCACAGAATATGACAAGCTTATGTTGAGGTGAGCTGAAGAGGGACAGGTGCGGCTGGGGGGAGACAGACGTCTCTTGCAGAGTCCTTTAGTGCTGCAGGCAGGCAACATGTTCAAACTTCACAACTTCAGGTTTTTATTTCTACATGATTATTCTGCATTATTAAACAATAACAAGAAGTAGTCTGATGTCCTGTAATCATTGTGAAGCTATATTATTATATTATTATTACAATTACATAATGCAATTATATATTGTATTATGAAATACAATGGAACATTACGTTTTTGTACAGAGTATCGTTATTGGATCAGTATCGTCGATACCGCCCTGAATTTTACTTGGTATTGGATCAGAAAGGAAATCAGTGGTTTCGCACATCACTACTGTGTGCCCTATGTTCAGAGCAGAGAGGGTCATTTCATGCATGCAGCTCTGGCTCTGAGCATAAAGAGCTCAAGCCTCCTGCTGTTTGGGTCTTTTGATTGTGAAAGATCTCCTCTACGTTTGAAGAAAGTTGGCTTAAAGGAAGAAGACCTTGCTTCAGACAGAGGAACTAAGGGGAGGTGCCAAACCTATAAGAAAAATTAGGATTTTTTATTTTGAGTGATGCAAAGCTGCTTTAGTTAGTAGAATAGATCGCCTCTGAAGGCAACAAACATAGATGCTTCACAGAGAGCTAATTTAAAGCGAGTGTGTATTTTGTCCTAGATCAAGCTACTGGAGGCACAAAAGTGTCAACTGCTGGGCCTGACTTTCACACACCGGCCTGACTCTTTCTTTGTGCTATCAGCACAGTGGAGGTAATAATAACTTCAACAGGGTTTGTGCCACAACAGTCAAAATAAGATCTAAGCCAATTTCCCAAACTGTCAATGTACCAATTCAAGCGTGACAAAAGCATAATTCTGCAGCGCACAATGGCTTTTTGTGATTGCTCATCTGAAGCAAAGGTGGCTCAGCTCTTGTTACACAGGACTGTGGGTGGAGGGGGTGTCTTTATGTGGCACATGTGCTATGTGATCTCTGCCAAGCTGGGTCAATGACATCAATAATCATGCTGCAAAGATCATAGAAAAATGAGAGCGACACACAAGCACAGGCACACACACACACCGGCACGCACACACACCAGCACACACACCAGCACACACACCAGCACACACACCAGCACACACACAGGAGGAGGGTGGCTGAGGGAAAATGAAAGCGACCATGTGAGTATCAGTTTGCAGTACACTTAAGCCTCAGTGTGTGTGTGTGTGTGGCCTTTGGAACATATATGTTAAAGACCTATGCAGGATCAGCAGAGCCAGGATACACTGCAGTATCTGACCCTGTGGACCAATTAAATGAGCTCATCTAATGCATGGATTATCTGCTCGGTCACCTGTGGCCGTATCCTGGTATCTCTTACACTGACAATGATGCCACTGTTAAGTCGCACATTTACAGCACCTGCTGCCTCAGTGCAGGAACACATGTAGAGTCTTAACAACAGGAACAACCTGATTCTGACAGAGATGATTGATGAGTACTGTGAAGTCTTAGAGTTTACTGAAATAAAATACATGGGAAGTTTATTTAAATCCCTGTAGGTTTACTTCCTTGATAAAGAGATTTAATACAGTTTAAAGTCAGTTGAGCCACATCTGTTTGAACCAGTAAGTGCATCCTTTTTATGTGATTACAATATCTTTTGGTCTGATACATAACTCTTGGGATTTTACCATTTCCTCCTAATAGTGTCCACACACATGCATCAGTGCACATCGGTCAATGGCACTCTGGCCTTTTCATCATCATTGGTATTTTCTTCTCCTGTATGCTGACTCAGCTTTTAGGCCATTGCACACATGAGTTCCCTGGAAAACCTGCACAGGTCTAAAGAGAAGTGGTGCCTTATGGGGCAACTTGGGGAAGCAATTCCCCACCACTTTGTTTCATAACCAGCCATTCATACCTAGCACACAAATACAAATAAATATGATGGCAACACTTCAGTGCACTTCTATAATTATACTGATGTCTGCTGCATGCTAGAGGCACATGAATCTCCAAAAGGAGACAATAAAACTGGCATGATGTTAAGTAAGTGTAGCAGCAACACTGGGGCCTTTTTTGCACGAGTGCTAAATGACTGTATTTGTCACTTTCAACCTTAACCCTGAACTAATCTGGTTTATATCTTAATAAATCTGTCACACCTTACAACGTGTTGTGCTTATGTATGTGAGAGAAAATTAGCCTGTGTTGGAGGTGCGCTGGTGAAAGTGATTTCAAATTCTGACGTAATGGATGGCAACACATCCCCAAGCTGTGCCTCAACCACCTAAAGAGTAGCAAAGAAGAATTCAGGTACTGGCTTCTCATTTTGAGGTAATCATATTAGCTGTCACTAATCCGTGATTAACTAGATGATGGAGTTAAAATGAAACTGATCTCTTGTCATGTTCGTGCACTTTCTGCAAGCTGCTGTTTTCACTCCTTCAAAGATCATTTCTTATGAAAGGATGTCCAATCTGCAACTGTGAATGAGAAATTAATCCTCAGTGATCAACATTTCAGGAGCCTACACTTTGCAGCTATGCTTCTTGTTTTTAGAGTCATGCCAAATGATTGGCCGAAAGCTGTTCTCTGAATGTGTCAGACAAACAGAAAGTTTGAGGCTTTTCAAATATTTAAAATCACATTATAAAATGTGAAACGAAGCTTTAAAATTCTCAGCTCCATAGATGGCAGCCAAACTGAAGCAGTTTAATGATGTTGATGTTGTGTAACTGGACTGTATCTGAACCGAAGGACGGATTTCTTTGGCTTGTGTTGCTTCTGCTCTCAGACAGAGCTCAGTGTATATTTTTTCTTACATTTGAAAGGCAAATAGACTAAAGGCTTTGCAGCATGCATTATGACTGCCGTCCATCCAACCAAGTGGATTTCCATTCTTTTACACAGTATTAATTTGTTTTAACATTTAGTCGTGACATTTTCCATTTGTTTTGTGTTTAACCTTCACGTCACCTTCTTTTCTACGTCTTTTTAAAATCAGTTTGAAGGTTAGAGAACTGACACATAGCACGCCTACAGGATTCTCAGTTCAATTAAAGCTAAATGACAACTAAGAGCCAGATTAAGAAAACAACTGAGTGATCAAATGATCTACCCGAGTAGATTTCACCATTTTTCATATATTTCATTTTAATTAGAAAATTTATGTCAAAATTGAGAGTTGAATGTAAACGCAGTCAAATGATTGAAATGTATCAATGAAAACAGAAATGGGGGAAATCTTCGGCTGATCAATGTTTTGATTAAAGCTTTGGGTAGTTAGCTGAAGGTTATAAGACTCCAGGATGGATCGTGACCGTCGTATGTTTGAAAATGTCTTTTTTTTAAAGTTTTCTGTCCATTAAAGCCACCTGATAGGCCTGCTTCATTCTCAGTCATTGGTTCAAACATTTTGTTCTGATGCTCAAAACAGTTTGATGAGTGATTCAATCCCCAGCTCCAGTGTGGATATGGAGGTGTCCTTTTTTTGTACATGTGTGTGCATAGATGTCAAAGTACACAACAACATGGTGAATGACTCCATTCAGTTAAAGAGCCCACATTCTTTTTTATAATACCTCCCTAATGTAAACATTTCTTTAAATGATAAACACAGTGTCTAAAGCCAGGATACCACAGTCAAAGGGAATAATAACCACCTCTAGTTAACCTTCCTCTCGTGTTAGCTTTCTGTTATCATCTCTTATGTTAGCGGGTCGGTTTTGACCCGTGAATTAAATCAGCTATAAAATATACTAAAAACAATAAGTTATC
>NW_005187402.1:741933-744935 GCF_000239375.1 Pundamilia nyererei | reverse complement strand
AACTAGACAAGGGGATGCAGGTGATAGGGGAGACAGAGCAACTAAGACAGAAACCTAAGCCATAAAACAGAACTCAAAGAAACCAAAAACTAGGAAGTATACATAATATTATAAACTCAAAAACCCTGGGTCGACGACCCAGGCATCCTAACAGCATCAGTTTATTAATTAGTACCACTTACCCTTTTAGACCTTTGTTGACTCCATCCCAACTTTTGAGACATTCGCTGCCGTCACATTCAAAACGAGGTAATGATGTCTCAGTTTAAACATTCAACATGTTTTTATGTATTCTATTATGAATAAAACATGGGCTTATGATTGGGAACATTAAATTTCTCAGTGAATTAGGATCTAATTTGCCATCATATCAAATATCCTGCCAGGATTCTTAAACTGAGGAAGTGCTTTAGTTTCCTGAGAACATCTATTCTGACTAATATGGGCTTCTTAGCTGTAAGCATTTCAGAATGACTTTGTTTTTCTCTAAATGATCCTGATCGGTAATCATCCTTTTGGAACAGTACCATCAACCATGAATGAGTCCTGCAGCTGGGTGGGATACTTATTAGGCACTACCTATCAGCATCATATGTTTAATTCATCCATTAATACAATACTTTTTGCCTTTTGTTGAAAATGGTTAGATGTGTAAAACTCTTTGGTTTGCCAAGAACACTTGGTTCAAGCATGCTCATTATATGTCTATAAACCAACATCTGTACTCCACAGCATCACATCACTTATTCATGACTTCTCATCTGCAAACTGTGTTGTCTAAATTATGAAGCCATGCATGCAGAAAGCCAAAGAGCTCTGCAATGATGTCCTGATATGACGCTGCAGCTTCTGACATAGTGAATTTGTAAGGTTGTTGGAAATTAGTGAAACATACTAACCCCCCCCCCCCATGCATCTATTCAACACATAAATAGAGTTTTGTTTTTTGCTTTTTTTATTTAAACTTGTTTTGTTTGTTAAATATAACAACTGAGTTCACGTTGGTGCTGAATCAGAAATGGCTTTATTGGAGAATGACATCTTTCCAGTCCCACATTCTCTGCCTCCCCCACACACAGTTCATACTTCAACCCATTAATTTCTGGATTCTGTATTAGCAAGTTGATTTATTTGCTAAGCTTTGCCTCTTGGGTGTACTGCGGCAGCACACGGGACACAGTGGAGGAGTAAGAGAAGCATAAATGGAGGAAACAGACTGAGTGATAGCACTGATGGGAAGACAGGTGAAAAATGCTGAGGGACTGACTAGAAGAAGAAAGGGATGCACACGGAGTCGATTACATTTTTCTCCTTCTTTGGTGGCGGGGTGGTGGGGTGGGGCTAAACTTCCTGCCATTTCAAATGGAGATAAATGATCAAAGCTGATGGGTGAAAATGAATCAAGAGACAGAAAAAAGAGGGACAGAAAGAGGGGGAGTGGGTGTTGGAGATACTAAATAGAAGGACAGGGGTTAAATGAATGATGGGAGCAGAGTTAAAAAGGTAGGAGTGAGACATGGCTGGAAGGTAGCAGGGAGGAATATGATGACTGTTTTGCATATAAATGAGCCAGGTGTCATATATTAGCGCTGCAACAGGAAAAGAATAGGTGTCATGGTAGACGAGGGCATATGGGGGTGTGTTAAGTGTACTCGGTTCCTTCTCTGGGGTCTAATTCAGCAATGATGTTAAAGCCTCCGTAAGCTCAGGGTTTGTCATTATCTCTGATTGTAGAGATCCTAACAGCTGTCTGAGCACCACTATGACAGGCCGTTGACACTAAATATTTCTATTTGTGTAGCACTTTAAAATCAGCAATAACAAAGTCCTTAGCAGCAGAGCTGAACATATAACCACATATTTTACACTTAAACATATTTTCATTAGCTGATTTCATAAGTCACTGCTTTACAATCCAGGAGACTGTGGTTTGGATGCTGGTTTAGTCACCAAGATCAACTGGTTTAGGGTGAGGAGGTCATTGTGGACACCAGTGTACTTGGACCTGACTGCACCATTTGATGGCAAAAAAAAGAGCCGCTTGGCTTCTATGTCTTCGTGTCATTTTCTGGTCACTGACATTATTGCAAATTCTCCTGCACATCAAAAAAAAATTTCTCATATTTAAAGAATCTGCAATTTTAAAAGTCTGTCAAACTGTAGCCTTTTAAAAGCACCTAGAATTCATGTTGTTATTAATGTTTTTGTGACATTATTAAAAAGTCTGTGAGACTAATAGGAGCGGTTGGGTGGGAACATTGGAGGGAGCTGTAACAAGAGTGTGCAGTGGGCCAGACTGTTCTGCTACAGTGGCTGCACAGTTGGTTTTCAGATGTAGTCAGCTGAATGACAAGTTAACATGTGCTGTGGTTTGGTGCAACGCTCTGTCGTTCGCTGCTGCTGTTTCATTTTGAGTTCTCAGATTTGTCCTGTTTGGCAGCAGGACTGCTACAGCCAAACCTGCAGTTTACCAGTGGCACTTCTAGCTGTCCTCCATACTGTTCTGGATGCCTTAAACCAAAAACTGGAAGGCTTAAAGGGGACATGAAACACTGCATGTATAAACAGAAATTAACACCATTGAGCCCTGGTCTCGAAAACCGAAATGGATGTAGCTGGATTTCAGAAACACGTGCCTAAAGTTTTTAATCATGTTTATCATAATCATGTTTTACCTGAGGATGTTTTACCAGTCAGTGGTTGCTGGAGTACTTTTCTATGCTGTGGTGTGCTGGGGGAGCAGCACAGCAAAGAAGGACTCATGCAGGCTGGAGAAACTGATCAGGAAGGCTAGCTCTGTGGTCGGCATGAAGCTGGACACTCTGGTGACAGTGGCAGAGAAAAGGACACTATCTTTAGTGTCCTTTTCTCTGCCACTGAGGGACATTATGAACAATGCTGGGCATCCTCTGCACCATTAACAACCAGAAGAGTCTGTTCAGTGACAGGTTGCTTCTCCCCAAGACAAGAACTAACAGACTTAAAAACTCCTTTGTCCCACA
>NW_005187402.1:736315-741608 GCF_000239375.1 Pundamilia nyererei | reverse complement strand
TTCTGTCGGTGCTGTGCTTTTGGAAACCGAATTTCCCAGAGGAACCCACCCGAGGGATTAATAAAGTTCTATCTTATCTTCTGTCAGCACAAATGTCACGTCGTCGGGTTGGTATGTTGGTTGGGTTAATAGACCTACATTAGTTCACATTAGGATCACAGTTGTTCTGCAACAATGAAAAAGATGTTAAGATACCAAGAATATACTGTCTACTTTCACTGCCTGTATACTTTTACAGTAAGTGGCTCCTCATTGTTTGGCTAGCAGCACTGTAATGGGAAAATCGATCTGTTAGCCATAATGTTTGGGATTGCAAAGCACTTTAAAAAATGGACTCTGTAGAGGAGAGTCACCCAACCGACAAGCTCATTAGACTTCACTTATATTTAGGCGTTTTGCTTTTTCTCACTTCTAAAATGAAGTAATTGGACAAGTGTGGCCTCTCTCTGGAGCCTGCAGGCTTTTTTTCTGCCATCATACTTATCCGCCTTTTTTCCTGCCGATGTGCTAATGGGATTCCCGATCGTGCTTTGGTCAAACACGTATGTTTGTGGTGTTACTGCATGTAGTAAGACTGTTTAGATGTGCTTTGAAAAAGATTATGTTACTGCACAGAACCACTGCTGTCGCTGATAGCATCAGCTGATTGTGCTGCTAGCCAAACAACAAGGACCTCTTACTGCTTAAGACTGAGAGTAAAAGTGGACAGCATGTCCATGGTGACATGAAACTCAGTGTTACAGCCAGGGGCAGTACCAAAGTGATCCCCTTGGACTGAGTTTTATTTTAGTGTACTTACTTTCCACTGAATTTTTGGTTCTGTTACTAGTTAGCTAACAAAGTCTAATGTAAATCTATCGACCATAACCCGGTGACGTATCGTTCTGTACTGACAGAAGATGGCACCATTTAACTCTAAGCACTTATTTCTTAAATCCAGCTGCACAGACGAAGTTCGATCTGTTACAGTTTTTGAGAGCACGGCCTCCATGGTTTAAATGAGCCTTTATGTAGTGTAGTGATAGGGACAAATACTTTTTCACTGTAAAGAGACGCTACTCTGCATTTCACTCAGTTAAATAGAAAAACTGTCAGGATATTGTTGCTTTTTATTGTTTATTTTCATCAGATGAACATTATCAGCATTGCTGTAGTTTGAAATGGGCAGGGTCACAGTTTGTTAAAGGCTGCTTTCTGGAACGAGGCCTGATTTGTGTGAGAGCAGAGACTGAGACAGTCCTGATTAAGTGTGTTTCAGCCTGAGTGATTATTCAGTAGACTGCGAGGCTTCTTAAAGAGCTTATTCTTTGTCAGTAATGGAGCATTTTTAACTTGATGTTACAGTTAGCAGAGTTAACCTTGTCTTTTTTCATTAGGCTTTAAGTTTTAATTGTCAAAACCTTCTTGGTCTATTTTGTATTACTGGGTTTAAATGGTTGCAATTAAAGGTAAATGAATAATTATATGTGTTAGTTCTTTAAAAGTCCAGTTTGCTGCCGTATCATAAAGAAACAACACAATTAAAAAAAACATTTAATTTAATATTTGTATGAACATCGCCGCTATGAGATTTTATACAAAAACACACTGCAGTAAAAACCATAAAGAAGACATTAACTGTTGCTTACCATCTAATCACAACAAAAAGATCTCCAATTACAGCCTTAGTCTAGTCTTCATTTCAGATAGATACGTCTGAAACTATATGATGCTGTATATGCAGCTGCTAAGCAGAAGGACAAGTGGCAGACAGAGAAGAGTCGTGGATGTAGTGAAGGAGAACATTAAGGGTCGGTGTGACAGAAGAGGATGCTCGAGCTAGAGTGTGATGAAGACAGATGTGTGACCCCTAAAGGGAGCAGCCAAAAGAAGACGAAGTTTTGTGAACGTAGAGCTACAATCTCACTTTAATTTGACTTTTTTAAATATGTTGATGGTGCAACATACCACTGACATTATATAAAAGCACAACATGTATCTTTTTAAGTTTTAATGTTGAAAGAACTGTCATCCATCACTGTGTATAACACAGTGATGGATGACAGGTCCTGACTGCACACAGGGCATAAACTTTAGTTTCATTCAGAGAGACGTGACAGCAGTAACGGACTTCAGCAACGCCACAGTTCTTAGAGCTTGTTTTGCTGTAGTTGGCATCCAGAGGATGCTAAACATCAAGTCACTGATGATTAATTCATCTAAAAATCCCTCAGATCAGTATTGTCTGTACATGCTTTATAACCCAAGTGCAGACAGAAGGTGGCCTTGTCAATATGTTGAAGTTATTTAATTCAGCTTCACATCACGTTGTTTGTGACGGGATCATCAGACAAAAGAGTGAAGCCTCTCCTGACAAGAATGCCCAATTTCATCCCATTGTCTGGAAGACATGCCCTCCTGCTGCTGACAGCCTGCACTCTCAAGTCAAGTCACTGATCAGGATGCAGGGATGTGTACTGGAAGGTTATTATGTCATGGGAAGATTATTGTACAAGTCAGAGAATTACTTTTATTAGTTTAGAAGGCGTTCTGCTCAACATTTCCAATGACAGGTTCTAATCAGAGAAGCCCAAGAGGCTCAGTCTGACAGCTTTAATTGTACCATCTCAATATGAAAGTGCAATTTCCAAGTACTTGTTCAGAATAAAGGCAGGCTTACCCAACTGTGTAAGACTGTAATAATTAATGCGCACTTGGCTTTGTATCGTGAACCCATGTTGTAGAGCCACGTTCCCCAACCCCTGGCTCATGGACCAGTTTGGTACCGGGCCGCAAGAGTTGAGGCTCGGGTCTGAAATTCATGGCTTTCAGGGTTTTGATCGTTAACTCGGTTTCCCTGGGTCTTTTCCCGTGTTGTAGTTGTGTGTCTTATTGTGAAAGAAATATTTATGTGTTACCATAGCGACCAGAGAGCATTAAGGGGCAGAGAGGAGGATGTTACTCTCAATGTTGTTGGTGCATTTCAGGAGGACGCTGTTAATAAAGTTACACAATTACACAGTGAAATCACGTTTATTATTATATTTACAAAGTACCACAGTTTGTGTCTCGGTCGGATCATTTTATTTGGTTGTATTTATCTGCCACACCTTAAAGGCCGGCCCGTGTAAATATTGTCTGACATTACACTGTCCGTGGAGCAGAAAAGGTTTGAGACTGTAGAGCTGAATTCATCTGAACACTCACGATCCATCCAAAGACATCTGAGAACGTTTGCTGATTACAGTCAGAATGACTAGTATTTCTTTACCATATGAGGAGTGGAGAAGGAGAAGGTGCTAGAGGAGTTAGATACCATTAGACGTGTCACCTCAGTGTTTCTACTCCATACGCTGATTTCTATTGTATGAAGCAGCGTTGATAATGAGCTATTCAGAAACAATTATTTTGGAAGTTTTATCTCCGTCTCTCTTCACAGTCTGCAGTGGAATCAGTTAAACCATCAATGAGATGCCTTCCACAGACAGACGCTAGATTTTACCGCATTACAGCTGTATTGGAGCTGTAAATCAGCCGCTAGCTGGAGTCTACAGCTCTCCACCCCACCCAGCCCCCCACACCACTTTCGTTAGATAGAGTGTAATATTTATTTTATTGCAAGTTTTTGCTGGAGCTATAAATCCAGCTCGCTGAGGAGAGATGAAATACAAGGCAGGGCAAAGAGGAGGATATTGCCCTCTTATAAATCCTTATTTCGGGGAACATGAGCATGTAAAAATGCCTCATCACCAACCTGTGCGTATGTGTGTGTTTGAGCATCACTCCCACGCTGTCTTTCCCCAGATCTCTATTGTTGCCGAGTTTCCAACCCAGCTCATGTAAATTGAAAACATTTAAAATGTCACAAAGTAAACTGCAATTTAGGTACTTTTCCATCTGTTGAGTGGAGGAAATAAACAGATTTAGTTAAAGAAAGAAATCAAGCATGAAAAATATTTTTCAGGAGTTGTTTTAGGACAGTGCAGGTTTGCCAGTTTTAAACAAACACCTTTGAACACATATGCTAGAATACACATGTGCTCACACTGGTAAGAATTGTGGCTAAATGTTAAGCCGGTGAAGGCATTTTATTCTTTATATTTTCTGCTCCAGGATATCCTGTCATTTGCACGACATTCAGAGATTTTGTAACCTATTTGGAGTTTCTGCCAGGAAGACAGATTTTTATTGACAAACCCCTGGAGCTGTTGTGAATCTGCCTGAGAAAATATCCATAGAAAGCATGATTGTTCCTTCATGTCCTACAGTTTTGCAGCTGTTACTGAATTTGGGGATAAGCGAGGTTTTTGAAATACACTGAAGCTTCTTGTTGCCTTCAGAATGAAACAGATAAAGAACAATCTTGTGCTTATTCAGTTTATCAGATAGTCCTTCAGTGGTTTATTACTCTCCTTGTTTCCTGTCTCCTACGATCTGCTGTACTAAGGCCTGTACCTGACACTTAGCAAGGCAACTCCAGGGTTAACTCTTGGTTTTCAAAAGTGCGTCACTTCTTATTGGAGAATATTGCGAGGGTAGTTTTAGAAAACAAAACCACCTCCTGTTGACCATTTGGTTCTCTGGGAAATGATGTCAGAATGCTTGGAAATCCCTTTAGAGCCTCTTAATATCAGTACACAGAGCTCAAAGTCTTTAGGCCGTCTTCAGTCTTTCTCTGTTGAGCCTCACTGGGGAGTAAATATGTAGGTTCACTATCATGTAGCCATCACAGTCTTGCCCTGTCAAAGTCACTCAAATCCTTACACTTGCCCATTTTCCCTTCTTTCTAACAACTATCAGGATAAAACGTTCACTGGCTCCCTAATATATCCCACCCACTAACAGGTGCCATGACGGAGCGATAATCAATTTCATGAAATACTAAAACGGGACAGCTAAACCTTGTAGTCAAGTCTGGGTTTGCAAGTTGCTCGGAGAACAGTACTTGTGTGACTGCACTGTGCCAAGTGTTAAATTAGGTGGATGAAGGGATGTGGAGTGGGGTTGTTTTTCAGGTAATAAAGTTCAAGTGAAAACAAGCAAGCAAGCAAGCAATTTATTTATATAGCGCTTTCAGATCAGCCACGAGCTGAACACAAAGTGCTGTACACTTGACATGCCAAACATGATACATTGAGCATGTTAAAAACATGAGAAAAATAGTAATAATAATATAAGATAAGTAATATATATATAAACACATTTAAAACAATAAAATCAGCACATTAGATTAAAACAATAAATTCAGGGTCAGACTGTGTCATAAGCCAAAGAGTAAAAATGAGTTTTAAGACGTGTTTTAAAAGTGGACAGT
>NW_005187402.1:721673-734304 GCF_000239375.1 Pundamilia nyererei | reverse complement strand
TCAGAGAAAGCAGTGTCAGTCACTTCCACATTAGACACAGGTAGACTGTGTGACAAGACCAGGTCTAGTGTGTGTCCGTGTTCATGTGTGGGACCAGGTACGGACTGGACCAGATTAAAAGAGTCAATGAGGCTTAAAAACTCCTTCACCAGAGGTTTATCAGGACAGCAGACATGGATATTAAAATCTCCCACAATAAGAACATGATCGTAGTTGGGCATAATCCCAGCTAGAAATTCTGAAAAGTCATTTATGAAATTCTTATTGTATTTAGGGGGACGATAAATAACAGCAAAGAGCACAGAGTTAGAGCGATTAACTTCAAAACACGTGAACTCAAAGCTGGAAAACGAGGGCTGTAAAACACACTGTTTACATTTAAAATCCTTTTTAAAAACAACCGCCGTACCTCCTCCTCTCCCTGATGTCTTTGGTGTGTTAAAATAGGAACAACCCGCTGGTAAGAGTTCAGATAAAGTGCTGGACTCACCAGTATTAAGCCAAGTCTCCGTGACACACATGAAGTCTAGTTTCCAGGAGGTGAATAACTCATTCAGAATAAAAGATTTGTTCACCAGCGATCTGGCGTTTACCAGCCCAATCCTGACAGGAGCCGGGGATGAGGTAAAAACCCCAGCGGCACAGGGGGTCTGACACAGCGGCCTCAGATTGCGGAGGTTCGCCCGGCGCACGTTGAGCCGAGGGGGACAGGGGTCACGGAGGAGCGGCGCATCATCCTGGCAGACCACGGGGATGAGGCAGGAACCCACGGGGTCCAGGAAACGTCGGTGCACAAAAACTCCAGGAAATAATCTCTGTATTCCTTTGACGGTAGTGGGATGGTGTGCTAAAGAGATCTTGAGTTTAACCAGCCGACCACTGCACCTACCCCGACGTCTACGCCGGGGAGGTAGCACGACTGCACGGCATGGGCAAGTTGGGATATGTGACAGCAACGGACACCATGAATTCTGACCGCCGTTAGAAAATGGAGCTGTATTTTGTCCAGAACTTCGGAGGTTCAGAAGCGATTGGCGATCGTACACCAGTAATGACCCGATTTCTTGAGTGACACACGACAGGAGCAATATAAAAACAAACAAAACTGACAGCGACAGACGAAACTCTTAACACGTCAGCAAACCGGGTGGGCCGGAGTCCAGAGGATCCAGGATCCATGTTTTCCAAAAAGAATTTCAGATTTTGATTTGTGATACCACAGAACAGTTTTACACTTTATTTTCTTCTCTGGATATTTTAAATGAACTCAAGCAGTGTTTCTGGATCAACCTGCATTAACCTGCATTTGTAGATGGCATGGTGAGCTGTGTGAGCTGTGCTCCTGAGCCCATGCACTGATTTCCATGACACAATCGTCCTTGTTTTTATGTCGAGCTCCCTGAGTGTCTGCTTATCAAAGGGGTCCAATACCCTTGCAGATACATATGTCTCTAGATTCATCGTTCCCTCGTAGAAACTCTGCCTCTGCCTCTCAAAGATGTGCTTTTTACACCCAGTCACGTTACTGGCCTGTTCCCAGTTAGCCTGTTCCTTATCTTATTAGCCCCACTTACTTTTTCAGCATCTTTTTTGACAGATGTTGCTTCAAAGAAATTTTAAACCTTTGACATGTTTTCTGTTTTGCATTGTGACTAAAATGTGTGTTTATGAGATTTGAACATCAGTGTGTTCTGTTTTTATCCATATGGTACAAGTTTCCCAACGTTTTTGGAACTGGGTTCAAGCCACAAACACCCAGAAAACCACAATATGTCCTGTTAATTTTGACCGACAGTAACATTCAGAAGCAAGTCTGAAGTCAGTCCGCGCTATTAAGATTTACTCTTATATCAACTTCCACTGCAGGGCTCTGAAACGCTTCATAAATTTGACCCCCACACCATTTCTGCAGTGACTTTGAAGTATGCATCAGGCTGTCCTCTTCGTTAACTCATCCTCACTTTTCCCCTCACTGCTCCTCCCCTCCTGCTTCCCTAAAGCTCAGAGGTAAACTTTAGAAAACAAACATCTCAGCGTGCACACTTCCTTCTACAGAGACTCTGACATTGCTTTTAGCTAATTATCATGTCCATCTTCATGTTCTCCTTGTCTCCCTGACTTTAATATACTTGCACCTTTCCTCTATCACTTGCACAATCTCTGTCTTCATCCTTCTCTCCCTCCTCTTCATTTTCCCTGGCGTATGAAAGTGATGCCTTTTGAAAACAAATATCCCCAAGCTCCACTCAGTTCTCTTCTCTCTTAAGGAAATGCCTTCAATAATTATGTCAGATCATTTGCTGCTTGGGGAACGGAGGGAACTAACGGTGTGCGAAAGAGAAAGCGATGAAAAGATGAAAGCCTAAAGTTGATTGAGAGAGTAAAGAAGTAAAAGATGGAGGCGAGAGGACAGATATGTTGAAAAGTAGCAAAACAATCTCAGGCTTCTATGCCATCTGTTCTACGAAGAAATTTAGATGCTCTCCCCTCGAGGACTTGTTTATTGGTGTATGTGAGCACACAAGCAAATAGCCACCAGCTGTGTGTGTCTAGCTGGGAATATACTTTGTGTTATACTAGTGGGTCCCTCATCCATCAGACATCAACCTGATCTGCTCTTAGATTTAATGCAACTGAAAAGAAGTTGAGAGCTGCAGCAGTAATGACTTTTACATGACTTATGTTCAAAGTAAATCTCAAACTGAAGCTGCAAAAACAACAACGAGGACTTTGTTAACCTGTAAACATCCACCTGTTCGCCCATGACCTGTTGAACACAAATGTGTATTTTTTAACAAACTTGTACAGACAAAAATGTATGTGTGAGAGAATCTGCAGAGCTGCATATTTCACAGCACACAACAATCCTTTTAATACTTCTGCAGGTTTGACAAAGTGCCCACTTAAAGAAGCTCCTGGAAGTTTCGAGTGTCTAGGAGGTGCAAGGTGGATTTTGTGAACCCTGGAGGAGCACTGCACCAGTTGCAGACAGTTATGTAAACTATTAAGAATGAGTGGAGTATCAGGAAGTGGTGACAAGCTTCCCACATTTGTGTGTGAAGTGAACGGAATTTTAGCAAGCCTGTACTGGAACAGTTTCATATCGAGATGGACTTGATTTTACCATTAAAAGGCTTCAAAGTGAAGTAAACAACCCAATCAGTGTCACTGTCATGGGTGTATTTTCAGTCTGTGAATTCTAATGCTTCATTTGTGCCTTGGCATGTGCACACTGAGAGATATGCACAGACCTGAGGCAGTGTTTTGCCATGGCACAGCCAGATTAAGATGCCTTCAGTCATTTGTTATCTACATATTGCTCTTAGCTCCCATGCCATATTTGATATCATTGAAAACCTTTGGAATTCATTTTAAATACAGCATAGCAGTATAATCTGTCTGCTGTAAGTGTTACACTACTGGATGCAAACCAAGCTGCAACAGCCACAGCTTGAACTCAAGAGTCTCTTAATTAACTAAGACCACCATGCTTGCTTCAGCTTCAGCAATGGCCTGAAATTGAGTCAGTGAGAGCCACAGCTGCAGTAAGGGCAGGCGTGTTTTGGGGTTTCAGTTATCAAGACTGTTAGCCTAATGCTATGCTGAGGGTGATTTTTCCTTTAGATCTCATAGTCCAGGGGTGTCGAACTCCAGGCCTCGAGGACCGGTGTCCTGCAGGTTTAGATCTCACCCTGGGTCAGCACAGCTGAATCACATGATTAGTTCATTACCAGGCCTCTGGAGAACTTCAACACATGTTGAGGAGGTGATTTAGCCATTTAAATCAGCTGTGTTGGATCATCCTCTCAAACCTGCCATGTGTGACACACCTACTGTATGTTACAGACACTGCAACAAGTTTGGGTTCCTGCTGTCATGAGTGAAATTCAACTGATGTATTGAATTAGTACTGATTACCAAATATTTCTGCCTGTGCTTTGCAATCGTCCTGTCATGAATGAAGATCGCTAAACAAACTTACGAGCGTTTGCTGATTACTTTGCACTCAAACCATCAGGCATCCCCTGAGGGTTCCACTTAGCAGCACAATGCACTCTGTCCCAGCTTCCACACTCACCCAGTCCCAACTAGTCTATGGTGGTCCCAGCCCACAACTCACGAGACCCAAAGCATCCATCGTAGCCTATCATCATATAATTTAACTACATGCAAATAAACATATCCTTATTTTTTCCTTTGATAAAAGCTGTGGGAGAATATTATTGGGGAAAATGGTCATTTCAGACCATTAATCAGCTGTGTTTGTGATTTCCATTGATCAAAGAACTCAAGGGCACTTTGGAGGCAGAATGCAGCCATTAGTGCTGGAAACTAGTTTTGCCATAATAACTTGGGAATTCACTTTAATCTTGTATCGAGCTGCCGTCTGTTTGCAGTCCAGCTTCAGTGAAACCAGCCCTGGCATCAAAATGAAAGATAGACTTTGTCAACCAGGGACCCGGGCTCATTAAAACACATAATCTTAATAGATATAACTTCACATCTACTGTGTCTGCAAACACCCCCAAACATACATCATCAGAATATGAATCATTTATCTTTAAGTCATTTCACCATTGTAGCTGACTCATTTGTGTTATGAAAAGAGCAGTGTTGTGACTGAAGAGATAACTCATCATTGACCTGTTATTATCCAACCATATTTGTTTTTTAAAAAGGTCACTCTGTAATGGCTGGAAGAGAAGCTGCAGTCTGTATTTTAAAAAACTGATCAGGGTTTATGTATCCAACACAGAGAAGCAGTACATCACCAGTACAACGAGCTCACAGCCATTTATACACAATGTGTTTACTTTGTTTACTGCACAGTTTGAGCATTTTATTGAACCAATAAATCAAACGCTGGTCTGTTGCTTTATTAGATGATTAGCTTTTTTATTGTGTGGATATTAATTCTCTATGGAGTCACAAAACAGTTTGAGTTAGTGTTCAGCCTCTGCCCTTCTTAGAATGCATTTACATTTGTCTTGGTTTTATTCCCTAAAGCTTTGTCAGTGTCTGTGATGGACAAGAGTGCAGGGAGTACAATGAAGTCTTCCTTCAACCAGCCTGTCTTTTTGCCCACAGTAGCTAAATGTGAAAGGCAGAAATCATCAGAGTATATCAGTTTGGCCAGCACTCATGGGTCACTTCCACAAAAATGGCACAAGACTGGGGTAAAATGTATCCATCAAATGGAAAACTTTATTAACGAGAACACATGTTGCCAGACCAACACACAGCAAAGAATCCAACCCCTCTGAAAGCAAAAGGCTTCCTTTTATACTCAGCCTGATTCAGGTGAGCATCTGGAATAGCCCAAGTCTGGGGGTCAGCAAACCAAATGAAAACATCAACCACAATAAAACACATCATAGACATGTTCAGATTTGTAACAAGTCCTATAAATAACTCAATAACATATAAACTTCAAACACTCCTACATACATTAAAACACCTTAACCACTCTCCCCTAGCCTGGCACATTGATTTGCTCCAGGAGCTCATAAGCAGGTGATTGAGCTGCTTGGGCCAACTTGAATATGGAGTGACTGAATATTCTGGTTTTATTCTTGAATGGAAAAGATGACTTCACTTGAAAACTTTGTCACCTGCAAGAGTATATAGCTAATGCATCAGACAGAGAAGGACTTGATTATTTCTTACATAAACTTGTTTTTATGTAGCTGTTTACATATGACTACACACTCATATACGCCAATACAGTACAATGCAAGAACACAGTAGGAGTAAAAATTATGAATATTTTGGTAAATATCTGCATGACATTGTCTTGATGGCAGAGAGAAGAATTTAAACGGCACAAAAGATGTCATTGAACTCCCTGGGGTGGACGCAGCTCCACAGGTAACAGGTGCAGCTATGTTGTGTTTCATCTCATTGTGTTTCATATCTGACACAGCTGCTTGCAAGTCCAATACATATCCTGTTACTAAAATTAAACCAATTTTATTTATTTACTTTTTTCTGCAAGTTGCATCAACTACAGCTGCACAGAGCAGATAAGGAGGGAAAGAGGTCAGATACAGAGCACAGGGAAGCTTGTCGATGTTTCAGAATATAAGAGCTGCTGCAGGCTAACTTCTGAAACACTCTTGGTGTGATTTAAATGCTGTGAAAGATGGAGCTAAAATCATCACAGATGCTACATTATCATAGTTAATGTTGTTCCTGCTCACCAACATGACACTGTCCAAAAACTAGAGCAAACCCAGCTCTGATAACTGCTGATGACTTAAAAACCGTCCTCGTCAAACTTTCCACCAGAGGAAGTAAAACACTGGAGCCGGTCTGTTCCGTCCTGAAGCTTACTGGATGGTTTTACTTGTGCTCATCCAAGCCTATACTCCCCCCTCAGGAGAGCAATCACGCTGCACTTTCATACGTCAGGTCATGACAGCGTCATAGTTGACGAGCACATCCATGTTAACCATGAATGACAGGTGAAGTTTACATCTGACAGTCCACAACTCTGCCTTCAGATCATGAGACAAAGCCCCATCAACCCGCCGGCGTACCTCAAGAACTTTATGGTGTTACCCAGCCTGAAACTAAATACTGTTTCTCACCAGCCTCTACAGTGCAATAAACAACATTTTAAAAAGAATAAGTTTATAAAGGCAGTAATAAATTGCAACAATAAGTATGGATAAATAACATAAAATCTAAGTTCTAAAACAAGCTCAAGTCATGCTCATTCAGGTAGATGGCAGCAATCCTTTCAAAGAAGGGGATGGTTAAATTAGGTAGTGTGTGTATCTGGGGAGTATATTTAATGTGTGTGTAAATGGGGCAACACAACCTGCTTGTTGATCTTAGTGTAGCCGTGTGAATAGCTGTGTGGGTGGGGAGGGGGCACAGTCCGTTTATCACTCTCATGGTGCAAAGAACCCTTCCAGCATCCTGGTTTCTGATCCTGGTTCTGCAGCTGATGCTCCTGTACCTCTTGCCAGATGGCAGGAGAGAGAACAGGCCGTGAGAGGGGTGGTGGGGGTCTCTGATGATGGAGACAGCTCTGCGTATGCAGCGCTGTGTGTAGTTCTCCTCCAGAGATGAGAGAGGGGCAGCAACAATACTCCTGGCAGTCTTAACAATCCTATTGAGTGGAAGCTTCTCACAGGACTTGCAGCTGACAAACCAAGATGTAAAACTTTGTGTCAGGATTTTTTCAGTGGTGCCTCTGTAAAAAGTTGTGAGGTGAAGTACCTGGTCTAATCCCCATGCCACAAAAACTTACACAGCAGCCATTTGAATGACTACAGGCTCATTGTACTAATGCCAAAGTGTTTCAAGAAGCTTGGACACAACACATCAAAGTCTGCCTCCATCCTGACTTTGATCCCCATCAGTTTCCATACAGAGCAAACAGATCCACTGATGATGGCCTTTCTATAGCCTTCCATACCACTCTAAGCCACTTAGAGCTCCCACAGACTGCAGTCACAATGCTCTCCGTGGACTACAGCTCTGCTTTCAGTGCAATCATCCCGGACACCCCTGTAAATGAAATGGCTTCCTTGGACTCGGTTACGAGTCTTTGCCTGGATAAAAGATTTCCCTTCACACCGTCTAGAGTGTAAAAACTGGTAGCACAAGCTCCTCCACCCTGATGCTACCGTACACATGGCTGTGTGCTGAACTTGTTTTCTACTCATGACTGCACTTTCACTACACCAACTTCTATAATATGCCAACCGTACTACTTTCATGGGCCTTATGACTGAGAGGGATTAGACAGCCTACCGAGACGAGGTGCAGATCTTGGATGTAAAGCAGATCTTTACAGGTTGTGTTATCCCTTTTAATTCTGAGGCTGTCCACCCACTGGGAGCATTGTCAGTGCGCCCCAGGGTGGCTGTGGCTACAATGTAGCTGCCATCACCAGTGTGTGAATGTGTGTGTGAATGGGTGGATGACTGGATATGTAAAGCGCTTTGGGGTCCTTAGAGACTAGTAAAGCGCTATATAAATACAGGCCATTTACCATTTTAAAATATTTGGTTCATTCCGTAAAATAAGTGTCTAATGTTTTCCCTACAGCTCAGATTGTTGACCTGCTGCAGCAGTAAACATAATATAGTTAGATGTCAGAGAAAGCCTTCAAGGCCACCAGTGTAATCCTCTCATGTTACAGAGCAGAGGCCCTATGTGTGATTCTTAAAGGAGAGTCAAACATCCTGTCACTACCATATGTGCCATATCAAAGTAGGAAGCACTAGAGTTTTTTCTTTGTGCAGCTCTCATGTTTATTTCTGTTCACTGAACTATTTAAAAGCCATCAGGTCTAACAAAAGAATATTTTTGCTGTAGCCACTTCTTTCTGAAGTCAATAAAACGACACTTGTTTAAAGTACGCTCCATTATTTACAAGAACTTCTAACCCATCCATCTTATGGCCCAGCAATCTCACACTGCCAATGACAACAGGGGGGAGATGCAGCGCTATATCCTTTTCACCGGTCCCTTTCCTGTCTTAATGTATTCGCCTTCGATTTTTATGCAGATGCTTTTTGTTTCCAGGTGCAGCTTCAGCAGCACCAGTTGATCCTTGTCACAAACAAGACGAGCACACACCTCAAACTATGTAACTAAGTAAAAATAGGTACATAAGCAAAAAGCAAAAAGACAGTGGTTAAACAGTTTGAAATCATAAATTACTACCTGTTTATTTATTTTAATACTTCACTTCTAAGTCTTTCAGGGTCTTTTTATATTTCTAAATAATGGTTAATGGTAACAGATCCATAGAAAAAGCTTTCCAAAACTTCATTATTCTTTGGGGGCAGTTTAGACCTTGAATTTGATGACAACCATGTGGATGGCAGTTCAGCTACTGTTCAAAGGAGAGATAAACATTTGAACACCTATTTGGCAATTTTGGTCAAAAGACTGTGACCCTTTAAATGTGCTGTTCTGAACATAATTATTTAAATTAAGTCATTTATAATGTATACATAGTAAATGTTAATTGTCTGTAAATGACATCATTTTGTGGCAAAACCTGTACTTATTCATTTAGTTTCAATACTGGTCAAAAGCACACCAGTTTTTCCAGTTATTTATCACAATTCATGTGTTTCAAGTCCAGTGAATAGGTTGAAATGGTACAAAGGTAAGTGGTAAACTGCCAAAGGTTAAAAAAAAAAAGGTAAGGTTACCCAAAACTGAAATGTAATGTATACGTCAGAATTATACAGAAAGGCCTTTTTCAGGGAACACAACATGAGTTAACAATTCAAAGCTGTTCTGCAGTATTGGAGGTTGATCAGCCTTGAAAGTTGGTGCTACTAATTCCTACAGGTGTTCTAACTTGTCTGGATTCCGTCCCCCTCTGTCTGCATGAAGCAGTGTTGGAGCACACTGTGGTACCATACCCTCATGGGCATCAGCTGAACAGTACTGTACTGTAGTGTGTTGATACAAACATGGTGAGAATAACAGTGGAAGAGACACAGACCATCACAACACTTATAAATGTCGGTCTGTCCGACAGAGAAACTGCAAAGAAAGTCAAAGTGTCAGTGAGTCCAGTTTCCTTCAGCATCGAAAGGCTCAGAAACAAACTGACAGGAAGAGGTCTGCAGACCCAAAGACACGACTGAATCAGAGGACACGTTCCTGAGAGTTAACAGCTGTGATATAGGCGACTCACAGGACAACAGCTTCAAGCAGCTTAATTGTGGTCGTAGTGAGAAAGTCTCAGTTTCAGGTGTGAAGAGAAGGCTTTGAGCTGCAGGTTTGACAGGACGAGTTGCAGCAAGAAAGCCAGACGTCAGAATAAGACAAAGAGGCTTGTCTGGGCCATGAAACACCGACATTGCACTACTGAAGACTGGAAGGTATCATTGACTGATGGATCAACATTTGGACTCTTCGTTTCATCACGCGGGATCTTTGTGCGCCGTGGAGTAGGTGAAAGGATGGTTCCACAGTGTGTGGCATCAACATGGAGGAGGAAGTGTGATGGTCTGGGGCTGTTTGCTGGATCCAGGGTCGGTGACTTGTACAGAGTGAGAGGCTCCCTGAACCAGAACAGCTACCACAGCACTCTGCAGCTTCATGCAGGACCCTCTGGTATGAGGCTAGTTGGTCAGGGCTTCATCCTACAGCATGATAATGACCCCAAACTGTCCAAGCTGTGCCACAACTACCTCAGGAAAAAGAACAAGATGGAGAGCTTGAAAACATGGAGTGTCCAGCACAGTCTCCAGACTTAAACCCCATCAAGCTGGTTTGGGATGAACTGGACGGAAGAGTGAAAACAAAGCAACCTACAAAGTCCACATTTATGGGAACTTCTGCTACAGATATGGGAGAAGATTTGATTTCTGTTGGAGAAAGAAGCCACAACTGTGTTCAGCTGTTATGTATGTGTTATATCTGCCAAAGGAGGCGACTCTGAGTCAAAGTTTAGAACACATTTGGTCTATAAACTGATTCCATGATTTCTTTTTTAACTCCAGCTGGTTATTTGTACTGTGCCTTCATTTCAGAGTGCAAGAGACATCCTAAAACGTTTGACTGGTAGTCTATTAGTCTTCTCTTGGTTCGTCTAGTTGCAGATGTAAACATTAAACAATCATATTCTGTGTGGGTTGTTTTGAACAAACAGTCAAACCTGGGTTTTTGCCCGTTCAGTTCATACCAAACAGGTGTGGTTCAGTTTTCAGTGCGGGTAAGGCTGGATTGTTTACTTCAGCATAGCCATCACTGAGGATTAAATTTGCTGCTTCTCATTGAATTTGTGATATAGAATAATGATGACAGCAACATCAGGTATTTTTAGATTTGATTGGTGAGTAAATATCTACACATATGGTTGGTTTACTCCATCATTAACAGCAGAGGTATCAAGATAACCTGCCATGAGTACACTATGTTGAAGAAGCACATGTCTTTAGCTACATTCTGCAATGAAATGTGTTTTGCTGTGTTGCGAAGAGTGCGTTTTGTGTGGCCTTGGTAAAGTGTAATTGCAAACTATTGGTGCACTGGAAGAGATGTGAACTGTACTTCCTGGCACTGTCCACCAAAATCACGTCAGGAAGGAAGTCTCTGGATCTACTGAGAGCTGATAATATCATCAGCGAAGGAAATGAAAGCATGCTATATTCATCATCGCCAGTACAAATCCAATACAAGTCTAATTTTATTGCACAACTATTACCATCCAAAGTTAGATATGGATTTTCGCAAACCTCATTAAGAAGCTAATAAAGGGTAAGGATATAAATTGTTTGTCCTAGCGAATGCTTGTGGGGACTAACTAGAAAGCTGTTTGGAAGCTTTCGCTCTAACAGCTTTGGTTTCTTAAAGGCAGCACTCAGCATCAAGCAGAGAAATGGCCTGTATTTATATAGCGCTTTACTAGTCCCTAAGGACCCAAAGCGCTTTACATATCCAGTCATCCACCCATTCACACACTGGTGATGACAAGCTACATTGCAGCCACAGCCACCCTGGGGCGCACTGACAGAGGCGAGGCTGCCGGACACTGGCGCCACCGGGCCCTCTGACCACCACCAGCAGGCAACGGGTGAAGTGTCTTGCCCAAGGACACAACGACCGAGACTGACCAAGCCGGGGCTCGAACTGGCAACCTTCCGATTACAAGGCGAACTCCCAACTCTTGAGCCACGATCGCCCCAAGAAACACTTCCAGAGGTTCTTCTTGTTGCATTAGGAAGAAGGTGGTTGTGAAGTGAATGAACACATGGTGCTCTCTAATCCCGTTAAGCCATAGGTATTTATAGACACATTTGCTTTACTCTGATTATTTATGGTAAAACATTTCTGTTAAGCTGTTATTAACATTTTCTCTTTTCTCATTTTATTTCAGTGCTGTAAAAGCTTCAGACTCTGCACACTTACATGGCCAAAGCCAAACAGACAGAGCTTTTAGGGAGGCCCTGCCGTTACAGCTGGCAGTTAGAAGGCTCCCACCTGCAGGTGTAGACACATCAGCCCCCAATCCACTTCACACAAAGCCCACTACATCCAAGCACAGCTGGAAAGTATGGCCTCTGCCATCAGAAACACACATAATGTGTGTGTGCTGTCAAGAGCCCCAGTGCTTGTTGGGCAAAAGAGAATATATAAAAGCTCGGCACAATAACCGACTGATTTTAAAACTTAATGGGCCAAATAAAAACTACCAGCAAAATGATGCACATAAACCAGGTCAGACTCAATACTCAGATAATGAACTTTCAGAGACTGAGATGTAATTTATGTGATATTAAAATTCTGGTTTATTTAGTTTTTATATAGTTACATAAGAAGTCTTGTGAATCTTGAAAAAAAAAATCCATGAGGCACCAAATCCTTGTCTCTACTGAGACTGATCTCGCTGATCAACTTTGGCCTTGTTTGTAACTGTATCTTGTGTGGAGTTGCTGGAAAGTTTTGAGTTTGAGTGTTTTTTTCATGAGGTTTTTATTTTTGGTTGGCTGTTGAAAAAACAAACCAACTGGAGGATAAATGGCTGAGAACCCATCTCTCTAGTTCTTATAATAATAATAATAACAATGGATTGGATTTACATAGCGCTTTTCAAGGCACCCAAAGCGTTTTACAATGCCACTATTCATTCACTCTCGCATTCACACAC
>NW_005187402.1:713067-720825 GCF_000239375.1 Pundamilia nyererei | reverse complement strand
AAGTGAAAGGTGAAAAGTCGTCTTTGCAGACAAAGTGAAGACTTGAATCAAACCCAATTTCAATCATTCACCAACTCATGTTTGCTGATGGAGCAATTTTGTGTTGATTGGGGTTCCAAGAACGTCTCATGGGTACCAAACCACCGAGGCTAAAATCAGGTTCAAGTTCAGTGAAAGTTTCAAAGGCTTCTACAACACAGCTCACTGTTGCTATGGCATTTTATTTGGTTCTGAAATAGTCTTCAGTCACCCAGTAAAATACTAGTATTACCTGACATACGTTATTTTTAAAAATAAAAAATGTAATAACATAAAATGTGCTTCATTAAAGCAAATTAAAATATAAGGGATCATATTTATCTAGATGTCAAATCTTAAATGTTTAGCGCTCTGTCCCTGTTAATGTCTTTTCACCTTCACACACTTTCACACAGTTTTTCTTTTCATGTGGAGTTGATAGGAAAGATAGATCAAGGTGAAAATGTCTTTAATTTATCATGAGCCCCAAGGAATGTTTTGATTTGATCAGCATTTTCACATTTCCATCCATCCATCTATTCACTTCCGCTTGTCCTTTTCAGGGTCGCAGGGGTGCTGGAGCCGATCCCAGCTGTCATAGGGCGAGAGGCGGGGTACATCCTGGACAGGTCGCCCGTCTGTCGCAGGGCCAACACACCGTGGACAGACAACCATTCGCACCTATGGGCAATTTAGATTAATCAGTTAATCTAACCCAACAAACTACATGTCTTTGGACTGTGGGAGGAAGCCGGCGTACCTATGGAGAGAACCAACGCAAACACGGGGAGAACATGCAAACTCCACACAGAAAGACCCCGGCCTGATGGTGGAATTGAACTCAGGACCTTCTTGCTCTGCGTGCTAACCACTGTGCCACCGCGCTGCCATTTTAACAATTAAATTCATCATTTCATGAGACCTGTTGCTGCTGATTTTCAGTCCAGTTCTTGTCTAGCATCCCTCAGCCTTTTTCCCTGTTTCCCTTCCTTAGGCTTGGCTTTTCTACACCTTCTATTAAGATGTTATTGATGAGGGTTTGGTGAACTGCAGATGAATAAGATCTCAGCCCAAGTTAGAAATAAAAAAAGACATTGAGTCACAAGGAGAACAAGACTTTGTGCCACAGATGACCTAAAGTTCTGTCCCTTCAGTTCGGTCACAGAATCTTTTACCTGTTTGCCAAACAGAAAATGAAATCATATGAAAGTTAAAGTAACGTCTACTGAAACTGTTTAGCTGTTGATCTGGTGACCTGGTGCATGTCCAGAGATTAGGGGGGCATTTTCACATTAGACTTCCAGAAAGGCCACATGGAAATAATATAGTGAATGATAGATTAATTGTATTTAGCTGCTTCTGTTTCACAATAGTATTGCATGCTGGCTAGCTGTCAGAGAGCCATGACTCACTAAATGTGAGCTGTGAAAACGTCTGCTTGACTTTTCACTGATAAACTCACACTTATAAACAGCATAAGTAGAAGACCCAATATAAGAGGAAGGACAAATTGAAAAGTGCATCTCGAGAACAAAGATAACAGATCGATAGAATGACTAAAAAAGAGCTGTGAGTGTACATGAGGCTGAAAGATGGCGTGGTGAAACGCCTCATTGCCTCTCTTTACATTCTGACCTTGAAAAGTGTTTGTCCATCAATGGTCATGTGTCACAAAGACTGTTTGTGAGAAAGAAAATGTGTAAGCACGAGTTCTGTGTTCAAGGTAGACTGAAATGGAACACTTCATCTCACTCTTTGTTGGCTCATTGGCTGAAATCAGTTTGTATTTTGAGAGATAATAACTTTCTCACAGCTCACGCACACGTTGGAGTGAGCTGTCACAGACCTGCACTCTACATGTATGTGTAAAGTGTCAGGCAGGAGTTTTGTGACGCCACATTCAACTGTAATGTAGAAATACTAATTCTTAGTAATAATTATACAATTATCACTCGCCTTAAATGTGTGCAGAGCTGTGTCTGAATCATGAGATCAAACAAATTCTACTTGAAATCACCTACCACATTCTGGCAAATTCAAGAGTGCCAGTGATGCATGACACATAGGTCAGCCCGTTCTCACTCCCGAGGCGTAACATGTCGACGTTTTGTCACGTCCCGCGGCGTTCCTGAGGAACGCGAAAGGAGGCCTTCGGCGTTCTTATGGTACGCGGCGGGTTATGGCTGGAATCCAGTGCAATGACGCTCCCGCGGTAATAGACGTTCCAGCCCTGTATTCCAGCCCTAAACCTAACCTTATCCCTAGCCCTAACCATAACCTTATTCCGGATCTTAACCAGGACTATAATGATGTTAAATAGCGTGTTTCTAAGCGATTTGAAGAAAAAGAGTGATTATGTGTAGATGGAGTCCAGACGGTTCTCATATTTCCTCTTTTTTCCGACGTCGTCATTTAGGAACGTGGTGGGTAGCCAAAAACGTAATATGTTGACGATTTGTCACCTAGCGTAAAATGTTACGCTTTGGGAGTGAGAACGTGTTGCATAGGTCAGTTAGTCCATCCATCCGTCCATTTTCTTCCGCTTATCCGGGCCGGGTCGCAGGGGCAGCAGCTCAAGCAGAGAAGCCCAGACCTCTCCCAGCCACCTCCTCCAGCTTGTCCAGGGGAACACCAAGGCATTCTCAGGCCAGCCGAGAGATATAATCTCTCCAGCGTGTCCTGGGTCTGTCCCGGGGCCTCCTCCCCAGTGAGTACTGGATGATAACTGATGATGACTGATATTGGCATTTCAACAAACTACATGTTATTGACCAACATCAGTGCCCAAATGATCTGTTTTGTCACATCGTTATTGCACCGGCTAAATGATCAGAAATTATGTGATCAAAAGCTGTAAGACTTTTTTGGGACAAGCTGTAAGACAGGGGTGTCCAACTCCAGGCCTCGAGGGCCGGTGTCCTGCAGGTTTTAGATCTCACACTGGGTCAACACACACCTGAATCACATGATTAGCTCATTACCTTCAAGACATGTTGAGGAGGTGATTTAGCCATTTAAATCAGCTGTGTTGGAACACAGGACACATCTAAAACCTGCAGGACACCGGCCCTCGAGGCCTGGAGTTGGACACCCCTGTTGTAAGGGGTCTTACATAAGTAAATACAGTTTTCATTGGATAAGGCCACCTAATTCATCCAGCATCCTGTTATGAGGTAAGTCAATGCATAGGAGGCAATGGAAACTTTTGAACAATTAATGGAAGCATTGTTTAGTTTTTAGTGTCAAATCTGGCCCTGCGCTATCTTTCCTCTGACCACTGTCTTGATTGAATATGGTTGGCTAATTAACTCAACATTCTGGTGCTGAGAAGTTACACAGGTCATTTATTACCATATGTTGCAGTCTATTTATACCCACTCCAGATATTTGATCTTGCATTACCAGAAAGCTACATTACAGCATGCTGACTAACAGGTTTATAACTCAAACTTTACAGAGTAATAGTTAACATGGGGCCAGTCAGCTACCAAGTGTGTATCTAACTTTAGTTGCTCCAACATGTCTAATTCAGGCCTTGTTATCATTACACTGATATTCAGGTATATAGTGTGGCCTACGGGTTGTTGTACTACATGTCTTATCACTGTGAGGGCCAGCAAACATGACCAATACTGCCTTTAGCTTAATGATTGTCATTATAGGTGTCATTGCTAATAGTTGTTATCTGAGATTAGAGCTTCATTTATTATTGATGTAAACAGGGGGAGAAACAATCCTTTAATGTGCCAAACCTCAAGCCTATTTTAACTGTTCAAAAACTGTTCTGCTCTGTGGAGAAAAGCCTCAGTATGTTCTAGGTGTTGTCTCTTTGATCTGGTTGCAACTGCAGGTGTTGAATGAACTGCTGCAAAGATGTGAGATATCTGCTCTGTGCACATTACATCCAGAACATTCTGGGATCTAGTTCACAAGAAAGAAAGAAAACATAAAAGTGGCAGCCCGGTGGCATGGTGGTTAGCACTGCTGCCGCACAGCAAGAAGGTCCTGAGTTCAATTCCACCATCAGGCCGGGGTCTTTCTGTGTGGAGTTTGCATGTTAATTTTCTCAGACATGAAACAAGTGCTGTAGACGAGATCCAGTAGTTTAAAATGGGTGGAGTCCCCACATAACCATCCAATTACTGTCCACGGTTTGCTCCCCAGCCTGAACCTGATTGGTCTCAACAAAATCTGATGAAGTTTGAAACTGCCTCTATGAAACATGAGTCTTGTGTCGTATTCAGTTTCTGGTGTAAAGAGAGGAAAAGACTCCTTGGCAGGTTGGTCTTTTCATGCCTTGAAATGTGTTTTCTCTGGGGATGTTGTACCCAGCTCAAGAAGGCAGTAAGAAGAAACACACCAACATGTGTTTCACTTCAATGATTCTTATTCTGCTCACCATGAACCCTTTCCACCGTGTGCTTTGTTACCAACATGAACCACATTAGTAGGTGTGCTACCACATAATCAATGTGTCCAGGACCTCTTGGACACTTTGTGCTTGTTTTTGTCTTTACACCATTAAGAAATGGCCCAAAGTTCAGCCATCACACTACATTAGTATGGTGGGCAAATGGCCAGTAATGAGTGGATAAAATAAATCAAACATAAAGCAAAGCTTTGGATGTCAGAGCAGATCTCAAATTTAGCAGAAACCGAGTTGGATGATCAATCGATAAAAACCTGAACCCATGGCCCTGCACAGACACATAATCTGTGGCTCGGTTATGCTGTGAATACTGTTTTCTAGGGCTGCACAATTAATTAATTTTTTACCTTGACCACAATTTTAGCTTCCCACAGTTAAATGAGCATAACTGTGTGATATTTAAAACGTGTGCTCTGCCAACTAAAGCACTAAGTAACTGCAAATGAAGTGCTTCCTCAGTCAGCGCCCGAGCACATACCTGCATGTGCTAATCACAGCTGCTCCCCTCACGGTGTGGCCTGAAGTTGGAGTGAATATGAATCATTTGTCTGCAATGATTCATTTATAAAGATTAATTAACACAGTGTAAAGGTGAAAACAGACTGTTGGTTTAATTTTGTGTTAGGTTTTGAATGTGTGTACTTTATTTCTATTTGAAGATATTCACTGAATTTAGGTTAAAAAGAAGACTGATGTCATTTTGATTTGTACAGATGTGAAAGCAGTTTTCTGCTTACATGTCAGTACAATCAATAATGGTGACAGGTGATGGTGATTAAAATGACTGTGATTATCATTTTGGCCATTATTGTGCAGTCCTAGTATTACCGTAGCATTATCTGAGTTCACATGTCCCGTAGAGAGAGGTTCACTGCAAATCGACTGAAAGGCGAGGGATCACCTTTTTGTTATGATGAAACATTCTGATGTAATAAGAGTGTGGTGTGACTCACATGCTTACCAAACGTCACCCGGTTGAACACCGATGGGGGATTTTGAACCGATTCATGTCAACCACCATCATCATAACAGCAAGTGAGGGATTACTTTAGAAAAGTGCTCTTCCACGCTGCCAGTAGAATTCCACAGACTCAGTGTCAGGATGTACCGAGGTGCGTTTGGTAGCATGTGATAGCTAAACATCTTGGGAGATACAGATTGTCAGTTTCAAACTGTGACTAAGCCTGTAAAAAATTCAGAAATGCATGCACATATATACTGCAGTCAGGCCCAGTTCACCCCACTAACCCACAAATCTCATTTAGCAATGCTACAGTCTGCAGGCAGCACAGCAGACACACACAACAAGGTAAGCAATTAATAAAATAACAGGTTTTCCCTCTTTCTTACTCGTAACAGCTAAAGATAATTAAAGTGGTTCCTAGGCTTTACTAACATCTATTACCTGCAGTGTTACTTTGTTCAGATCACATATGGCTTGATGCATTTTCTGTTGTCCAGGCGAGGAAATCCTAAAAAGTTACTTCTGTTTATCCAGAATAATTCATCACTTGGATGTTGCACTGGAAAAACTAGCAGAAGATGCAGTTTTGTATTTTTCCCACTAAAAGCACGACATCCAGATGAACACCTTTCTGCGACTAATCTTACTGTACAGGCTGGTTAAAGTTGTTGTTCCAAGTCTTGGCAATCAGGCGTTACCATATAAACATAGAAGTGTGTGTTGAACCAAGTTAAACCAAAACTCTGCTGCACTTGTCTCAGAGAAGCACTGAATCCTACAGGTGCATCAGGAGTAAAACGTAACTGTCTATTTTTATTTAAACTACAGTTTAAACCCAAGCATGAACTTTTTATGCGCCTGTACTTCATCATGACCATTTTAGTTTAAAGACCTAGATGCTTGTTTTTCCCTGCATCTTATGTACTCTGTGAAAAGTGTGGAATTCAATTTTTCAAGGCAGAAACAGGGAGGATGAGACCAGCAGAGCTCTCTGAAAGAATCCTGTGAAACAACATTTTCTCCCCTATATTTATCTTTTTCTTTGCCCTCATCTAAATGTGGGTGGGAGTAATTTCCATTTCAGCTTCACATTCAGCCACGGCTCAGTTGTTGTGATCTTTGCCACATTGGTTTGCCACATTGCTAATTTATTACTGAAGCATTAATTCTATACACTTGACTCACTGTTTTTGGCAGATTTCTGTGTGTATATATATATATCTGGATGTATCATAACTAACAAGCTGATTTTGTTGAGGATGTTTGGGGTTTTTTCAGAGAACAACACACTGCACTTCTACTTCTCTAAACTCGCCCATGAGAATTATCAGTTGGGTCATGTGGCTCACTCAGTGTGGCACACGATGGATAGCAACAGTCTCCCCAGCTGTTCCTACAGTTTCATTACACTGACACTGTTCTGAAACCTGGCTCTATAACCCTCGGGCTGCTTACGGTACATTTCAGTCACGATGGAAGTGCTGCCTCTCCACTGCAGAGTTCTTACTTACCTTGAATGTGTTTCTACAGTCTTTGTTGACAGATCCAAATATAATGAATTAGACAACGGTTAGTGCAAAGACCCCTGAGAGGCTTCCAACTAATCAAAAATATCATCCTTATCCTTGGAAACACTTCTGTTGCAGCATATTTGAAACTGCAGAACATTCAGAGAAATGTACAGAATGTAATGAGGCATCTAGTTTTCGTCAGTCGTAGATATTCCAACATGATGTTTCCTTTCAGCTGTACTCCTCTTAGATGTGCATTCATACTTTAATAAGATCTCACGTTCAGACACAGAGGTCATAAACTGCTGCATTAACTTACACTGGTTAAAGCAGTACGGTGGCAAGGTGGTTAGCACTGTTGCTGCACAGCAAGAAGGTCCTGAGTTCAATTCCACCATCAGGCTGGAGTCTTTCTGTGTGGAGTTTGCATGTTCTCCCTGTGTTTGCGTGGGTTCTCAACCGGTACTCCGTCTTCCCCGCCTCTTGCCCTATGACAGCTGGGATAGGCTCCAGTGCCCCCTGTGACCCTGAAAAAAAAAGGATAAGTGGAAGCGAATGGACAGTTAAAGGTTTGGGGTTTGAGTGGATTAGCACAGCAATTTCAGTTTTTGTAACAGCTACACAAAACAACATTGCATTAAACAAGTCAGTCACAATAAAGATGATACGCTTCTAGCAGTTCTGAGTCAACAATTAGCACACATAAGAGTAGTGCATTATCTGTGTAATTCCGAAATGACAACACAGGCACGGCTTCTTCAGGACGGGCGCTTCGCTGCATTTATTGAACGCCGTGAAAACTACAAACATAAAACACAAAAGCTTTAAGCGCTTCA
>NW_005187402.1:700118-701384 GCF_000239375.1 Pundamilia nyererei | reverse complement strand
GCTGGACTCCTTAGCGTGATTATTAAACGTGGGCTCACAGCCTATACTATCACGCCCAAACCTCGCGATAATAGCGGTGTAACAAAACTTGTTCTTTCTGACAAGATAAACACACCCTTACAATATTGGCCACAGAAACGTACAAGCAAGAACATTTTAACTGCTGGAACCATCTATTAAACTTCTTTATACATAAGCCATTTCTGTGACACTTACAATCTGCCTGCTCTACTTCCTGGCCTGTCAGAAAGCCAACCTTTTTACCCCCTTAGCAATATTCCCTCTAAGCTGCGCACATGCGCAATTGCGCACTGCTGGCACGGTCTCTGCGCACAGAAAATCTGCGTTGCGCACAAAAAAAAAATCTAACCTGAATTGAAATTCAAATGAAAACTTCAACAATTCTGTTTTGCAGTGTTAGTCAGTAAGTGACTGGCTGCTCTCGTATGGGATTAGAATGATGCCACCTTATCCCATAGTCCAGCCAATAATGCGATTTACATTCGTATATACGCAGCTAATCAACGTGGTTGACAGGCTATGACAGCGTCCTTATGTGCCGACACCGGTGTTTTAGCTAGCAAAGCGACGTGGCTGATGTGGAGTGAAGCCACGTTAATGACAACGTGTACAACCATTGGCGATATGAGCAGGACAGGGAAAAAGTGTGAACTTTATACCAGTTTCTAAATTGTGTTGACCGGCCACGTAAAACCAGAGTTATGATAAAAATATCTGCAATGTTTGGTTTCCTTGCTGAATACTATCGTTGTTTATATTTACTGTGGGAAGAAACGGAAAAAACTGCGTTTTATATGAAAAAAGGCTTGAAAGCGCTCTCCGCCTATGAGCAAAAACAAACTCCACCCTCCTCTCCCTTTCCTAATCGTTCAAAAAAAGTACCATGTCGACCAATCAAAAAATGATATGGCAATGTGGCATCTAGTTGTTAAGAAACGGGGGGAAGTTTTAGGAGTGACGGCGGAGTGGCAATAATAATTTGTGTGACATCAAATTTGATGCAGAACAGCTGATTGTTCTGTAAATAGTTTGAAATGTTTATTTAAAAAACGCGTTGGCTGCATTAAAAAAAATAGCTGCAAAAAACTTTGTTTTTTGCCAAACTCAGTTACTTTTTTGAAGAAGTAACTATATAATTAATTGCCCAACATTGGTCATTATATACTGTATTTTGCTGACAGAGAGTTACAGACTCCCAGACCACAGATTCATAATACAAGTCAGAGCTTTATAAAAAAAAAAAAA
>NW_005187402.1:697960-699417 GCF_000239375.1 Pundamilia nyererei | reverse complement strand
CTCACACACCTGCAGCATGTCAGCTGCCTCTGGATCTTTATCTGTCCACACTGTGGAGGCCAGAAAACTCAACAGGCTGGATTATCCCAAAGTATTTAAAAGTCTGAAGTTAAAGTAAAGGAGAAAAATGTCTCTTAAAGTTTGTTCTGATATCAAATCATTAAATGAGATGCTGGTGTGTTCAGGACAGGAAGGATGATTCTTGACTAATTAGAGTTTAAAAGCCGAAACACAAAATCAAATTCAGATTGTTTCTCTGAAAGTTTATTTAAACAGCTCTTAAAGCACTGATATGTTTAAGCCTGGTGGACAGCGCCCATGATGTGACAAAGCTGCATTAGTTATGTTCAGGGGTTTTTTTAAGGATTAAAATCGATGCAGCAGCAAACCCAGAGCTATCCCATTTTTCTTTGCCTACATTTACGTGGGAATGCAATTTATTGCCAGGTGGCAAATTCATCATTCAAAATATCAACTTTGAAATAACTGATGATGCACTGCTAAGGTCGTCTTGTGACTTTAAGCTGCCAAAATTTTAACTTTTCACTGAACTTCTCTCAGATGTCAGGCAGCCGTAAGGCCAGCACATAATAAAACATGGGCCTCCATGGTGCCTAAGTCTGTATCAGTCTGCATCTCTGCCCTTCCCATCTCTCCCTGATTATCTATTTATTTCCCATTCCCGTTCTCATTTTATCTCAATGTCAGCAATTCTCTTACCTCTCACTGCCGCATTTAAATCAACACAGGGCCAGAGAGGGTAAGTTGCAAGACAACTTTAATCTCCGTCTTTCTCTTTGGTCCCAGTCCCATGCTATAAGCCTCTGTTGGTAGTCTTGTTAGCTGTATTCCCTCTCGAGACTGTTTAATGTGCTGCATTGCTATTCTGTAGCTAAGGAGTGAGAGAGTGGAGGTGCAATAATACAAGGAAGTATGGGAAAGGAGAAATAGAGCGTGTGTAGGACAGCGTGTCCTCGTGAGCTTTACGCAGCTTTGAGAAATAGTGACGTCACTTGTCCTTATTGGGTTGCTTGCCGTCTGTTCTGCGTTGTTTCACCTTACTGATTTCTTTTAATATTCACAATGATCAAGTGGATGGGGCTGGACTAATTAACAAATTACCTTAAATAATGTAACAAATTACACAAACAACTTTATTACGTTATGGATTGCTTGTGTGGACAAGTTTGGATGAAGTGCTGTAGATATGACATAACCAGCTGTGCCAGCAACCACCCAGTATGCAGCCAGTTAAAAAAATGAGACATTGTTGTGGGACATATGCAGTGTTGGGAAGGTTACTTTTAAAATGTATTCCATTACAGAATACAGTGTCACGGTTAGGTGGTCCTCACCGATTACCTTGCCACTTTTTGGGGGGGTTTGTGTGTACTGCGTCGTGTTCTCCTCTCCATCTTGTGCATGTGTTTTGCTGCGGAGACATGTACCTCCGGAAG
>NW_005187402.1:693756-695870 GCF_000239375.1 Pundamilia nyererei | reverse complement strand
TCCTGCATTAGTGTTTCTGGACACTATTAGAAACAATAATTTGAAGAAAAAAGATCATGTTGTATTCAGTAACAATTCAAGCTAACAAGTGAGCCCATAAATCCATAAAGTGTTTACTGTGTTATCAGATTAATGAAGCCGAGAGCCGTTTACAACAGCCAGAGGAGCCTGATTCCTGGTCATTGCAAGCCACAGGCATCTTCTGAAGGCACCCAGTGGATCTGCATGGCTGTATTCCTTCATGTTAGTTTGGACAGTGTTGGGAAGGTTACTTTGTATTCCATTACAGATTACATGCCCCAAAATGTATTTTGTAACTTATTCCATTACGTTACTCAATGAGAGTAATGTATTCTAATTACTTTTGATTACTTAATATATTATCAAGCTTTTTACAACTACATGAATGTACTATTGCTGTGTGATTTATTATTATTACTGAAGGTTACTCTGCATACCAACACCAACTAGATGTTTAAATCTTAATATAAAATGAGTAACAGTAGGTGGACATTAGGTAAGGCTGCACTTTTTGCAGTGATCTCGTATAGAAAACAGGTCCGCGGCTCTGAACCTTAGTAAAGGGACCTCTGGCTAATACATTGGGTTCATGTCGGGCTCGTAGCTGAAAACTAGCTTTACTTTGTTGTCTGAGTCAACTTTGCTAGCGAGAGACAGAGAGAGGCATTGAAAGGCTGCTCCAACGGAACTTATTGTTTCAGAGGAAAACACGAACACAGTGTACAGTCGGGTCTTAATAGATTACTTACAGCTGGGCTCGTCAGGCTCTCTTTTTGGCTGCAGTGGTTATTATTATATTTACATGCTTCCAGCTCCCGTTTCTGCTCCATGACAGCTCATACTTTTCCTTTTTCTCCCTCCTCGCGCTCACAGACATGTCACGGGTATGGCAGTCCATTCTCCCTGCAGCACGGACTACACTGCCCATCAGGCTACATGCTTTAGGGCGATGCCTGTAACACTCTGCCTATTGCAAAAATCCTTCAGCCACTAATAAGCTTTATTTTTTCTTGAACTGGTAATAGAAGGTAAGAATAATAATTCCTTACGAGTAGTATTTACGTTAGAATAAGGCAACACACCAGTACACAAGTGCAGATGCAAAAATAGGAATAAAATCAGCTCTATGGGAATTCAATGCTGAACTATAAATCAAACTAAATGTTGGTATTCTGAACAGGCATTAACTGACTTTGCCAGCTCATGAAATTTCAAGATGATACCAGTGAAAAATCAGCATGACCCCAAACAGCAGTTGTGGCTTCAAAAATTTGTCATCTTAAAGTTGCATCTGCAGCCACGCTGATGCTGTTTTCTTTCTTCAATAGAGCTGAATATCCTGCAGTAACATTTTAAGCATGACTCTGTAGCAGTGCAGCTGCCATGCAGCATTGGGAACCCCGCATACAAGAGCCAGCAGCAGGAGTAAGCAGTCATACTCTGACAGGCTCTCTTTGAGATCCACATTTGCTCCAGGGTTAACACATTTGACAAGTGGGTTGCATCGAGTCTTGTTGATGACACACACACAAACACATAAACCAAGGAAAGAAGCGGGAAATGACAACTGGAACCTGCAATCGAATCCACATACACACAGACATGCATGTATTTCCAAGATACGTAAGGCTGCAAGGGACTGACGTGAATGAATATAAAGTGCTCTGATGTCACATGGTGAGGCATGAGGGTGACAGTGTGAAGTAGCACAGTAAAAAGTCAGTGTGAGCTCGAGGCAGCTGTCATCCATCACTTTGCTGTGGTCGTCTGAAGCAACTTAAGAAAGTAAGCGTGCACATGACTCTCACGCCGAGAGGTGTTTATGTTCACAATCCTTCACACACCACACGCTCGTTTGTGAAACAGAGTCACACACAACCTGCTTTTTCATACCTCTGTGCTAAATGTATGAAGATAGACTCACTTTCAGTGATAATGATCAGAACTCTTCTCAGTGTGTGATGCAATGGAAAAACACTTTACAAATATCACACGACTGTAGTACTCGACTGCAATGTTCCCTCTAAGCTGCGCGCGTGTGCAATTGTGCATTGCTGGCACGGTCCCTGCGCACAGAAAATCTGCGTTGCGCA
>NW_005187402.1:676223-693627 GCF_000239375.1 Pundamilia nyererei | reverse complement strand
AGTCCAGCCAATGATGCGATTCACATTCGTATATACGCAGCTAATCAACGTCGTTGACAGGCCATGACAGCGTCCTTATGTGCCGACACCGGTGTTTTAGCGAGCACATTTAGCGATGTGGAGTGAAGTCACATTAATGACAACGTGTACAACCATTGGCAATGTGAGCTGGACAGACGGAATAATTGACGGGAAAAGTGTGGACTTTATACCAGTTTTTAAATTGTGTTGATCGGTCACGTAAAACCAGAGTTATGATAAAATACTATCCTGAATATATACTGAATATGCTGAATACTATCGTTGTTTATATTTACTGCGGGAAGAAACGGTAAAAACGGCGTTTTATAAGGAAAACACTCTCCACCTATGAGCAAAACCAAAAACACCCCCCAGCCTTTCCTATTGGTGGAAAAATGCACCATGTGGACCAATCAAAAAATGATATGGCAACATGGCATTTAGTTGTTTAGGAAGGGGGAAGTTTTAGGATTGACGGCGGTGTTTGAGATGTGAGAGATTTGCGTTTAGCTCAAATCTTGTGTAGTTAGTGTGTAGTGTAGTCAATAGTTTTGTTGTGTGTGTCAGAACAATGAGGCGACTGCTGAATGTTACAGGTGTTACAGGAGTGATATGTCTCATGTTGTCAGGCCTGCAGGTATCAGGCTGTTGTTCACCTTTATCTCATAGTGGACACAAATTATTTTTTGGAGTGGCACAAATAATTTGTGTGGCATCAGATTTGATGCAGAACAGCTGATTGTTCTGTAAATAGTGTGACATGTTTATTTTAAAAAAACGCCTTGGCTGCATTTTTAGGTAAACAGCTGCAAAAAAACTTTGTTGTTTGCATAACTCAGTAACTTTATAATTAATTGCCCAGCACTGGTCATTATTTACTGTATTTTGCAGACAGAGTTACAGACTCTCTCCCAGACCACAGACTCATAATACAAGTCAGAGCTTTATAAAAAAAGGTTGTGTTTTCAAAATTGGAGTTCAAGTTATTTTTACTTCCAACAGTGTTAACATACTACACAGGACATGAACAAGATTTTTATAATTTTCATTGTAAGTGAGCTAAAGCAGTTAATTAAAAGTAGTCTAACATAAATGTAAATGCTGTAATTTGATTATTTTAATAAACCATGTAACTTGGATGGATTCGATGCTGGCATGACCACAGTGCACACGTCTGCTGTTGCTCACAGTGGTCCAAGGGGCCGCTCAGGGAGTTTGTGCGTTCGCTCAGACACATGAAATATTAGAGGGAACATTGCTCGACTGTAAGTGAAAACATGAATATTGTGGATCAAACATGTTTATGTTGGGTCTGTGTTTCCACAAGCCCCGCTAATTCTAGAGACTTATTCATCATGTAGAAAACAAGACAGATCGATCGATTATTTGTGCAAGGGAGGCCTCGTCTGTGTCCACCACGAAAATGACCCCCAGATCTGACCTCCTCCTGCTACCTTTTATTGAGAGACAGTTCACACAAAACGCGTCAGAACAAAGCCACGCCCACATGGTCCTAAGACAAGGCATTTGTATGTACATGTGTATGTACATGTGTGTGTGTGTGTGTGTGTGTGTGTGTGTGTGTGTGTGTGTGTGTCAGACCTCCTGCTGACTAAAGGGTCTTAAACCCAGGAAGCTTACATCAAAAGAAACAGATCTTTCAGATAGGATGTACAGTATCTACAATAAAACCTCCCCCAGCACAGAGTGGTTGGAGAGGTGGTCAGGATCAAAGGAATGGCTTTGATTCTACTGCTTGAACTAAGACTGTACAAATTTAAGAAACACAATGGCAACATTCAACAATTAGACTTAACAGTTTATTTCATGACTTTTTCACAGTTTTAGGTTTCACGAGCTGTTTTCTGGACCATCTTCTCCACCAGTATACTACCTCTGGAACAGTAACGTCACATATGATAGTCATGGCTGGAACTCCTGTGCTTATTTTCCCAAAATGTGTTGCAAGATGTCCCCGATGTATTCATCATTGTGTGTATAAATATATGTCTGTTTATGATTGATAAAAGTGCTTAGCTATAGATAAAAGCGTTGTATAAATATCTGTGATTTGGTTAACGAGACCTGTGGAGGAAAGTGCTTTCAGCTCTCACATTGAGTGGAAAGGAAGTATATAAGTACCAGTGCGTTTCATATTTACCATGGCTGCCAATAATGATGAGATATAGCTAATGTGGCTATCATATAATTGTTTATAGTTATATAAACACCCACACCCACCCACCCAGTTTAAGCCAAGGTGTGAAACTGGGTGTGGGTCTGGCTGATTGGGACCCACACCCAGTCCACACCCAGTTTCACACCTTGGCTCAGGCGATTAGAGGATCATCAGGGGTCCTTGTGTCCCTCTGTGGGGAGTTACTCCCACTAGGTTTATATCTGGGACTCTCCACCATTTGACCTTAGAACTGAAGAAGCTTCTCGGATGAGAGGTGAAACGTCTTCAAGCAACTTAAAGAAGTCCAGACGCTTTTCTTTGCAAGCTCCTTTGACTTCCTGACCTTTTGTTAACCTGTCTCAACTTTTTTGTTTCTGCCAGCATTCTTCTTACTGTGGAGTATTACCTCTGTTTAAACATTTGATATGTTTTAGTTCATCATGAATGAAATTTGCAAATCATCAATTGAATGTTTAACTTTATTAAAGTACATTTTGTCTGTATGGTCTCATATGGCCTCTGATCACCCTTATAAACTGGGAGTTGTGGCGATGGTGTAGAGTAAAGGCCGTGTTTCAGATAAATAAAGGGAATCTTGAATATCTAAATCTGCCTTGAAAAACTGCCCCTGTGACCTTTGCTTGCTGCAGCTGAAAGCGTTGTACCTCTGGTGGGGGCGCCTTTCTTTGCCGGGGGGGTTCAACAGATTTCATCACAGCCAGAATTGGGAAAGTCTCCCAGGCGTTGCATGGAGCTATTCAGCGGTGGTGTTACAACCAACACAATAAACATTACACACTAGCTGGGTTACAGTGTCTGGTCTTATTTATATGGTTATGCTTTATTTTTATATTTTTATATATCAATCTGTACAGCCAAATATTATTAAAACCCATTAAATTCCCAGTAGTGCCTAACTAATGAGATTAAATTGAACATATTTCTAGTTCCAGAAAATGAATCATTCATTTTGCTAATTGAGCAATCATTTGTCAAGGAAAAACAGATTTTTAGGGCCACCTTCACAAATTAAAGGATTAGCTTTTTATTGTTTTACATCATTGTCATTGGAATTTTAGTTGTGCTCAAACAGATGTCGTGTTCCAATGATTCAATATAAAAGGTTTAATGATTCAGTCATTTAGAACCGGCCTCAGAGCTTCTTTATTTAAGATGAAGCACAAGACATTTATAAATGTTTGGGTTTTAATACTTTGTCAGCATATTCAAACGCAAGTGAACATGGCTCCACGTAATATTCATATATTTAATACAGGGCAGAACTAGCTGTTACTTACAGTTACAGTGGTAGCAGCCATTGTTGTTCTGATTTTGAGAGTGACAAAAACATTATCTTGTACGCTGTCCTGTTGTACCAGTGTGTGCTCACTCAGAGAGGATTGAGGAATATTCTGCAACATAATTGTAGATCAACACCCACCTTACTCACCAAGATATTGCTCTCTGCAGCTGCAAAGTTGTGTCCTCTTCCCGAAAATCAAGTTGAAGGGTCAACAGGGTGACTGAATTGAACTGGAGTGAAGGAAACGGTCCTAACAACTTGTTTCATCCCTGCAATAAGAAGAAACATGTGCATGTAAATAACATGCGCATACACTTCAAACTAAGCTAATGAAGTCACACGTTTCCCCAGGCTGGCTCGCAGGCTTGCTTGTGTTTGAACGTGCCATAAAAATGTGTGTTGAACACCTCGCCTTAAAAATAAAAAGGACCAATATTAAGTGTCTGTACTGAGGTGCAGTGCATGTTTGAAATAGGCAGTTTGAATAACTTGTTAATTTAACATGAAAACAGTTAAGTGCTTAGAGCTGGGAGAAAAGGTGTCGGCCTTGAAAAATACAGGAGATTTGAGGACAGCGTAATGAAGAGAAGAGGTCGGACTGACAGCCTCTGGATTATGTGACAGTGCTGCAGATGATGAGTCTCAGTATAAAACTTTACTCCACTGTTCTATTCAAAGACACTACAAGCGGCCTTGAATAGATTCATGTCAGTGGATTAACCTCATGGTGTTAATGGAAAATACCACTGGCTACTATTTCACCACTCAGGTGATGGATGTGGGTCCAATATATGTGTAAAACTGAGCATTTAAACTGTATTACGAGCTAAAATCAAGTTCTATTGCATGTATGTGGCCAGTTTAACTAACAGTGAGCATTTCATCTTTAATCAGTTTGGTAGTACAGCATGAGGCCCTAATTCTAATTTGAATGCCCTGGTTCTCTAGTAAATGTTTTCTTATCACATTGAATTACCATCGAGTTTGCTAACCAGTTAGTTCAGTTTAGTATCCTGCCCCCTGTGAACCATCTGTACTTCCCGTAAGTCTCCCTTTGTGCTCTGCACATCTCTGATAAATCACTTTTACAGCTAACGATTCCAAAGCCCAGCCCAAATATCCTCTTTATTCGCTGTGATTTTACCAAACGGTATTCCAGGAATCACTGACAGAAAGTATTTACAGTACGCTGTTGGAAAACAATAATTTTCTTTATATTTGCCTGAACTTTATGGCAAAATTACAATGAGGGATTCTTGCTTTTCTTATTTTGTTGTTCAGCTGCGAGGCTTCATCTGGGTATCATCACCTCTTAATGAAGTGAAATAAAAACCTTCTACAGACAAGCAGCAGTCCACATCTCTGCCTGTCTGTAAAACCTTCTGAATGTCATCGATGTGTTTTGTTCTTTAATAAAATGAATCATAAATGATTAGTCTGAATTTTATATCACTGTTAAATTCACATTTTTAAAAGGAGGCAGCAACAGGTAAAGTTACTGAAACTGATCTAACATCTGCAGACTTGGTGACATCGTGTTGCAAATATATGTAACTTAAAGCTTGGTGGAATAATCTGACATGCCAGAACATGCATGTTTAGTTTATTCAGGTCTTCTGAGTCCAGAAACAGCGTTCAGTGCAGAGCTGTGTTCATGAAAACTCCGACATCAGAATATCACCATTTGTTATCTCTGGGTAACTGTGAGAGCATTAAAATACCAGAAAGAACAAAAACTGAATATCAAATAGGAAAATCTTACATTTGAGGAATTCATGTAGTCTGGATGACATTTGTTTGGTTGTTTTCTAATGTCCCGTTTTCTGGAAGGCACCACGAGGTTGCTTCTGTTTGCCAAGTGCAGTCCCACATTTCCAAAGACATCATCCCAGCCCCCATGAAACACAGCTGATAGGTTACATCGTTCACGTTAATGTTGGTCTAATACGCTTCACTTTGGATGGTTGGAAGGTTAAAACAGGTCTGAAGAAGTAAGAAAATATGGGAATAACCTCCATATCTACTTTGGGATCTATGATGAAGTTTGTGTGCAACAATATTATTTTTCTGTATTTGATGTTCTTTAATTCTGTTTATTAGATTAGATTAAAATGGATGAATGAAGAACTGTTTACTGGAAAGTTTTTTGCTGTGTAAAATGTCTGAATGGTCAAATTGACTGTAAAGTTTTAACCACTTATTTTACATTTAGAAAACTTTTAATATTTTAACGGGTAAAGAGGTTTAAAATAAAAGCTACCGAAAGAGTTTTATTTATATAGGACCAAATATCAACAGTGGCCTCGATGCTCTTTATATTATGAAGTAAAGACCCTACAATAATGCTGAGAAAATCAGCTATAGCTAACCACCCAAGTCAAGGTTTTTAGAAGAAATCTCTCGGTGATGTAATGAGTGAAAGGGGCTGTTTATGGTGGAAAGTAGATACACTGCAAGCGCAGCATGGTCAGCTGAAAGCTGTTTTGAGTGGCTGTATCTGTAGATTAGAGGTGAAGACTGACTCAAACGACGCTCCGGATGTGACTACTGCACCAAAGTAAATGAGAAGCTCTGTGAAACAGAAATATTATAATATGAAAACCACAAAGAAATCAAAGCAATCAGAGAGTATTCACATATTAGACAAAAGCCACGTGTTTATTTTTGTGGTTTGGCCTTAAATTGTCCCTCCAACTTGTCCTTGCTGTTAGCAGACTTCCCTGCTTTGCTCTTGGTCTGTCAGCCTAAGACACAACTGTACTTAAGCAGACAGGCTGATAGAAAATCACCCGGGGGAGGCTTTGACCATTTGACTGGAAATTGGATCAAGACAAAAAAATGGCTTCAGTATTCCTAATCACCAGATCTTAGGGAGAAATCCCCAGAGAGGACTTTCAGTGCAAAATTGAGATATCCACCTTTCCTGACATCCTCTATTACATCAGTGATTGGAGAAATTACACTTCCTTTTAAATGATAGACAGTAATAAGTCTGTGCTTAGAAAAATGATCAGACTGAAAGTCATGATCCTTAAAACTGAGAAACACGAGATGATGTTAGAATAAAATAATATAAGGGTGTGTTCACACCTAACTAGCCACTCACCAGTTTTCTTTACATGAAATATGTTGGACTGCTGTTACAGGTTTGTGTGAACTTAAGACAACAAAATACATCAGGACAAATGTCACTGAGTGAAATAAGTCTGTGATCCCTAAAACTCAGGAAGAATTCTGGTTCCCACAGATTGGCTGTGTGACGTGTTCCTGATCAAGCAGTTCTTCAGCCGTGTTTTAACTCATATAAGTCAGAAAAGGCTGTAGAGTTCAAATCTGTGACTGAACGTTGTCTTTCTGAGCCTGCACATTCAGAAGCAGTCTCTGTTTTTAAAGTCCAGTCAGTAGTTACGTTGATAATAAGTTGACAGTTAATGTAAGTATTCAGTTTTACTTTTCTGTAACAGCCAGCATTACGTCTGAGTTTTGGTTTCTGAAATCTGAGCCACCTAGGACTTTATGTACGCTACTGGCTGCCTCTGTCCTGTGAAGCCTCATGATGGGCCCTGTCCCCCCCACTAAAACACCTGAGGGGTCCCATTTTCTCTATCACTGTCAGCCTTCAGCCTGTTTCCTGAATGTTTGCATTCTGTGTCTAAAGAAACGACAGACAGGATGAAGAGATGACAAAACTGATTATTTTGTCTGCTGCAAACGTGAGCCTCTGTTAATCAGCAGCAGCACAATGACAGAAACAAGGCCACAGAGCTCACTTCTACCTGCCCTTCTTTTGTTTTGATAAGCTGGGGCCTCTTTTTGTGTATCTGAAGCCTGTTAACTGAAAGGTTGCTGGTTCAAGTCTCATCAAGGACATTTTTTTGTGAGCTGGGTAAGAAAGCAATAACAAGTGTCACAAATGAATAGTACTGGATTTTAAAATGAAGTTTGGAATTTTCACTAATGATCAGTCTTAAGCTACAAAGCATGCTCAACGAGCAAATCACATTATATATGGACGGGCTTAGCTAATGTGAACACAGAGTCAGCTCCAGCACGAGTGAGGGTCACACAGCACAAACAAGGCAGACGAGAGAGACTTGTTACTGTCATCGTGCAGTTTCTTACACAGCGAAATTGGAAATCAGTGAAAACAATAAACAACGAGGGAAAAAAAGCAATATATATGTGTACATATATGTGAGTGAAACTATATACATGGTGTATGCATAAGAGACATTGAAACAGAAGCATTGTGGGGCTGTAAACAAAGGTAGGTCCAAGCCTGTGTCTGTCCATCTGCAACAAAAGGCACCCTGCTGTTCAAAACACTTGAAAACACTCACTCTTTGACAGATTTGAATCTTCACTGTCCAAAGAAACTCTTGGGAAAGCAGTCTGTTATGCCGATCCCCTCGAACACTATTTTATAGTGTTTCTGTAAAAAAAAAAGAAACTTCATAGTTCATAGTTTGACAGAAAAGCAGCACCTCTTTTTGGTCAATCCTTTAGTTTCTTCTTATTATTCAAATTACTTTCTAAATGCTCAAATTAAATGTCATCGCATCGGTATACTTGGGATGAGACAAAAATGCTTCTTCCCAAAGTGTAAAATGTCTTCATGCTGTGCAAACTTTACTATCAGCTAAAATCAGCTCCACCATTAACTTGATACTCTTGCCTCAGGCCCTTTCTGTTTTTCTTCTCTGCTCTGTTTCTATGGAGTTCATCATAATGAGGGTGATTTGCTGAAAGCAATCTACATACAAGACAGTGAACATTGTGTAGACTGTTCCACCACAGCCTTAGAAGCCACACCAGTAATACATCAACATACTCTTATGTCAACGAGGAGCCACGATGACAGATGCTGACAGAGGGTGGATGAGTGTGGGTAGGTGCCCTACATGGTTAGCTGGACATATAGGAGTGAGCAGCCACACAGTGCAGAAAAACAGCAGTCCTACGACTACAGCATGGAGCTGGAAGGGATTTCATGTGGCGTGGCACAAGCACAAAGCTCTTTCCAAACTGAGCCATTCAGCCCCTAAGGGGTCTAAATGTGTGTCCAAAGGAAAAGTGAAGTGTTCTTGTAATGGATGGTCAATGTCATGGTGGCTGTGTTTGCCTTGTAGGTGATATTTACAGTGATGGGGTCAACTAAGATGGGAATAGGCAGTCCAATTCCGCCTCCAAGGTAGAGAGTGTGTTTGTGCATGAGAATCGAGAGACTGACCTCTACAGCTCATCGGGTTTTCTATTGGCCACGAGGAGTGTGTGTGCGCGCGCGTGCTCGAGTGCGTGCCCGATGTCAAACACTGAAAACATCAATAGAAACTTTCCAGGTAAAGGTAGGAGAAAGCAGGGGTTCAATTAGGGGTTTAGATGCCTGTAGAACAAATGGAAAAAGTGAAGAAACAAGCAATATTTGTGTATATTTAAACAGCAGAATCTGCTCAAATGCACTCCTTATCTTAGATGTAAAACCAGGAAACCTTACCTGAAGCTGTTTGCTTAAAAATCGTGTCGGTAAGTCGAGTGAAAGTTGCAATGAAACAGTTATTCCAACCCTCGAGGTCCAATCAGATCTCTGTGCTGCTATGTTCCCGCCTCAGGGGTCAGTTCTTTAACAGACAAGCACAAAACATAAAGTTGATTAAAGGTTTGGTTTTCTTTTCAACTCTTTTAAAAACATAAAAACCTTGAGACACTGCTTTTTGTTGGATGATGAGTATATGTGAGTTTCTGACTCAGGAACTGCAGAATAGCTGTAAGATCTTCTCCTGGAGTTAGTCATTTAGAAGTATGCCGTGTTTGACATACAAGAAGTCAAAAACATGTCATGACAAATGCATAATTAAGCAGACCTGCAAAGACTGCCTGATCATGTCTGCTCTGCAGAGACTCTGCTACATGCTGAAGTTGCTGTATTATTACATGTCTGTTCACCAGCCTATACTGTATGTGTTCTGTACATCTGACATGTGATGGCCTGTTTAAACAAAGCATTTAATCTAATAATGAGAGCTATGGATGAGACATGCTTTGAACATCCACCACTGTCCTGACTGGCTTGTAGTCTTACCTGCTGTGTTTTTGTTTTCTTTTGTTTTTAACTGAAGGAAGGAGGATCTCTGATTTGTACCAATGCATTGCTGGACAATTTTATACTGTTACAGTGTTACACTTTTATTTTTATAGTCATATCACAGCTTTTCAGCTGAAAACAGCCACATCTGTACACAAAGTTTACCGGAGTGGAATTTAAGTTGTTAGCTTTACCTGTACATTACATAGTTTTTTATATCAAACATATTGATTATTATAGAATACAGTATAAGTTGTCAACTGACTGTGATTGCTTTCTAGTACGGGGACTTCCTCCTTTATTTCAAATGTGGACTAAGCATGAATCCAGCAGATCAATGAATAATAAGAAGCAGTGAAAATGTAATTTGTATCAGACATTTCTTACAGAGGGTCATTTTTTGTTTTCTCACTGTCTTTGGCACGTGGACAACTGCTGAAGACTGTTGCAGACACCAACTGCAGAGGCATGACCCACAGCATCACCCCCTCCCAGCAAGGCAGATCACAGCTTCTGTCAAAACAGCAGTGAAGCTGCAGCCTCTAGCTGGGTGTGTCGGCCGGCCAAGTCTGGCAGCTGAAGGTCGACCTAAAAAGTCCGATCGAATTTCCAGAAAGCACCAACAACTAACTCAGACATGCCGATGACTGAAGCATCGAGAAGACCCCTTTGTAGCTGAAGATGAAAACCACACGTGATTAAACAGAGATAAAGACCATGAAACATCCATCGTTTCTTTTTATGCAGGCAGTGAAATATGTGCTAGACGCATGAATGTCTGTTGTATAGAAGAGTGTCACACTATAAGCTCCGATCAGCGGGCAAGCACTGTTAGCTTGCCTCTCTCTAATCTGAGTCATCTTCCCATGTGAACAATAATCCTTTCATGTGTACTGTTGTGAGACTGACATGAGGGTGCGCACCTTCATGTCAGCCGCTGTGTTTCATTGCATGTGTGGATTGCCTTTTCCTGCCTGATTTGATAAAGGCGACGGGACAGTATTGAAATGCACACTGCATCCTGGCATTTCCATTCATCTCACATGGTTTTCATCCCACAGCGGCCTCACTCACCACAGACTGTTGCTCGCTAATGCTAAAGTCCCAACAAGGCATTTTTAAAATATGAAATAATAAAGAAATAAAGTCAAATAAAAGCCTCTTTTTAAAACTTCAGTGTTCTGTCACAGTCACTGAACTGATGTCTACGCGCCTAAAGATGAACTTCACATCACTCCAGGGGCAACTGGAGACCAGCTACCAGATATTGGCCACCAGGCATGGAAAGAAGTTGAGGCTTACCTGGACAACTTTGGGCTTACTAGCCAAATGGCCCTTGATGTGAAGTCATGAACCTGGCTTCTACTCCAGCCCCTTCTCACTCCTGTCATAATATAATGACAGTTTGTCAAGTCCACAGTCTTTATTCAGGAGATTTGAACCAGCTCACTTTGTCCGGTGGTCTTGAGTCACGGTTCCTCACCCTGTGGACTGTTCAATACTTAATTGACGAGACATAAAAGTAGTAATAATTTCCAAACAGGCAAAAGGGGGAAGCGAACACCCCCAGAGATGCTTGGGTGGCTTCACCTTTTCAAAACTCCTGCATCTCACACATGCCCTCCCATTTCATTGAGGGTAATTTAGCAAACCTTAAGGCTCCTCAGCCCATACCCTTCACATCCCAGTGGCCAAATCCTTGAGTGGGTGGTACTGTGACAATTCCACTGAAATGTTTCATCTAGGCAAACAAATATTTTTGAGACTATTCAGAGCAAGTGAATGCTGCTTTCAGGTTCAACTTAAAATTGCCTACTTGTCGCCTTGTTAAAGTTAGAATCAGTAGGCCAATAATTTGAGCTCTAACTCTGATGCAGCCAGAGGCAACTGCTAGCACTATGAAAGAACTGTTTCACCACATTAATAAAAGAAATGTTGGGAATTTAAAAATCGGACGCCTACTAGCAGCCTCGGGAGTATTTCATTAGAACATCGAATGTTACATCATTTGTCTGGATGTGATGTGCTTACTTAAGAGCCCTACGTTCATGGAGTTTGTAAAGGTTAATGTGTTTTTACTTGAGATCCTTTCTGTTGTGGACAATCGTATTATTATTAAAAATAACCAACTAAATGTTGAAACACAGGCCTTAATCAGCTTTGCCACAAAACTAGTGGCAACACACCAAACTCCTGCAGAGAGAGTCAGACTGTTGGAGAACAAGTTTTCTTTTGAGGTGTCCCAGTTCATTTTCTTGAAACTTTAATTAAAGCACTTAGCAGAGCAACAGTTTTAGTGTAGCTCTTGAAGATCTGCCTTTGATATTATTATATTCTGAAAGACATATTCTAAATTATGTTCTTAACTTTCCAACAAAGGCGAGGACACAGGAGTACTTTAATAAAAGTGAATAGCATATTACTGGTTTTTCAGTCCCAGACTTTCATCCTCTTCCTTGAATGGAGATTAAGAGAAGAATCCTCCTTAATCAGTGCTGGTACAGCTCCACCAGGGCGGACGTGCCTGCAGCGAGGGAGGTGCAAGCTTCCCCAATCCTAGAAGAAAACGCTTTAGATTGGTTGCACTTGTGCCAAAGTCTAGGTATATTCCTAAAATTTTGACCCACCAATAACCCACTCATTAAGTGAACTCATGCAGCACATTCAATATTCTATTTATTATTATCTTACATCCAAATGTTTCTTAATCATTTTGGTTCTGATTGGTTCTGGTTATTTTTACTTTCAGTATCAGTGCTACTTATTTTGGGGTTTTTATGTTTTCGGTAACATTTGTGCGCATGTGTCATTATTGTTTCTGTAAGCACGATGGCTTTAAAAGTTTTGAATGAATTCTGGTAAAATTTTGTGGGGTCATGTTAACAATCCATTCAAATTTGACTTACATCCACCAAGGTCTTCAAGGTCAATGTAACAATTTATTGATCGACACTTGATAAAAAGCCTTTTAGTTTAGAAACTATGTGTCAGGGTCCTGGGTAATTTGAGCCAGTGCTTTGTGTTTCTGGGTCAAGTTTATCCTGTGAATTACGGCCTTCTGTTACTGTATCATATTGTATAGTTCCTGGTTGTTAAGTCTTTGTTGTGCTTCCACTTGTCTCGTCAGCTCTGATTTTTCCCAGCTGTGTTTGCCTCCTGTCTCCCATCCCCTGATTGCTCCTGTGTGTATATAAGCCCTGTGTGTTCTCATGCTTGTTACTGGTCCATCTGCGTGACCGCCGTACGGTTCTCTGTACGTGTCATTCTGTGAGTTTTGGATTCATTTGGTAGATTTTTCCAGTTTAGGTTATCTCTTAGTTTCTGTCTGTATTTTCATCACATATAAATAAAGCTCACTCTTCACATCTAAGCCAGTGCCGTTTGGATCCTCACTCATAATCTCGACATGTCTGCTGCAGCAGCTGTGACACTATGATTCTTATAAATGTGGTGTATATTGTCAAAATATAGAAAGTCTGTATAAAGATTTAAAATATGTCACTTTTGACCTTTGACCTCTCCTTGAAGGTCAGCACATGTTCCTTCCTGCATGTGTTTTGACAACATATAGGAGCATGAGCCCGATCTCATTCCTGACACGCATCATACCGACGTTTTGTCACATAGTGTAAAATATTATGCTTTGGGAGTGAGAAGGTGTTGGGAGTATAGAGATGATACACAGGGATTTAAACTATCACATTACTTTACTATGTCTTTTATTATGACACATTAGTCTGTAAATACGTAACAATTTGGTTCTAAATATATTTTTGGAAAACAATAACAAACAAACACAATCATAAATCACAAACGATGCAGTACAATCTAGTTTGTTAATAAACTAAACACCAAAGAAGAAAATCAAAAACCCCATTAAACCCTAAACTCAAATATTTAATTAAATACAAATACTTTGTTTTTAAAGTAAAGACAAAAATAAAAGACAAAGGTTAATCAAAAATCAAAGAAATGAAGTAGTATGAATACATAAGTAAACTAAATGTGCGCGCTTACAAATAGAACAAATGTATCCAAACCAATCAATAAAGTTATTGGTAACTAAAATGTATTACTATGTTCAAATGAAGAATGAAAATACTAAAGTTACCAACTTTAGAGTGTGGCCACGGGTTTGGCCATCACACAGGTTAATAATAATAACATGGGCTATTAACAGCTGAAACTCTGCACTTGTTTAATTGCACAGCAAACATTTTAAAGTGTGTTTAAAAGGAATAAAGAAGACATGTACATGTGACTGGCTAAGGGTGTTTATATGCAGGTATCCTTTGCAGCTGTGCATATGGTTACTGGATTTTTAAAAAAAAAAGCCATTTTATTTTGAGAGCCCGTTTATGCCTTCATCCTTGTCTTGAGTACTCTTCATTATGTCAGAAACAACAATTCAAATAAAACTGAAAGAAAAATAGGAGAAAAGACTTCACATGTAGTTTGTGTGACTTCAGGAAACTCCAAGGATGGTTTTAAAACCACCGAGTTATTCATCATTCCCACTGAGATTAATACTGTGTGCAAGAGTAGTGGGCGGAACATAACTCGACCTTTGATCGCCATCTTTATTAATGGTTCATGCTTGTCTCTGCACATCCATCACTCCAGTAAGATCATATGTTATGTGCACAGGGTATTATTTAATAATGATTTTGTCATTCATAAAGAAAATGTGTAAAAAAATAAAATTGGTTATCCAAGTTGAGTGTTATGAAGAGCAAATGAAATCCTTATCCTAGAGCCCTGTTATCTAGCGTTAAAATCCACGGGTTATGGTATCTTGATGGATTTGCCTTTTAATTGCCTTCTGCACTTTAATTGCCAAGCAGAAGCCAAAATAGCAGAAAGAGAAAGTGTAATTTTATGGATGGTACCTCACGGGAGAGAACAGTAGTGTGGCATAATTAACCAGTGAGCCATTTGCAGATGCAGCTATGGTGGATGTCCCACTTTCTGACAGCTCACCAGTGATCCAGTGCTGGTTAATTATGGCTGCTCTGGTGTTCCGTCCCAAGAGGAATTATTTGGGAAATTCACAATAACTCGCCAAGTAAGGAAAAGCAGTAATTAAAGGGAAGTAGGAAAACGGACGGAGGAGGAGAAAGATGGACGGAAGAGTGCAGTGTTTGACAGGAGGAAGAAGCTTTTACCCTCAGACACCAAGAGACATGAATATGTCTGCATTTCACCACGAACCATGCAATTTTAATCCACCCAATAAAACAGCTGCCCAGTGCAGCAGCAGATCACTTACAAGGCTGTAAAAGTTTGATGTGGCCCTTGTCAGGCTGGATTTAAAGTCCTACGCTCTGTAAATTGGCTACCATGGAAGACCGTATGGCCGAGTGCAGAATCTCAGTCCTCACATATTTATTGCTGTCTTGCAGCCAAGTAATGCAGTACGCGTGGGCTATTTCTGTAAATCCTCCAGGCTCGGTGCTATCAGTTCCCATAACACTGACACTTTACAGCTTGGGTGTCAAACATATGGGCCGAGGACCAGAGGGGTTGCCGATGGGTCAGATCTGGCACATGAGATCGCTTTGTAAAACATGAAAATTACAAAGGAGGGGGCGCAAAACTGTTGGACTTTAACAGCAATATGTCCTTCTTAAGTCCTTAAGAATGGATTACATAGTGAGTGTTGTAATTTCATGAGAGCCTGACGTCAGATGCTAAAATATGTTTTTGTTTCGTTTGTATTAAAATTAATATTGAAAACTCAGGATTTTTTCCCTGTACAGATTAATATTAATGTATATTAATATTAAGATTTTTAAGATGTTTGTATAGCACGCACTAAAATGAATAGCACACTATACATTTGCAGTGTTTGTTATATGTTGGCTTATTTTTTTAAATTATTGTGAAAAGTGAAATTTTTTTTAATGTATGGGTTTATCACATCGTGTGCAGGACTGCTCTTAAGTTTCTTTGAATGCATTTCCACCACTTGTATCTGCAAAATGTTCTTTCAGTCGTCGCCCATAGCTCATGGCCACAGATGAGGGTAGATGACAGTAAACTGACTGATCTGTCCTTATTTCCCTACTGGGAACTATGACCTCACACTTAGAGATAGTTTGTAGCTGATTTACCCCGACTATAGAGATCATCACTCTAAAGATTGATTTTTGCATCCAAAAAGAAGTTGAATGCAAGAAGAAATTTCTAAATCAGGTCTCCTTTTGCAGCTTTGTTTCCAGAAGCACCTGCTGCTGTCCTTATAACGTCTTCAACCTCTGTGCAACCTGAAGCTAGAACTGGGTCCTGACTCGTAAAATCTACTGAGGATGCTTAATGTCTTTTCTGAATTTTAGGGTCTAAAGATTTATTTTCTTTTTTACCTTTATTTTCCATTTATATAGCACATTTAATAACAACAAAATGTTGGCCAAAGTGCTGTACAAAGACAAACAATTACACAGTAACACATAACATCAATAGCAAATAACAAATACCTGTTAACAAATAAGTAAATAGATGGGTAGATTTTTTTAGATTAAACTTGCCCACATCTCGAACTGTTTGGTGTGTAGGAAGAGAGAAATCCTGCATGGCCCATCCCCTAGACAGAGTTGGACTGAAACAGTCATCTTTGATATAGATGTAAACACAACAAGGCTGCAACACATAACCAGTGTGGAAAGTGTCTGGAGCACTTTATATAAATCATTCTTATATGAAGAAACATTGAAAGACTCCTTCATAGCATGTTTTTTTTAATATGATGAATAACAATCATACTAATGGTGGAGGATACTGTGCGATCATTTGTTTGTGGTACCATTAAGATATCAAAATCAATCAGGCCCTTGTTTCACTCTACAGCTTAACCTACACAGAAGTAAACGTAACGCAGTCAGTTTGTGTGAATGAGGAGACAGATGGTGTAAAACACTGCATACATGTATCGACATGTGAATACATTGTATCTGTGTCGATATAAAAAAAAAGAAAAAAGAGTTACAGCTATTAGCGCGCTTGTGTTCGTCTAACGCTTCTTGTTGTGTGTGCATGTGCACTGTGGAGGTGTGTGTTTCCGAGTCAATGTGTTCTCTACCTTTAAGCCAGTGAGTGGGTGTTAAGTGTTGTTTATCTCTGATATAACCTCCTGTCTCAATATACTGCTCAAGTTAAAACAGCTGCAGGTAGGATGGTACATTATGCTACCGCTACCCTTTATTGTTTCTCCTCTTTCTATCATCTGTAAAAGTAAATGCTTTACATTTCCTATGCTTTTATGCTGCAACTGACTGGATACATTGGAACTCATAAGATATTGTATTGTGGAGAGGTTGTCACTCAAACGACACTTTATCATACAACATTTCTTGCTCAGAGTTTCTGCCTGAAAACAGAAATAGGACAGAGTATTAGCCTAAGAGCAGCTAGATTTCACAGACTAGAACAATGAGAAAGGTCTGTCTTATGATCAAGAATACTGTAGCTTACTATAATTAACAACTAGTGGACATAAGTGACAGATATCCGTTTAACATGTGTTACCTGGGTCAGAGAGTCAGCCTCTAGGGAGGCTTTGTGTCCTTTGTCGTCACTACCCAAGCCTCAACTTTGCTGGCCTCCAAAGGTGCTCTGTTTGTGTTCCTGGCCTCTTATCCAACTTCCAGTTATCCTCTATTACTGTTTCTGACCACCAGTCAGACCCAAAGTGAGTCTTTAACACCGCTTCCATCGCTGGTCACTTCTAAAACCAACAGAGGAACTTTACCACCTCCATTGCTGACCTCCGAAATGGCTTGTCCACCCTGCTCAACCTCCAAACCGTCGCCCTGAAGGGTTT
>NW_005187402.1:642811-647507 GCF_000239375.1 Pundamilia nyererei | reverse complement strand
CTCTGGTGCAAATTACTGACCTCTGTCATCATTTTAGGTGGGGGAACTTGCACAATCGGTGGCTGACTAAATACTTTTTTGCCCCACTGTATTTGGTAAAATTATCTACAGATTTCCGGTGCAGTTACACCAAATATTGACAGAAAGACAGTTTGGTCTACCCCACTTAAAATCAAGGTAGGATGGATATTGCCCATAACATGTAAAATGAATTTGGCATTCATAATATAGACCATTAGTCCATAACCCCTAAATCTGCATGACTGACTGTAAAACCGAATAGTTAACAAAACTAAGCAAAAACGCACACAAAAAAGACTATTGATCAGCCCAGTCTCATCCCAAGGTTATCTGTTAACACTTTGCTAAAGCTGATGCTGATATATGGAGTATGTATTCACTGAGTTACGGCAGAAGTGTGAATGATCAGCAAATGCCAATGTGTGATTTGTTATGCATAATAGTGACATGACCCAAACCTCCAAGTCTGCAGTGCAACTTGGATATGAACTCCCAAGCCCTGATAGAAAGGGAGGATTGCATCAGCACAGGCAACAGCAGATCACCGCGATTTCAAGAAAACGTGCAGATTGTTGTCAATTATTGTGAGAAGGATGGAATGGCTGTGGTTAACATGTACTTCAAGAAAAGGGAGGGACATAGAATGACATATAAGAGTGGAAGAAGGTGCAGACAGATGCATGAAGTGCAATCTGAAAGAGACAAGCTGATGTCAGGGGAGAATGTAAAGGCATGCTAGTCTGTGGGATGGCTTTGAAATTCAAAAAGAAGGAAAAAGTTAGAGGTAAGGCTGAGATGGGATGATGTGCAGAGGAGGGATAGAGGACACAGTGGACAAAGGATTTTGGATATGGCTCTGCCAGGCAGGAGGAGAAGAGGAAGACCACAGAGAAGATTCATGGATATTGTGAAGGAGGACATGCAGACTGTTGGTGTGACAGTTTAAATTCAGGTAAGAAAATACTGATGAAAACCTAAATTTGTGCATGAAATGCCTCTGTGCATGGTTTATGCATAGATATCTGCATACAAGATGTGTATGTTAATGTATGGTTAAAGAAAATATGGATTCTAAAGCACCTGCACTACCTGGCTTAAAATACTTTAAAGCCAGAACTTCTAAAAAACAATTTGGCAGGAGGCAGTAACATCTCCTTTTACCTAAATAGTGCCTTCTTTCAAAGGTTGTGCAAAAACATTTTGCACATGAAAAAGTAAAGGGCTGAAAATTCTTGATATCCTTAAAGACAAATGGTTAGCATGTCATTCTAGTTTTACTCAGTATCTTCAAACATGGTTGCTAGAAACGGGAACTGAGAACCTGTTCTTGCAGAGAACTGGTTCCCAGTAGTCCAGTCAAATGGTAAGTCTGCCTGTCTGTCGATCCCGCTAATCAGTTCTTGCACTCTCTCTACAATCAGCTGGTTTCTGTTCGTGTGTCGGAGCAAAATAGTAGCGCAGTCTCCAGCGTCGGTATGCACATTACCTTTATTTTTATTGCATTAAAGGATGAGAGTGCAATGGTCAAGTGGAGATTGCTCCGGGACAGAAACATTTGCATTACACTGTGAACACAACTTTGGCTCGCAAGCACCTGCGCGGACAGCATGCTAATGCTAAGCTAGCCAAGAGCCCATGTTAAAGCTGAGTAAATGCTGACCCCATCCAGCACCGCGATAAAGTGAGCCGTTATTTGAGGTGAAGCCAACCACTGCTGAACTTCAACAGCTGACTGATAAGTGATATTGATAATGGAACCGGAATCAATGAATTCTTATCTATTCCCATCCCTAAGTGTTGCCCTTTTAAACATTGTCTAATATGATAAAGTAGTGTTATAACAGTTTAAGGTGGCTCACTAGACCAATGTGGGAGTCATTAATTCAACATACACATGCTGTTGAATGACTATGGTGCCCCCTCTAGAGGGCTAATTAGCTCTCTCTGACCTCCTACAACCAGTCGTAGCATTGTATATAATCTACACAGCCTGCTACTCCATCACATTCATGATTCATTTATAACCATCTGCCTTTGGTGTCCTCTGAAATAAGAAGAAGAATAAGGAATAATTTGTACTTTTTTACATATTATATATAGCATTAGTAGCCCAGAGGACTCGTTTGAGTAAAATCACAGCACATTGCTCTGTGTTGATGGGAACAGATTGCGCTGTGGTGCTGAGGAAAGCTGAAGCAACTAACTGTGTCTACAAAAGCTTTCTACTATATTTGTCAAAGCTGCTAATTAACAAGACAACATAGTCTGCAGGAAGGAGGAGAGAGAATGCCAGAAAGAGGGATAACACAATCCAACTAATGTTGATGGATTTAAAGTATTGATTTGAATGCTGTAGCCTTTCATTACAGATGGCAAGTCAGTGATGAAGATTTACAGACATGCATTTTTAAGTATAAGACTACATACAGTATGAATATGTGAAACAGAACTTTATAAAGAAACGTTATAATACTTTTTACATGGTAAAGAATGATGCACCTTTAGCACAGAAATCAATCTGTCAGCTTGAATTCTGGTCTTAGATTGTAAGAAGTACATTTGGAAAATTACAGGAAAAGTTCTTTAAGATCATTACCTAGACAGCCCTGTAATTATAAAATAAAGTTTTTTTTAATTCACAGAGAATGCCACTTTTTATGTACATGGTGAAGAAACAGGAACTTTTCCATCAATTCATTGTTTATTTGTTACTTGTTTACTTAGTGTAATATGAGCGGCCATGGGGAAGGTATACAGTATATCAATAATGAAAGCAGTAAGACTCAGGAAAATGCAGTAGTGCAGTAAGATAAAGTGGACAATCTGCCGCCCTTCACATTTTCCAAAGGCACCGAGCAGGCGATTCTGGCCCTTCTGCCTTGTGTTTGACACCCCTGCTTTAAAATACTAATTCAGTCTGATTTCAGCACCCACTTGCATCATCACCTGAGCTTCCCTGTCCGTCTTTTCCCCCGACTGTACTCAGTTAATGCAGTGTCTATACACCCCATGCTCATGTGTTGCTGTGTTTGTTTTTAGAGTTGTGTTATCCTTTTCTCCCGGTGATGGGGTTGGCTTTGTTTTTGTCAGATTTTGCCAACAGGATTAATTTTGTCCACCTGATTTTTGAACATTTTATACCTGTTTGCCTCAGTTATTTATATTATTAATAGGCACCCACAGCACAAACATATTTCAGAGGTGATTTACTGGAGGTGAGTCCTAACAAGCTTTGTGTCTGTGAAGGTTCATCGTAGTCTAAGGAGCTTAGAAAGAAAAGGACTTCTTTAAGTTTCCTTGAAGATGTTTCAACTGGTGGCGAATCCCAGATTTAACCCCTATGGAAGTGTCCCCAATGGGGTCAAAAGGTGAAAGAAGCCATCTATGTCCACTGTGAATGACCATCTTTGAACAGAGGGCGGGGCTTACGACACCAACTGTCTGCCATCTATAATCTAGTCCCTGAGAATTGTTCAACTTGACTGAGGTAGAATCGTTCTTACAGAGTGAGAGGAACTAAAAATAGATATTGTCTAGATCTGATTAATGCAGAAGATTTATACGGAAGTCAATTATATGTCATCAGTACAAGTTCATATGAAATCCAAACAAAAGTGGAAACTCTCGCAGCAGCTGGAGGCATCTTTGCTCTGCTAATGACTCCATAATTGTCACTTTGAGGAAGAGAAACACAGTCTGCTCCATGAATGCCATAGTAACAGCAATAAATTGCATTTTTTGTTTTCCATCTGTCTTGAGCAGTGAAAAGATTGGGAAATCATCAGCACCTTATTACTGCTAAAGTTTGCCAAAGGAGCATCAGGTATATCTGAAGTGATGACAGGTGTTTTCATAATGTGGCATATTGCGTTTTCCTGTGTGTTCGGTTTAGACTATTTCAGCTATTTGCTCATCATACTGTCTTTCTATTTAGAAATCAAAGTTATTACAACATGATGTTTTGCATTTCTCATGTGGATTTGCTGACTTTTCAAGTTTAAATCAAGAAGTATTCAGACTGAATACAGGCAGCGAGGGTAATAAAGTCCTTCTTCATAAAGCTGGAGCTCTCAGCATGTATAGTTTCTACTAGTCTTGGCATTGCCTAATCATAAGGATCTTTACCGAGCAGGAGAAGAAAAGATGAAGAAGGTAAAAGGTTAGAAATGAAAATAGCATCTTTTCTGTGATGCTAATGATGATGATTAAAGCGGGTATTTCACTGGACTGCACTGAAATTAATGTTTTAACTCTTTAAAGTCTAGTCATGATCTGTAACCCTAACCTTAAATAATTTTGGGGCAGACAAACTCTGTCTGCCAAATAAAGTTGGCAGACAGAGAGTTTCTGTCTTATGGTAAGATATATACAGGGCAAGAAGAGCGGCACAAGGTTAAGGCAGAATTAACTTTTGACTTGGATGGTGGAAAATTCAATGAACTGGTCTGAACAACTGCATAATTGCTGGAAAAGATAATGCTTCTTCTCTAACATCCTCTGTCCTTCACAATCAATGAGAGTTAAGTTTGATTTAACAGCACAAAGATGCAGCACTTTGCAATTTATTTCAAATTAGCAGTTTTTTCTGATGTGATCCATGACTAGATGCATACTTTATGTGCTACATACCATACTTATATAGGGGTATATATATATATATATATATATATATGTG
>NW_005187402.1:635778-642681 GCF_000239375.1 Pundamilia nyererei | reverse complement strand
TACAAGTTCTTTTTGTAGATGCAGTACCTGCTCCAGCCACAGCTAAAATCGGCCTGTAGAATTAGCAAACCTAAGGGTACAACAATTTCTGAAAAAAAAAGTCTGGACAAAGGACAGGAGTGGTTTTGTAAGTAAGTGGAAATTTCACTCGAGATGAGCGGTGCCAGTACGTCTTCACGCACAATCATCCAGTAAGTAAATCCCAAAAGGTTGATTCTGTTCATCTGGACGTTTCAGTGGGAGAAACGTTTCGTCATCATCCAGGTGACGTCTTCAGTCTCAGCTGACTGCAGGTTTCCAACCTTACACACAGTACATTTGCACAATGACTGAAACCAGCACCACTGAATGACACTGAAGTCACTGGATGAGTGATGAAAACACTACGTCCAGAACAGAATCAACCTTTTGGGCAGTGTGAGTGTGTTTCACAGGATGCAGTTCAGTTTCATAGGTTTCTATGACATTATAAAAAAAATGAAGTAACCGTGGTATTGGTGAAAAACACCCAAGGGTGTTCTGAGCTGTATTTATTTAAATCAGTCTTGATAACACCCATGTGTCATGCCACGACATGCCACCGACATTGGATCTAACTGTATAGATATAAATTCTGGTGTACATCAGGATACAAGTTTTTTTGTGTGTGCGACTCTGTGGGAGTGGTCTTTATAGTAAAAATTCAGCATATACTACAAAATAAAAGACTTAATTTTGAATCCGGTCACATTGGTTTATTCAGTTCAAATCTTCAGTCAGACATTGGTTTTGTGGTATCAGTGATTCACAGACAGTTGTCAAACCCAAGAGAAGGCAAATGCAATAAAACACAAACCCCAGAAGGCAAAAGCTCAAACCATCCACTGAGCACACACAGACTCTGTAGACCTGAAATCTGCCAAGGCTGCTGAAGAAAACAACAAAAGCAGATCAAGCAGACGCTACAAGAAGCTCGGAGACATTTTAGCGAGCCTCTAATTACAGACATATCCAGAGATATTCCACTGTGATTCTGTATTTGTGAATTATTGAATTTAAGCCCAGCAATTTTCTTAAATATTTTAGAAAATACAACTTGCCACCTCAGGCATGAACTTGCAGCCATTAAGCGTTTGTTTCAAGTTCACCTCTATCCTGTTTTGATGCAAGACTGTGTATTGTTATTGTTTCTATCATATGCACACTTCTTTTTTGCTCTTGGCAGAACTTGGCATTGTTTTTTTACATTTTTGTGGAGATGGATATTTTTCAAACAAAAGAAGAACTATTATTTTTCTGAAAATACATATTTCAAAAATCACCAAAACTGAAGCCACAGCACTCGACCAGTGGATGCTCCAGGGTCATTGCTTATATGGTCAAAGCTTTTTTCTTCTCTGTTTTTTCAGCCATGTCACGGTTCAAACACACTAGCAGTGGCTGAGGGTGGCTTACAATGTCTCGGATACTGTAATCCTTGATGGTATCAAGAGCAGGAATGTCAGCGCTCAGCCTCCGTTTACCATCCTCTATTCTGAACTTTCCTTGGTATCCTTTCACTTTACAAAAAGGGAAATGCAGGTATATCATATCTCCCCTTTCTCAGAAAAACATCAGCCATAAAATGCTGTTGTGCATTTAGCTGAAGTCTTTGAAAACATGCTGGGCTTTTGAGTTAGCCACATTGCATTGGTAAACTTTCCCCCCGGTAGTTAATTAGGTCCATTACTGATAAGTAACCAGAAAATGTGCTCTTTAACATGAAAATCACTTCCATGTGTATCCTGTGTGTGAATCAGCCAAGAGTTCATTTCCAAAGTTGAATATGCCTCTGAGGTTTGACATTTGTGTGTCTGTGTGTGTTTTGTGTACTGTTTTAGTGCCAACTGTCATTGTCACAGGCTGCATGCTACAAAATAAAATTGATCATCTGGCGATGAGAAGCTTTTAAAACTATCTTTGCAGCCTGTGTGGGAGAGTAAATGAGGTAAAAGCCATGTAATGCTGGTGTGTGGGCATGCGTTGGTGTGTCAGTTGGAAATGAACAGTAGATTTTAAAGCATCAGATCTCATGATTAAAAAGAGAAAAGCCTCTCTGCAGAAGAAAAGACGAGGATTTTTTGTTTCTCTTCAGAGTGCCGTCTAAATTCTGTCACAGACCAACCTTCGAAATGCGCTCTACGTTTTAGATGAGGACTCACAAGCCTTTTTGGGATCTTTCATAACATTTGTTGTTTTATGTCTGAGAAATATTACAATATAAAGTGCTGTCCTATCGTGTGATGTGCCATAACACAATGTAGTTTGACATTTTGTAATATTAACTTCTTTTAAACAGAACTTGGTTTTACTCTCAGGAGTTGTCTCCACATTAAACACTTTATGATTCAGTTTAAAGCAGTTATAATTAATACACCTGTGAAGACAACTACAGATTAGAAATGTATGGATTGTAAATTGTACTTTACAATTCACAAATAATGCAACCAGTCCACCATATAGTTGTCAAGCAAATTCAGTAAGGTCTGCCTTGTTGCTAAGTAACCGGGTGTGCGTCAATAGTTAAGCTTAGTATTTCTGATTTCTATATTGGATAAAAAATGACTACTTGGAAAGTGATGTGATTTTATTTTACCCCAGCATGTCTCTAACAAATTGGAGAAAAATAACTTGTGAGGAAAAGAGGTAAACCCAAGAGCAAAAGGTGACTTATTATCCATATCCATAGCCCCATGCATGAAAAGTCCTCAACATAAAAACCAGATAGTGAAGAAGACGAGCACTGATTATAGCAATGATAGCAAACACAACAGTCTGAAATAACGATTACTCTTGTGGAATAAATCTGGAAAAATCTGCATGTGGTTTCCATCCATGTGCTATAAAGACTTTGAACACACACCATCTGATAAGACTGCTGTTGTCTCTGCAGTGCCACTCAACTTTCTGCAAGCTCTCCCCCGCAGCCCCTCTGTACATGAAGACACTTGCATTCAGAGATGCTTTGACAGCATCTGGGCCAGCTAGGTCACTGTCACCTGAAGATTTCGTGCAGAACTTCATTCAGGGAAGAATCTAGCAGGATACCATTTACCTTTATTTGAAACATCTTATTGAACATCCTTTGGTTTGTGGCCTGTTTCAAAAGATTTCCTGACAGGAGAAGAAATACTGCACACGGTTTGGTGAAATTTAGGAATTCGCCCTTACAACCCTTACAGGTTGGCTCGTTTTAATTATGGTATTTGGACAGCTGCCAGGAAAAAACTTTACATTTACAAGCAGTTAATGATATAAAACCGATGTCCGATTGCCCATTAAAGCCTGATAAAATAGGTTTCGTTACACAAAGACACATTTTAGTTCCTAAGATCTCAAAGTCTAGACTTGGAGAACAATAGATTTTCACCTTTATAGTACAATGACAACTAGAAGGACCTTCAATCATCTTCAGTGTTACAAGTGACAGACTGAAGTATGTTTAATCATCCTTAGTCTGGATTCTAGATTAAGGCACAGTTAGCTCTTTTATGGCCTTCATTCTCAAGTCTAGACAGATGCATGCTCAAAGGTCCTCCATCACCCACAAAAAGGTCCAAAAGACATTACTGCAGATTGCAGGATATAGTGGAGAATGAAGAGGCGGAAACATTTTCTTTGTAACTGTGACACATGGTGGTCTGATTGACAGCAGCTCTAGCCTCTTTCTGTGTTCTAGCCTGCTGTTTGGTTATGTCGTGGACTGGCTGTGCACAGCAGGCAGGATAGGACCCCAAAGCAGACTCACAGGCAGGACTTTATTGCTTTATTGCTGGAGTGCAGGAAATACACAACTCAACTAAACAGGAACACAGGAAACAAAACTAAACATACAGAGGAACACACGCCATGGGGCAGATTGTGATACGGGACAGACGCAGCCATAAATACACAGGAGGGCAAACCAGGGAACACAGCTGAAGTAGAACAGGAAGCACTAAGATGCAGACTAACTCACAACATGACACAGGAACCGAGGGGAAAGAACCCTCAGGGAAACGAGATGGAACAGGGAGATAACCGGAGGTGATAACGAGGGGGACGCGGAACCAGTTAAGGGGTCGAGACCAGTGTTAGTCAAGTTACTTGGAAAAAGTAATTAGTCCAAAAAGTAATCCTGTCACTTTACTGTTTACTTATTTTCCAAAATAACTAGTTCCTTAGTTACTTAGTTACGTTTTAAAAACTTGTTTTATTGGTTTTGATCTTTTAATTTTATGCACATTGCATCAAGCAAAAATTAAATTATATCAACAGTCTTTGACTTGAAGAAATTGTTTAACATTTAAACCTATTGTCTGCATATTCCAGGATATAAAATAAAATCATGTTTAGTGTTTACACTTTTTCAAATTGTTGTATAGAGCGCTTTGAGTACTCCGGGAGAGTAGAAAAGTGCTCTATAAGAATCAGTCCATTTACCATTTACCATGCAAATAGATGCAAGTAAAACACAGCAAAAATAATAAAATCAAAGACTCAGCAGCTCTTACATCTATTGTCACCTGTTTATCAGGAGTTGGGCGGGTGGAGGTTTGCCCACAGCGGTCATGTCAGTGGGAGGATCCGGGGGTTTCTCTGTGAATGTCACGTTCCCGTGGCAGCGTGCTCGCTGCTCGCTCAGATTAGAAGTTAAACTTTTCGCTGTAGAAAGAAGTTTTCTTCCCACGCAGAGTGAACAGCGGACGCTAATGTTTGTGTCACTTTTTACAGATTCAAACTCAAAGTAATGTGATTACTTCCACACTTTAAACGCTGCATGGTCTTACTCTCTCCATCACTCCATATTATTCATTGTTGATCTGCACACGTGTTACCACGAACGTCTCACGCTTGTACGTCACTGTCATGAGACGCTCACACAAACAAAATCAGCACGAGTATGAGGGAGCAAGAGGAGAGACATGACGGGCTGGGGAGGCATGGGATGAAACAAAAGGAGGAGAACATGGGAACAGAAAAGGGAAAGAAGACACAAGAACACACAAAAACCCACATAAACACAGACATACAGAGACTGACACAGAGGACAGAGGCAGGGGGAACCTCAAGGACAAGGAACCAAAAGGAAGATAAGAACAAGACAGACTAACCTAAGGACTGCTAATGAACCTAAAACATAAACCATAATACAGAAATTACACCAAAACACAAGAACTCAAAAACACTGGATCAAAATGACCCAGAACTATCATTGCAGTCTAAGTGCTTCTTCAGTTTGCTGCCATCAGGAAGCAGACTGAAGAACCTTCGGACTCGAACCAGCAGACTAAGAGACAGCCTCATCCATCAGGCTGTCAGGATGCTGAATTCTCTCCCTGCTCTGTCTCTTTTCTGTCTTTATATCTTTAAGTTGTTTAGCGTACACTGAGGGCCATGGGAGCATTGCAATTTCAAATTCCTGTGTATGGTCTGTACATATGGTTTTTGATAATAAAGCTGACTTTGAGGTTACAGTGCATACAGTTTGTGCTTCAGTTGACTGATATGTATCTGTCATTGGATTCCTGAAGGCTATGGCAGATAAATAAGCACTCGCTCAGGTTTATGCATTGGCCAAAATTCAGCTAACTCTGGTCTGAGTCTAAAATTTAACAGGCAAAGAACTGCAATTCACAAGCAACTGCATGTGTCAGGTGGAAAACACATGTATTACCAAACATCAGCAGCATCTTGAATCTCTAGGTCAGGGGTTGGCAACTGCATGCGGCTCTTTAGTCCTTATAGTACGGCTCCGCCTGGTTTGGGAAAATAGATTAGACGTATTTAGCTAAAGTGTATTTTATTTATGTTAGTTCTTTTTTAACTTACAGTTCTTGCAGATTATTGTGAAATTGAAATATAAAAATAAAATTATATTCTATTATTTTTTTCATCGCTCAAAATAAGCGTCACACTCGCGGAAGCCGGTATACCCGCTGAAACGTCTGCATTTATCGAGACTTTCAACCCCAGGTAGGCCAAATATGGATCTTCGGATCCACATTATGCCAGCAGCTGTTCTCCACCGTGAACTATGTTAAAAACAAACACCGCTCACGCCTCACAGATGACAGCTTACAGTCCTTCGTAAAGATGAAAGTGACTTCGTGCAGCCCCGATCTGCAGACGCTGTGCGCAGAGGTTCGTGATATGTTTCCCATTGTAAACATATCATGGCAGACCCGACGATGTTTGCATGAACACGCTTTTCAGCATCTCTTTATTGACCACTTTTCACACGCGGTTGCTGTACGCATACAGCCGGCTGTAGCTTTGCAGCTCACAGCCCGACACAGACCAACACAACAGCATAGAGAGCGCAGCAGGGCCGTGCAGAGACGTTTAAAGGGGCGGGTGCTCAAAGTTAAAAAGGGGCACATTGAACCAGGCTGAATAACAACAACACATGTTCATCAAGAATCTAATATGGGATCACATCATACTATATCACTATTGTGAGGTGGCGACAAGGCAACGCAAACGTAGCCTGTGTTGGACCTGATGGGTACAATGTTGCTGTTGGGGGGTTTCTGCTGCTCCTGCTGCTGATAGTGCTGGAGGGCAGGGCTGTGTTGATCTGAGACTGTAGACATTAAAAAGTCCATAGGAGAGATGGTAGCTGATTAAACAAGTATCATGAGATAATAACAAAATGCAAAGATTGGTGACAGCACTTGGAACCATAAGGCAACAAAAAACTGTGAGAAATAAATTAGGCTCTGCCTGTGAATCACTCTTTGCTTCTCTTCTTCCTTCCATCCCATCATTTCATATATCACTCTTCACTTGCTATGTGAGAACAAGGCACAACTTGTTATTGCAATAAACTATAATCTAATTATCCACACCTAACAACTCTTGCACTTAATCTAAAATAAAATGATGACAGAAAAATGTTATAGC
>NW_005187402.1:626995-630954 GCF_000239375.1 Pundamilia nyererei | reverse complement strand
TGTAGCAACTGAAAATAAAATAAATTCATAATTATAATAAAGGTCAATCAAATGGACCAATATGGCAAGGCCATGATGATCCACTTGGTAAAATAAATCCGCTTGGCATCTTTCTTGGCCTTAAGACAACAATTCTGATGGCCAAAGATCCAAACGGGACACAAAAAAAAATGCTTCTGGTGTGATTTGAAGCTTCTGTGACGCAAAATGCAGTTTTGTATTTCAGGGTAAGCGGTGCTTACCACTTCAAAGATATTACGTGTATGTAGAAAGGAGTATTATAGTAAAATATTGAACAACAATAAACATAATATGAAGGGAGTATGGGATGTTTTAAACGGTATCATTAAAAATAATTCTGGACAACAAAGTTATCCTCAATACTTTATCGACAATGGCAATATTATGGAAAACATTGCTGATAAGGTCAGCAGCTTTAACCATTATTTTGTAAATATTGGACCAAAACTGGCAGAACAAATTCCTGAGTCACTGCCATCAGTAGACTGTAGTGAAAACCTGATTGATAGGAACCCTAACTCAATGTTCCTCACATCAGTGAAGGAAAAAGAAATAACTGACATTGTACACATGTGTAAATATAAAACATCTACTGATTGTAATGATATTGACATGAAAATTGTCAAGAAGGTCATTGAAGGAATTGTAGGACCTCTAACATATATTTGCAACTTATCATTTCAGACGGGAAAAGTGCCAAACAAAATGAAAATAGCTAAAGTCGTGCTGCTGTATAAAACTGGGGATAGACGCCACTTCACAAATTACAGGCCTGTTTCTTTACTACCAAAATTCTCCAAAATCTTAGAAAACCTGTTTAATAAACGATTAGACAAATTCTTAGATAAATATAAATTACTCTCTGACAGTCAATTTGGATTCAGATCAAAAAGATCAACATCTCTGGCATTAATTGAATCAATTGAGAAGATTACGAATGCTATAGATCAGAAACAGTATGCAGCTGGAGTATTTCTGGATCGCAAGAAAGCATTCGACACAATCAATCATGACATATTAATTCCTGCTCCTTTTTGAACATGAAAGTTATTTGGAGTTGTGGTTGCTCGTTTTCCTTTTGCTTTGCTTTGTTCATTTGTCTCTTTTAATTCTATTTTGTTGTACTTTTTCAACATGTTCAAAATAAAGATTCAATCAATCAATCAAAGATCTGGATCTCTCACCACTGACAAAACCTTTGTGATCTTCCAGTTTTTCCATTTCCAAAATGTTTTAGTAATGTTCAAACGGTATTTGTGGCCAGCACCTTGGGGTTTCTGTTGATCAGGAGGTGCAGAAGGAAATTTACTAATTGGAAGGTTGGGGGTTTGATTCCTGACTTCTCTATTCTGCATGAGGAAGTATCCAAGTTGTTCTCCAGTGTGCTCACCAGTATGTGAATGTTAGATTAATTCAAACACTTGTTGTTCTATGTCTAAATGCTTTATATCTGTGTCAATGAAGCATGTTGTACAGTGCTTTGAGTGCTCGAGTAGAAAAGGACTTCATAGGAACCAGTCTATTACCACCATGCCTCTTCATAAATCCTAAATATAGGTTTATATTCCAAAACTCTAAAGACAGGTACAGTCTACCAGGTACTTGAAACATTAATTATAACCAATGAATGATTTGGCACCAACAACATGCTCTGCACTCAGCAGCTGAGATGCACTTAGATGAAGTGCTTGTTCACTAAAACTGTGCGGCACTGGTAAAGATTCAGATTCAGCAGTCATTAATGAATTGTCTCACTTAAATCAATACCTGGCAGCCTGTCAGTGCATGAGCTTGTAGCAAATGATTCAGCCTCTCTGTTTTATGGGGAGGAATCCATGCATGCTAATAAAAACATGCTAATCAACTACTGTGATTACCAATGAACTTCCATGTCCTGCTATGCTAATGACTTTCCCCTTACAAAGGTCAGGAAATGGCAAGCGAGTAATCAGTTGTCTTCTTCAACTGTAAACTTTATAGGAGGCACAGAAAACACACCAGCCCACCTATAAAGGTTAGTTCACTTCAATTCATTTCTATTTATATAGCTGATTATACACTGATTAAGTATTTGTATCTCAACATTGTACCTGTCATATGTATGGATAGTTATGGATGCAGCTTGCTAACCAACCTTGCTAGCGTTAGCTTTTGTATCCTAGAAATTGTCTTTTACTTGTGGTGATTGAAAATCCACTATGTTGAAGCAGGCAACGATATTTGTAGAGGAATCATCTGTCATGGTTCAGAGGTACAGTGAAATGGAGAATGTTTTATAAACTTGACATTTTAATATAGGAGTCTGTTAATAATTAGAGCCAATCTCAAGTGGCTGCACTTTAACACTGCCTTTATTTTGTAGTGCTAGAAGTTGCTACCTCATGTTATGTTTCCTTTTTGTACAGGACCCATGAATTCTGCATCTGATGTTACACTGAATCCCTCATATTACATCAAGCTGTAAAAGATGGCTTTATATACGGTGTGTTGATGATTAATTTAGGCTCATAATGTTAAAAGGTGTAGATTCTGGGTTTTGGAAGAGAGAGTTGTGAGTTGTGGAATGGGGTATGCACGGCTGGCAGTCTGTGGGCTGCCGCTGCCTTCAATAATATGGCTCAAAAACTTGACCCGTGGACTCACCGTGTCTAATTTACGCCACAGTGTGCTAATTTTAGCTGACTTTGTGATAAATGGCAGATACCACAACCGTTCTCTGTCCATTCAGTTGGTTGAGATATAAAATCTTTACAGATTTCACTTTAGTTGATCTGCCAGCACCACTTCCTAAATGTCCTAATTTCAGCAATCCTACATATTCATGTAGCCACACACTTAGACACTGTGAATAAACCTCAATGTCCTCGGAAACAACAAAACAATGCACGAAAGTTACCAAAAAGAACAGCTTAATGGAGCGTACCAAGATGGATGCAAGAACCGAAATGAATAACCAAACAATCTGTGGGAGATGAAACAAGTAGTCTGGGAGAAATAAGAACGAAGGCATGGGTAATTTAAGAATGGAAATCAATCCTCCAGGAGCTTATATATATCACTTTTATACAGAAATACCAAAGGATGGAGTCTAGCAACCTGTGAATTACGAGCATCCATCTTATAGTCCTTCTGTGCAAAAATCCTGTTTCTAAATGAGTTTGATCTTCAAGTGAAAATATCACTGAGTAACAGACACACTGAATATAAATGATGGATGCAACGTCCTAATCTGAAAAATAACTCAGAAATACATTAAATTGTATTCTTTCTGATCGCCAACAGGGGGCAATTCCTCCTACAATAACGTCAATGTGAAAACGGTTTTCCTTTGGTCTGTGACTTTCCTTACCCACTACATCAAGGCTCATGTCTGTGATTTTCCTGTTTTTCTCCTGTCTTAAAGATCCATATTTAACATCCTCTAGCCAGTATATCCACTATCATCCTCAGTACAGGTCCAAACTATCTCAAACACACCTCTCTAACTTTCTTTCTAAACCACTATACACGTCTGATTTCAAATCTTGTCCATCCTGGTCACTCCCAGTGAAACTCTGCCTCCTGTCTTTTTGTTAATGCCACAGTCTCCAAATAATTAGTCACAGCAGGTTTCACTATCATTATGTAAACTTTCACTTTCAATATTTCATTCACCTTTCACCTCTATCCTCCTGTCACAATTCACCCATGGCACTCATCTCCACCCACTCCACGCTGCGTCCACTTCTTCACCTGTCTTGTGCACCAGCCGTTGCTTTTGTAACCCTGGTTAACATAGCTAACAACAAATAAAAGCCTGTTAGTATAAACAGTCATAAGAAATATATTACAGGTGATAAATAGTCAATAAATAGATCATAATGGTTAGAAAATTCATTAAAAACATCAGCAATGATATAATTCATGTTATAGGATTTCATTTGTGTTTAAAAACATGT
>NW_005187402.1:624355-625864 GCF_000239375.1 Pundamilia nyererei | reverse complement strand
ATTACTGCTCTAGTAGTCGAACCTAACTGGTCCTAGTATACTGTAACGACTCCAGAAGTGTTACACTTTGAATGGTTGATCCTACGGCTGTGCAGTTAGAAGATCTGAAAGTCAGTTTTGATTAATTTTCGATAACTTGAGCAGCTTGTATCAAAGAAAGATGCAGAGCCATTGTTTGAACTCTCCACTTTTCTGAAGAAGAAGACAAAGCAGAAAAACATGGTCTCAGAGATCAAAGCTAATACCATCAATCTGTTGCAATACTTGAGGCACCAATCACATTACTGAAAAACTATCCCAGCTTTGATACATAAAGAACCACAATAATAGGAAGGACAATAATGAATTAGTTTTAATTGAGATAAAATGTTCAGTTAATCATGATTTTGTACTCCTCGGCTCTAATTTAGCCCCAGATATTTAAATTTAGTCACCTTCAGTAGCTCTACTTCACTGTTACACTTGTCTTCTTCTCATACACACATGTACGAAACACTGTGTCTTTACATACACCAGTTAGTTCTGATGCCACACAGCAAGAATTTTTTTCTCTCGGTGTGGCAAGTGCACATGTGGGGCATGTTGGTATGTGTATAGCACAACTCTGGACCACATTTCCAGGTGTATTAATGGATAACTTAAAAAAAACAAAACTGCAGACTTGAAGAAAATATTTGGGGTTTTTTTTGTTTTAAAAATGTTTTTGTTTTATTTTTTTACAAGCCATCCGACCTCTTAAAGGTAAAATAAGATACTTCACTTCACTGCCAGAAAAAGTACCTGTGAAGTCCAGCTACTGACCACAGCAACATCAGGTAATTGTTTATAGCAAATTAAAGAATTTCCACTTCATGGATTGTGTAATTGATTACAAACTGGTAGAAGGAAGATTTTGAAAATCAAACTATACTTTATTTGTTCGAAAAACTTTGTTTCTTGATTTTTCTGATTTTCCTTGTGGGAGTAACATTACCACAGAGAACAAGCGCCCTGGGGAACAAGCCAACAGTGGAGTTTACACCATGTAGAGTAGCGAGTGCAACCCTGTCCCCTCACTGCTGCCAACAGTGTGAGCTTGTTAAAGGCTCCCCGGTGGTACTGTGTGGTGCATCCTTCATTGTTACAACTGATTTCACACAGCCTTGCTGACTGCATTTTCTTCTTCTTTTCCTGGACTTTTTACACATTCTCTCACTAACATCAACATACTAACTTCAAAGAATTTAGAAGGTGAAATGAGTATTGTAGGATCACTGTTAAGTTTTCTCTGCTGCCACCTGAACTTTTTGTACATATATATATGAAAAGAATATCGAGGGAACAGTTTACCCTGCCCGGGATAGGGTTACCGGGACCCCGCCCTGGAGCCAGGCCCGGGGAGGGTGCCGGTATATATTTAAATATATGTTAGGGGTGCAACGATGCACAAAATTCACGGTTCGGTTCAGTTCGATACTTTGGTGTTACGGTTCGATATTTTTTCGATACAAAAAAAATGTTCATGCCTTT
>NW_005187402.1:613283-618649 GCF_000239375.1 Pundamilia nyererei | reverse complement strand
AGGCATGTCCCACCGGGAGGAGGCCCCGGGACAGACCCAAGGCGTTCCCAGGCCAGCTGGAGAGATTATCTTGAATTTATGGTGAAACCCTCCATGCATGGTAAGGAGCTTTCTTGTCTTGATGTCAGTGGCATACTTGGTACGTACCACGTACTTGGTGGTTGCAGCTTTCCTAGCGGCCTCTTCATGGTTCCCATTTGCCTGTGGGATCCCCAGGTACGTGTAACTGTCCTCTATGTCTGCAATGTTGCCTTCTGGTAGTTCGATCCCCTCCGTTCTGACTACCTTCCCTCTCTTTGTTACCATCCGACTACACTTCTCCAGCCCGAACGACATCCCGATGTCATTGCTGTATATCCTGGTGGTGTGGATCAGTGAATCGATGTCTCGTTCACTCTTGACATACAGCTTGATGTCATCTATGTACAGGAGGTGGCTGACAACTGCTCCATTCTGTAGTCGGTATCCGTAGCCAGTCTTGTCAATGATCTATCCAGGCAGTGCACAGGTTGGTCAGTCTGGTCTTGCAGTTTCAGCTGATTGTTCGGTCTGCCAGTAGCTTCTTGTCCATCCCTTTCTGTGCCCCACTCATGTATTGACCCATGTGCCTGTTCACCTTAGCCACTATGATGCGTGACAGGAGCTTCCATGTGATGCTGAGGCAGGTTATTGGTTCGTAGTTGGATGGGAACGGTCCCTTCTGGGGGTCCTTGAGGATCAGGACTGTCCAGCCTTCAGTTAACTATTCCGGGTGTCTCTCGTCAACTAGCAGCTGGTTCATTTGTGTTGCCAGACGCTTGTGGAGTGCAGTCAGCTTCTTCAGCCAGTAAGCATGAACCATGTCGCTCCCTGGTGCTGTCCAACTCTTCATATTGGACACCCTTTCTCTGTGATGGTTACTGGGCCCTGTTCAGGGAGGTTGCTGTGGTGGTGCTGCTCTCATATTTTTCCCCTGCCACTGAGAGTACACCTTAGCTGGTTCTGTGGAGAACAGCCGGTTCTTTCTCCTGCCTTCTATCTCTCTGGTGTACCTCTTTAAGCGGCTGGCCAAGGCTGTGAGTCGTTGCTTAGCAGTTTCCAAGGCTCAGGTGTGGACAGCTTCCTGTACTTCTTAGGCACCTTCTTCATCGCGCCTTTCTGCAGCTCTGATAGTTGGTCTTGATCTTGATCTTAGCCTCTAGCCTCCCTCTCCATGGAGAGTACTGCCCCTTGTTGCTGTTCAACTTATATCCAAGCATCTCACTGATCACTGCTGCCGTAGTGTAGATCAGCTTGTTAGTCTCGGTAATGGTGGCTGTAGGTATTCTCCGTAGTGCTGCATTAACATCATTTAGCAGACCTTCTGAGGGTACTTCACGTAATCTTGGTAACCGGCTACGGTGGGTCCAGGTTTCAAGCTTGGGTGGGGGTGATGATATCTTCCCCCTGACCTGGCATCCTGTCTCCCCTTTGTCGTAGCATTTGTGTTGTCATCAGTCTCTAGCTGTGAGAGCAGTCCCTTCTTTCAAATGTTGGAACACTGAGCTACTAGTTGTTTCGCCGTCATTGTGGATGTTGGGTATTGAAGCATCCATAGGTCCCTCATCCTATTCATGTAACCCCTTCCGCCAGGGTTACTTGCCTAGTAGCAGGCCACATCCGAGCCGGCATGCTTTCATATTTATCTGTATACATTTTTACATACGCGGGTCCCTGGCTCACTGCAACAATGGCCTCCCTTGTGGCACCGCCCTGTAAACAAACAGACACTGTCCAGAAACATTGTCTATGAGGCAACCTGGTTAATCTCCACTGGGACCCTCGCCCAACATGGCTGCACATGGAGAATGACAGTGGAAAACAATATTTACAGATGCAGGCAGAGGTTCACCTATGCCCTGCTATCGATCACACGTGTTGTTTCCCACTGGTCACCGAATCTGTTGCGGGAAATGGGACGCCTCATTGCACTGATCAGACCGTCTTCACGCGACCAGTTTCACCTGACGATCAGCATGACCGTCTCTCTCGTGCCTGGCTTCTACATGCTACTTCTGGGCTTTTTCCTTTTTTGGGTGCTCAGCCAGCTTTTTTAACAGGTCCGTTCAGGGGCTGATAGGCCCTCTCAGGACACACCCACAACTCAACAGGTAGCTACTATTAACTAATTTATCAATTGTCCAACAAGTCCACAGCAGATTAAAACAATGACATGAAAAAGTTCTAAAAACACGCAATACAAATATCAAAATCAAAGTGAAAATCATAAATTTCATATGATTATAAGACAAATAAAAATTTTAATTGTGTGGCAGCTACATAATTCCATATATCGTGCTTCATATATTTCCTGTCTTCAGTTTGTATCTACAATGTAGAAAGTAGTAAAAATAAAGGAAAACCATGAGAGGTGTGTCCAACAGTGTACTGTACTGTCAGACAAACTGTAACTAATAGGTAAACCAAATATCATATTTTTTAGCTCAGTGTTATGAATGGATGGACAAGGAATTCTTTGCGTAGGCGTATTAAGGTTTGGAGTAAATCCCGATTTAGAGGTAAAAAAAATCTTTGGAAACATTAATTACCTTTGTGACAAGAGCAAAATTCGTAATTAAAATTGTATTTTGTTTTAAGAAATGTATATAATAATTTAAAAACTTTAAAATTATTGATAATCTGAAGAAAATGTGATATGCAGTTAAACTTGTGGTAGTTTTTTGGCACATTCAGCTGCAGTTATCAGCTCCACAGGGATTCAGGATTTCCTGCTGAATGTGTAAATATGCCAACATATGCTTCGCCACTGTGATTTGGCAAAGTCTCCTGGTTAAATTAGCTTGAAGTGCATAAACAATTTCAGATTAATCCTGTCTGAATAGGATTTTAGTTACATTTTTTAACTTTGCTGAATCACAAGTCAGTCTCCTGTCAGTTTATACAGCACCTGAGATATTTATTCATGTTTGGACCCCATTATTTTTATTTTTCCAAAAACACATGGTTGTAGTGAAAATGCATCCAAAGCCATTTGATAATAATAACATATGAGTTTCATCTTCGGATTGTTGGTTTGAAGAACCATCTTCTCTCACCTGGAGCCAGAGCTCAGTGCAAAATTCTGTCCTGAGAAGCTACTTGGAGGATTCGAACAGAATATTGCTGCTTGGTTGATATCCCTTAGAAAACCAGGAGGAAATTAGGCTGCTCCACATTTGCTATTATACAAGTTCCTGCAACAGGATCATCCAGTGTGCAGACAAACACAAGAAGAAATGGATTTTTCTGGAAATTCTGTATTTTTCTTTTTTTCAGAGTGATTATACAGCAACTGATAACTTAAACAAAAAAGAAAAGAATTGCATTTGTACACTTTATATACAGTAATCCGCCATGTGATCTCTCTCTATATACATGTATGAGAGAGAGATCAACAATATAGATATAAAAATATATATGATAAATGTGTAACAAAGTCAAGCAGAGAATATATCACTGACATTGAAAAAGAACAGAACACTGCGTATATGTGAAGATGCAAATTGTATCTCAGCATGCAATATTTGGAGTGACTTTACAGTTCCTCCCAGTCCTGAGTCCCTGCACAGCAGGACGCATACTGACAGTTCCCACACAAGCGTATCCTTTCACAAAGCCCTGCGGTAATGGGTCTGTGCTGCTTGCATGTAGTCATTCTAGTAAGAATGCGTCCCCCACAAGGCTGCTTTTAGCCTGCTATGTTACAGCATCCAGAAATAATAGAATAATTAGAGTAGCGGACTAGAGACAAGTGTTACAATTTAAGTCCCTGTCCAGATGGTGTAAGTACTGTTTTTGTACAGTACATGGCTCCTGACAAAAATGACTAAAAAAGATTAAACTAAACTGATGCTTGGAACATTAATTTTTTACAGTCCATAGCAGATTTAGATTAGCTGCTTGCAGACTGAAGTAAATCAGTTAATACAGGAATTAGGAGCATCATGTTGATTCTCTATGACGTGGGGTATAACATGGGGTAGATTTAATGAACGGACACAGTGGCAGGCTCTCTGCAAATCCTCAGAACTAAAGCTTTCTACCCATATGGAAAAGATATATATAAATCTTATAAAGTTTGTATCTGTCTTGTGTAAAACTTGTATGAAAGGCATATAAGAGTGAAAACAGATATAAGATCCCTTGAAAAATTATATAATGAAACTTGTATGTTTTGGATACTTACTAAAACAATGTATGAAAGTAATGAGAAAGTGGCCACTTTCATAAGTAAATCATGTAAGCCTTATATGATTTACTCATGAAAGTGGCCACTTTCATGAGTAATCACATATAAGTTTTTACTATTTCTTTTCCATATGGGTAGCTTTGACAGAGAAAGCTAGAAAGCGTTTCCCCCACACACTCTTGACATAGTTACAGTAAAGGTACAAAGAAAATTCTCAATATGTAAAGGTTCTATCCACTGAAACAAAATTCACTAAAAGTTTTCTCAAAAACAATCTCAAAAAGGCATACAAGGCAAAGACAAAACCTACCAAGCTCAGTAGTTTGACATTTAGAACAGAGATCCATTCATCCATTCTCTTCTGCTTAGCCTTGTCTTTTCTTGCTCGCCCCTTCCTGTTTCAACATGCAAGCACCATAAAAACGTTGAAGAGCGAGTTTGGTGTACAAGAAATTGGCTGGCCTGGACAGAGTCCTGATCTCAACCCAACACAGCACCTTTGGGATGAATTAAACCGGAGACTGCAAGCCAGGTTTTCCCATTCAGCATCAGTGTCTGACCTCACAAATGTGCTTCTGGAAGAATGAGCGAAAACTCCCATAAACTCTCCTAAACCTTGTCGAAGTCCTTCGCAGTAAAGCTGAAGATGTTATATGTCCAAAGGGTGGGCATCATATGAAACCATATGGACTAAGGATGGGATGTCACTCAAGTTCATATGTGTGAAGGCTGATGAGTAAATACTTTTGGTAATATAGTCTATTTTTAACTTTCTATATTTTTCCATTCTATTTGTCACCCTGGCAAGTACATCCCAGCACTTCTGTTAGGAAATTTGAATGATCACTTACTTCTCTATGGGCTCAAATTGTGGTCATAAATGTTTTGTACTTGTAAATCAGGATTTATATGTGTAAAAAGAATTTGTGTGTGCGTAAAAAAGATTTGTGTGTGGCCAAAAAACTACGTGTGAAACTCTGCACTTAAGTTTCATGTTACAAGTATGAATTTTGACCCTATTTTTCTTCCTTTTATCTGACTGGCCAATGTCAATCACAAATTTAACTATCCAATCAGAGAACAGATGGGTTTGGCTCTTGGAAGGGTGCTTTATGGAGCTTCAGGTCCTTGAAGGGAATAAATGCCCTTTTACATGCCA
>NW_005187402.1:571391-605076 GCF_000239375.1 Pundamilia nyererei | reverse complement strand
CACCCCCACTCCCCTCCCTCCAGAATTCCTACTTAACAGCCTAATATACATATGAATGACTAGCCAATTTAGCTTCCACTTCCACCATTTGACTGCTCTCCAGGTTTTATAGGTAGGAATCACAAAATGATGCTCCAGTATTGGATAAAACCTAAACGATACCCATCCCTACAGTTAGCATTAGCAGCACATGCTGCGTCCGATGTGAAAGGACATTCATGCTGCGCACTGTGACTCACAGCCATGGTCCCGGGTCAGCCCTAACTTTGTGTTAAACTAATAATGGTATTTCTAACCACTGATATACCACAACTTTATCCTTTCAACAGATACTGAAAGTTAGGGGACCTAACTGCTATTGGATATTTACATAGAGATCCTCCAGCTTCAAACTGTATTACCCTTCAAGGACCTGCAGTTCAAAAAAAATTTACCAAGCAGCTGAAAGGAAGAAAAACAGGGTCAAAATTCATACTTGTAACTTGAAACTTGAGTGCAGTTTCCCACGTATTTTTTGGCTAAGTCCACACACAAATCTTTTGTGACTTTACTTTTTTTTCCCCAAAAAGTAAAGTTACAACACCCACATGGAGCACACTGATCACAACACATGCAGTTTAGTGCAGCTTAAGTTAGTTCCACAGCTCTAGTGACACAATGCGCGCACACACATATAAACACAAGTGCCTTTGAGTGGCTTCTGGTGAAAACTGCATCATTAATAATGCAGCGACACAAGACTGAGATTAAATATACACACCCATTTGACAGATCACAGGAAATACGTAGTGGTGATGCACAACAGCTGCATATGCCTTAATCAGTGTTGAAGCTATACGATGAAGTTACTCTTAGATTTATTCTCAAACAAGCAGCTGTACTGTGGCTTCACAGTGTAACATGGATTGTAATGTAAAAAGTACAAGATTAGAAAAGCAATAAGATGTTATTTAACTTATAATTTGGTCAAGATGTCTCGTAGCACTTCAGCAAGAAATAAATAAATGAATGGCGGTACTGTCATATATAAACTGGACTTATCAGTCCTGACCAGCTCCTCCCTGCTACACCGCGATCTCATAACCATCTGTTGTTCTCCAAGTGATCGTCTGTGTGTGTATTTCCATCTATAAAAGCTTCCATGCTCACCTGCTTCCTTTCACAGCAGAATCCCTGACAGAAGTGGAAGTGTTGCCCTTGCGCTTTGTCACTGACCTGCGTAATGCTGGTGTTGCCCAGGTCAGAAGCTTCTCTGGGTGGAAATGATGACAGGAGGGCGGTTCACCGATGCCATGAAGCTGACCATGCATACAGCATGTCAATTAGAGATGCTCTACTTCTTCAGAGGGAAGTGAAGAGAGAGTCATTGAAGGGAGGAAGGAGTAAACTTTTGTTATGACTCTGTGCCAAAAGCCATTAAAACATTTAGTGATGTCTCTGGGCAGTGTGCCTCTACACACACACACCCACAAACTTAATGGCTATTACAGTATGCATTATGCTATCGTACTCTTTTGAATAATTTCCATAAGTACATGTTCCTGATAAACAATCATGTCAATCAAGAAATAAATGCCACTGAACCCTGTGAATATGCAAACGCTTTAAAGGAGATATAAAATCAGCAAAAGCATAACATATTTCTTTCATTTCTCCCTCTCAGCTATGCTGTTTGGTTCATTTACATCAGCTTCTAAGAGCACAGCATTCATTTACAAGTTTAATCTAATTTGCACTCATATCCATTTAGTTTCTGTGGAGAGTGACATTTTTTATCATTTTCCCACTGTACACTGGCATAGAGCATAGAGACAATTAGTGCATGTCTGAAATCTGTGATTTCATTTTTTATTTTGTTTTTTATTTAAAGCTTTTAACAAAAATATTACTTTAACATTTAAGAGTTTTCTTTAGTATAGTTTTGCAGAGTTCCTCCGTTCATACACTTAGATATCTAAGAAAGAAAGAAAAATGATGTGTACAGTGTGGCATGGTCCATTTCCTTGTTACTTCCTGAGTGAAGGAGAAAGAAGATTTGGTGTTTATGATACTTCTTGAATTTGCATTTGTACATTTGTTTGTGGCTCATTGTGCATTAGGCTTATTGAGAAAAGAATAGAATGGAATGGCATTCACTGTAGTCATAATAACCCCTCACAGCACTTTATTCCACGCTCTTAGGCCCACCATCAGGGTTGCATCCACACCTAACTGGTGGTTTACAATCAGCAATGAGCTAAAAGGAAAATTAGAACAGGAACACAGAAAGCCCCGTCCAGCCAGGAGACCACTGCACCACAAAAGAACAAAAGCAGATCTATCAGAGAGATAGAAAGAACTTCCATCCAGCCATCTGTTATTCCACTTGTTGCAGGGGAGCTGGAGCATATGCCAGCTATAAAGCAAAACATTCAGGATTAAATCAACAAGTTCTTTAAAAAAATAACAAAAAAAACCCCACAAGGCCCAAAATATCATGGAAAATAAGATCTCATTCTTCTCTGCAGCACGAAGGCCAGATTAGACTTTGTAACAGTAAATCAAAAGAAGCTGCATGATTCTGCAAAGTAGATCTTTAGACAGACTGAACAATGATGAACGTGTAGCAGAATGATGGAAAAGTGTGTGTGGACATGTGTCGATAAACAACATGTGAGATGAGATTTACTTTGTTTTGTTTGTTTAAACTTAGAGACAAGAAGGCCAAAAAACAAGCGTCGTATTGAAAACAGTATTTGATGATGTTCATGGCTTTCAGAGTTGAGGGAGTTGTTGTGTGCAAAGGATTTTCATCTAAGTATGAAAGATAATACTTATAAATATGTTAGTTAGTCTAACTCCTGTGAAAATAGAGAAAATTTAATGCATGTAATCCCCACAAACATTAATGCCTCCTTGAATAAAAGGGATTTAACCCCCGTCAGACTCATTTCAATCACGTTGCTTCATTTTAAATCCTCAGTTGTGGCTTGCAAAGGTAAAATTATAAAAACTGTAAGTTTCAAGCTGCACTGAGTCAAACTTATTGAAGTAGAGCAATATTGTCAGGGTCCTGGGTCTCCTGACCCAGCGTGTTTAGTTCTTCGTGGTTTTTGTATTATTGTACTTGTGAGTTATTCTATGGTTTCTAGTTTTAATCCCTTGCCCTTCATGTTTCTCTGTGCCCCCTCTGTTCTGTGTAAGTCTGTGTCTTTGCATGTTTGAGTTTCTTGTTTTCTGTCACTCTTTATTGTACATTATGTTCTCATGGTTGGTCTTTTGTTACTCGCTCGAGTCTAGTTTCTTCTGTTCAAAGCTTAGTATTTTCCTCCGTGTATTTTGGTTCTTAGACCTCTGCCTTATGGTTTATGTCTCTGTGTTTCTTAGTTGCTGTCTCCACTGTGTCAAGTTCGCGTCTCTGTGTCATACTTCCTGTTTTACTTTGAAGGTCTGTGTCTTATGTGAATGTGTCCTGCTTTGCTTCCTTGTCTTGTCAGTCCTGATTTCTCCCAGCTGTGCCCTCCTTCTGTGTCTCATTCCCCTCGTTACTTCCCAGTGTATTTAAACCTTGTGTTTCGCTGAGTCAGTGTTGCGTTGTCCCTCATGCTGTGTGGATCTCCCTGTGTCTCTAGTGTGTTAGTCCCCAATTTAATTTAGTTTACTTTGTATGCTTGGTTTTCTGCGACCAGCAAATAAAGTTGTGGTTATGAGTTCATCCCTCGAGTCTGCGAGTCCTGCATTTTGAGTCCTCATCTCCTGCCTGCCACACAGCGTTTCATGACAAATATTCTGGTTTATCGACTTCTATATTTACAGGTTGTTGGCATCTTGTCAGTTTTATAGGCAAAATTTCCCAACTGGGGCAGCAGGCCATGACTCACATTAGACAAGAGAGAATGGTCTTTGTAGACGGGCAGTGCTGGCACGTCACATGCATCAAAACAGCCGCGCCTTGTTTTCTGTACAGACCCACGTCGTGACAGGATCTCCATGCTGCACTTCCAGACCTCCTCGTACTGACGTCTGTCAATTCTGAAGGAAGAAGAAGCTTTACTCCTTTGTCAACGATTGTATCGTGATAGTTGTACAAGTCCTGTTGTGCAGCACGACCACTTGACTGATTGTCAGAAGACAATAGGTTTGAAATTACAGGTTTCCTACTGATATTAAAAACCTTTTACGAAGTCGAGCCTTCAGTTTTCATTTACTTTTAGCCCATATGGTTGAGGTTTTATCAGATCTTTGGCTTTTCTATTTTACTGTAAAAATTAGCTCACAGAATGTGCCGACACATCGACTTGGCCTCATGTCCATCATGAATTCCTAAGCAGTGATGTCTAAGTTGTAAATAAGACAAATTAAATGGCAGGCTGATGAAATACCTACATTCATATGGACATAGCAGTGCACCTACATTTTCATCTCAAGCAGTGCAGCGCCACTAGCTCCATCATCGGGACTTAGCCACATGTGGTTCAGACGCAGCACTCTTTTGGTGTTTCTCTAAGAAGGAATGTTGGGTTTCTTGGTGCCTTTGCAGAGCTAGTATCTGCCATCTTTCCACACAGATGGCACACTCAGGCTGAAGACCGCTGACTTTCTTATTCCAGCTGAATCTACTGACGCGTTTCTCTTATTTGTGGTTTTTCTCGCACAGTTAATCATTTTCTGCCTTTATCATCCTCTCAGTGTCACTCTGGTCTTTGATCTGTCACACTCTGAATGAATGAATTGACTGGGGGTCCCTTTAACAGAAATATCTAAGAAATGTCTTTGGGAAAATGACTGCATGCAGAATATTATGTAGTACAGTAAAAGGTCTTTGTGAAAACAATGTTATTTTTCCAGTAAAGAAATGCACAGAGAGTCATGTGGCAGATGTAGTGCTTAGCTCACTGGTGCCATGGTCTATCAGTTAGTCCACTGTGATAGGTATGAAACCAGTCTAAGATTGTTTTCTTCTTGAAATGGTGTGTTATCACACTGCAAGTAGCCATTATTTGATGGCTAAATTGTGGTCACATTGATATGAATGGTAGTGATATTAAAGCCATGACCATGAGGAGCAGCATTTTATCTGTTACCCCAGCAGAGGGTTCATCATGCCAGGCTAGCTGTACCAGATTAGGTTTTCCTCACTGCTGTCTCAGATTTCTGTTTTTGGCTGAAATGTTTGGAACACGGCTGCATTCTGCTTAATGTACATGTGAAGTGTGATTAACAGGCTTACAGGAACCTGTCATGGCTGCAGGCAGGGAAAATGACCCAAAATGCAGGACTCACATAGGTGAACTCAAAATGCACAGCTTTATTGTGGGTTGCGGACTGGACAGAAAACTAGCTATACTGGGGAGAAATAAACTAACAGATAGGCAAGCAGGTAAACAGAACACACAGCGCAGTATGAAGGTGAGCAGACGTCAACGACGCACCACTGACACAGAGAAACACAGGCCTTAAATACACAGAGGGAGCAATCAGGGGATGAGAGACAGGAGGAAGCAAAACCAGACACACTACACACAGGACAGGGACTATCAAAGTAAAACAGGAAATACAGAACACAGGGAAGCCACATAACAAAACCTAAAACTGGACTCAGGACACACTTAAAGGCTAGGGAGCAAGACACAGTGAGGAAAAAAAACACTACGGTGGAAATCTAAACTCAAAACATGTACAAAACTCAGAAACACTGGGTCACCGACCCAGGACCATGACAGAACCAGTCTTTCAGCGGCCAAGAGACCGTAGTCACAACTAAATGAGTGCGAGGTACAGGTCACCCCTCCACTACCATACTTGACTTGTAGAATGTGTTTTTGCTGATATGCTGTGCTGCATTTCACCAACAATGGTGCTCTATTATGATCAGACATGGCCACTTTGGTCTTGTCTGTCCAGAGGACATTGCTCCAGAAGTCTCGGTTTGTTCATGGAAACATAAGCCACGCTGCCATGTCTTTTTTAGAGAACAGAGGCTTTCTCCAGATAACATTCCCAAACAGGCCATACTTGTTTAGTATTTTTCTCATTTTATTGTCATGAACTTTAACATTTTTAACATGCTAACTGAGGCCTGCAGAGTCTAGATGCATTGATGGTCTGATCTTGTGCTGAAACTGCTGGGTCGTCCTCCAGGGAGAATTGTAGTATTGAGTTAACATGCCTGGATGCTTCTGCACACGCATGTAAACGTCATACTAATCAGAACACTTCCTGGTGACAAGCTAATGAACTACATTTGATTAGCAGGACCTAGATGTACTTACACTCTTAATTTCTATGAAAGCAGTGTGTATATTTCATTTTGACAGGACTCCACAGACTCCCCTGATAACTTTCTTTTTCACAATTGTTGTAGAGTCAAGAAGCGCGTTTTTATCTCGAGTTAAAGCCAACAAAATTAAAAATGCCAAGTTTTAAGCCTATTTCACATTCACCATTTAGGATCACATTTGTTAAATGCACAAAGACCCAAACCACCGTCTCTCATACGTGTCTAATACATGACAGCCTGACTGACAGTCTACAGACTGCTTCTCAGAACAAAGGTGAGTAAGCTGCAAAAACATTTGTTTGCATCATGTCATGGAGTTGACACCAGGGGCTGGAACAGCATGCGTTCTTAGCCTACAGAGTAATTACCCATCTTTACTCTGTGAATTCCCCGAGTCCCTTTTCTTGTCTCTGCTGTTTATTGCACTAAGTGTGTGTGTGTGTGTGTGTGTGTGTGTGTGTGTGTGTGAGTGTGTGTGTGTGCACGCCCTGCTGTGAGAAAACTGGGACTCAACGAGGGATGCCAAAGTCCATTCAAAGGTTTCCCACTGAGATTGAAATTACCATCCTTACATTCACAGATGTGCACACTTACAAACATCCAGGCTGCTGTGTGTGTGTGTGTGTGTTCCCTGTTTGGAAATGAAACTGGAAAGCACTCCCAGTGTAGAAGCATTCTCTCTATTTCCCATCTGAGTGTTGACTGGTAATTAAAACTCATAAAAGCAAAGTCATGTTGGTGAAGCATTTACTTCCTTCTGTTTAAAGCTCTGAGTGTTTGTATACGTGTACTGCACTGAAGGAAAGAAGGAAAAGCCAGAGCCAGAGCTTTGGAGTGGGACTCTATGTAAAGATGACCACTTGCTCCCAATGAATGTCCAGGAGAGAAACGTGTGATGGAGATTCTGCCACACTAAAGTAACAATTATGAAGACATCTAAAACTTTAACATTAAGTGCTGTTGAAGAACCAACGTGAGTCGACTCTGCTTGAGAGGTGAAATTTGCAGCATGTCACTGCTCAGTGGAGTGATGCTGAGTCACATGACCACAGCACAGCTAAACCCAACAGAGCATACGAGTATCAATCCAATACAAAAATAAGCATCAATATCAGGACTATGGGTCCGTCTGCCCACCCCATCATACATATTTCAGGATGCTGGTGGTGCAGTTTCAGGTTTTGTTGACAAATTTGGACTCTCGTCTGAGGAGGCAGAGAGGTGCATCAATGTGTCTGAGGTAAAATCATATTTCCATATAATTGTATGATTCAGTTCAGGTGTGTTGTTTTGAGCTACAAGTGCACTTATTGCTAAATGCAATCTGATCTGATTAGTCAGATTGGCTTAGTCAAATGTGAACAATCTGAAAAATCATCCAAAAACATTAGTTGGCTACATTAAGAATAAGTGAATATATAAAATGCACTTTAGAACAGCACGCAGCAACACTACAACACTACATATGTCTGTCTCCACGTCGGGTGAGTGCCGAGTATTTGTTTGTGTATATGGGAGTGGGAATGCACGTTTGTGTCTGCGTGTGCCTGTTTGTCTGTGTCTATATGTGTATATGTCAGCTTGGGTCTTAGGCTCCACCTCTATGGGAACATCTCAGGCTCTCTGAGGTATGGAAGCCTATCTCCCCTCACCACAAGGGAGTGTGGTGGTGACCGGGCCTCAGGCCTCTGGGCACAGCTGGCTGCCGGCAGAGCCCGCGGGCACGTCACTGCAACCCCCTCTGGCCTCTGCTCCGTGGTTGCTGGGTGACCTCTCGTTTGGGGCTCTCCTCAGCTCTTCCCAGGAGGGTGGCACGGTTGCCCCCCTGGTGGTCCTCCTTGGGTCCTCGTATTCTGGGGCCTCTGGATGTCTGGGGCCTGGATCTCCTCCATACCTGCTTCATGCCCTGGGGGACGGGGCTATGGCTCCCCACACTCCCTAGCAGATCGTTACATGGAGAAACCTTTTGAATACAAACATGCTGATCCACACAGGTGTTCACACAGATGTTCAGAGACACCAACTACACCTTTCTTGGCTGCTACCTGAAAGCACATTGTGCGCTGTCGATCTTGCGTGCTGCACAATAACATGTAATATTTAGTATCTACTGTTATCTATTGTTAGCTAGTTTATTGTGATGGTGTTGTATTTATTATGTTGCTCTTTCTTGTTTGTTTTCTCTTCTGTTTTTTCTTATCTCAATACAGGTGATCCAGGTGTTTTGTTTGTTTTTCTTTTTTTCTTCCCTTTCTCACCGTCTCTTCTCTCCTCTGTTTTTCCTTCTCTCCCTCTCTTTCTTTCATTCTGTCTCCCTGTCCTATCCCCCAGTCATGTCTGTCCCGTCTGTAACAACCGAAAATAAAATAAAATAAATACATAATTTAAAAAAAAAAAAGTATGCCTGCAAAATAGAAGACTGAATGGACACTTTAGTCATACTGATATTGTAATACAGATCTACAACATATGAGAAAACGGCTTAAAACTTGTTGCCAGCTTTAAGTTTATTTTGAGCTGCACACACAACCTGCCGAGGTGTGTGGAAATACAAAACACACAAGCTTTGTTCACGTGCAGCAGGATGGCTGTGAATACAGACACTCTCACTGTGACTATGAGAGAGGTGATCGGGGCAGAGAGGAAAAACCTGGGTGACACAGCTGAACTACATCACAATGCAAGGAAGTAAAACTGAAACACAGTACCAGAGACCAATGACTATCAAAATAAAGCAGGAAGTCACAAGACAAAGTAGCTACAGAGATCAGAAAGAATAGAAAGAACACAGGAAGTAAAACTGAAAAGGATAAATATGAACAAACTGTAATCATGAGCAGTAATATTACCTGTACTAATACTAACAAAGCCAGAGAACGTAAAGAATCCAATAACGGCTTAAAGTAAAATAATCCAAAAGTCAAAATGCAAAACTTAAACTCACACATAAAAACAACAATTGTATTCTTATTTTTGTGGCTCAGGTAAAAGTTTTATTCCCTTGCTCTCTCTAAAAAAGGAGAAAAAAAGGGAAGAAAAAAAAGAAAAGAAAAAAGAAAAGAAAAGAAAGAAAAAGAAAGAATAGGTGAATATTTGAAGCCTTTTGCTGTTTCAAGCTGCAATGATCAACTTCCTTAAAAAGCCAAATTTTCCATCTTGGTCTCTTAAAGTAACAACATGATAATTTGGCTTCAGACTTTTACTGCATAAATTAGCGACAGGGAAAAATAGCTATGAGAACATAAAACGAAACTCATCAAGCATAGTAAAGGCAGTATTTGTGCTTCATATCAGAGCGTTCATTGTAGCTTCTTGATATTGACACACTTGATTAATTCATTTCACTTTTAAAGGTTTCCTGTTTTATATCAAATAAAGAAAATAGTGGAATAAAGTTCAGCTAATGCAAATGGACTGCCACTTTGTTTTCAGTGTCGGTTGTATCCACAGGGGTGTTTATTAGGAGTGCAACGATACTCGTATCGATATTGAACCGTTCGATACAGTGCTTTCGGTTCGGTACGCATATGTATCGAACAATACAAAATTTTTAATTTCTTTTATTAACTTTCCTTCTGACGATGCTGTCTGTGTTGAGAGCTCAGTGGATCTGCGCTCGACAGTGCAGCCTAGGCAGAGTAGTCGAACGCAGATTCACTGAGCGCAGGGCAAGCTAGCGAGACAGAAGTTAAGCTCTCCTTGCAACATGGCAAATTGAACCTCCCCCACCCTCATTCAGATCTGGCGTTTGGAACTATTTTGGTTTTCATGTGACGTATGACCCTGAAGGTAAGCATGTCATGGACAAAAGTAAAACAGTATGTTGGACGTGCCACGCAATGCTCAATTATATTTGTGGGAACTACTGCGTTAGCGCAGTTAGCTCGTTAACGTGTTGGCCGTCCAGCCCCACGCACGGGGCGATCCGCGGTAGCTCGTTAACGGAGATTTGCCGTGTTGTGGCGTTAACGTCATTTCAACGAGATTAACGCTGAAAGCACTAGTGGGAACACAACGAATATGACTGCACATTTACTCCAATAGCATCCTAGTGCAAAGACAAGTGGAAGCAGACAAAAACAACAAGCATGCATGCTACAAACTTTACCTGAGTCATTTAGACAGCCGTTAGCACATGATTCTCCTTATGGGGCCCTGATATGTTTAATATGCTGCTGAGAATGTAGCCCAGAAGAAGCGGATAGTATAGCTTTTATTTTGGAAAGAGCCATTTCTCTGTAATAAACTCTCTTTTCCAAAGATGAGTGATTTCTCGATCAGATAGATTAATTTTTTTATTACTTTGTTGTTTCAGCAACATAAAATTTAAAAACTGTACTTTGGAGATAAAATGTATATTTACAATTTTAATAAATGACAAATTAAAAAGGCATGAACATTTTTTTTTTGTATCGAAAAAATATCGAACCGTGACACCAAAGTATCGAACTGAACCGAACCATGAATTTTGTGTATCATTGCACCCAGTGTTTATGGTGTGCAATCCTCCCAGTGCATGATTCCTCCCTCCCCCACATCTCTCACCCTTTATGTCTTCTGCTAAATGGCAGACAAAGGATTTTTGTAGGATTTCTCAAAGAAACCAACATCAGACAAAAAGCAAGTGGCCTAGTAATAATTCTGTCACACAGGCCACAGCTGTCTCATCTACTCGGGCAGATAAGGCCTGGGAAGGGCTTTCCGTCTTTGTGGAAGTTCTTGAGTTCACAGCTGAATATGTGGTCATAGTCCTTTAGAGAGGAGCTGTAAACAAAAGAAAACAAAATGCTGTTTGGTACCTCTTGGAGAGTTCAGGTCCATCCCTTCTCCCCCTTGCTCCCCATCCAACACCCTGTTGTGTTTAGGTATCTCTGTTGCGTTGTCATTCCTCATCTCTTTGCACTCAGTGAAAATATTTGTTTTCCCCACAAAATCTTGTGCCTTTGCAGTCTGGCATTCTTCCCGCAGCAAAAAAGGGTAGTGACTTAAACCTGCAGCACATAAGGGGATAGAGGAGCAAAGCACAATTGGCTGGGGCTTAACTTACTTTACATAATTGTTGCCTATAAACACATTCTCCACATCAGAGGTTTAAGCGCCTGATACGGTTAGCGGAGAAAGAGGAATGAAGCTGTCGCAAGCTATCCTCACGATTTAGATGGAGAGGAGGAGAAAGAGGCAGCAAGGGGGTGCGGGATGCGTACAGGGAGTCAGAATGGTGGGCGGTGGGGGGGTTGTCGGGGAGAAAAGCAAGAGAGTCAGCAAACCAGAAATCAGGTGAAATGTAAGTTATCAGCAGCATGTTTTGGCTGTTGATGCTTCATTAAGCTAAACTGTACAGGACTCACAGCCTGTTCAGGACAAATGGCCTGCTCCTTCCTACACCGTGTACTTCCTAATCCTATTCTTTGCATACTCGTGCATGTCACAGATACTTTCTAGCAGGCACATGAAGGTGCACAAGACGTGTACACTGCACTTCAGTACATCCAGTACACTCTGCTTTATTCCCACAGTGTACCTTGCCATTCCCTGTTTCTCACTGTTTATTGATGAGTCGCGTACTGAACAAACATGAACAAGCAAATCTCCACAGCTCCATTTAGCTCAGCTGTAGTTCATACTACATTGCTTTCTTGTTAAAAGCATATTAAAAAAAACAGAACGCCACCAACAACCCTAATTTGATTGCTCAGTGGTAAATAACAGCTTCCTGAGATATTAGCCTCACTGACAGTGCTTCAGCGGGCTCGTTTTTTTAAGACCACACACACAGGCAGCATAACTCACAGTCGTCTTTTGGCACCTTCTTTTTTTGTGCTCGTGCTCAAAGTTTTTCCAGGTTTAAAAGATTATTTTATTTTCAAAGCTGGAGAAGCTAACTGTAAATTCACCATTCAAATGATGAAGGGCAGTTTAAGTCCAGCACAGATGCAATCATGTTTGCATACTCTCAGGCAAGTGTTTACTGAGGTGACAGAACAAGGAGCTGAAGGTCACTTTCCCATCCACTATGCAACAACATTTCTGTTTGCAACCAAAACAGCTGCCCCCTGCTGGGCAGGAGGAAGAATGCAGGTTGTGGAGCCCTCTTCATTTCAGCTTGACTGAAGCTACTGGATGTATATCAGTCTGTGGTTTACTTGCATTTACCTCAGTGCCTGTTGTCAATACCAGTTAGACTGTGAACTGCTGGACCTGCTGCTTTACTGCTACACATTTATAGTTGGATAATATTTTAATAGCAGACACAAATATAGCTTCACCTTAACTTTAGCCAGTGCAAACATTTATAATTCAGACAAACATGTAATCATTTCTGTTTATTCATGTTCATTGGTGTTTCCACTGCAAACCATCCCCGTGTGTGTGTGTGTGTGTGTGTGTGTGTGTGTGTGTGTGTGTGTGTGTGTGTGTGTGTGTGTGTGTGTGTACATCTTAGTAAGCAGTACCTCACTCTGGCCAGGAGCTGACTAATGAGCCACAGTCTTAGTATCCGAAGTGCCGAATAAACTGGAATGCAAGCCAGTTCAGGTCCAACATGCAGCCAACTCGAGTGCAGTGTTGAAACCTGAAGCCTCCACTGCACATACATGCAGAACAGACTACAGCAGTAAAGCTATATAAAGACTTTTACCACTGCAGCAAAATAAAGGAGATCTTCTGTGTAGTAAAACATTTGCATATTTACAGTTAGTGGATTTCTCAGGGAGGAAGTGCGTGTTATTAGAAAAATTTACAGAATTAAATTTACTTCTACTTATTTTTTGCTGCAGATGAACTTTGAGTGTCAGTATGACTGAGCGTTAAAGGATTAACTTGCCAATTACAGGATTTCTCACAAAAATTATTAGTCAGCACTGAATATTTATTAACTATGGTGGAAACTCCACATGCACAAGCTACAGGCTCTGGGCAGCCTGAATGTACTGAGCTGAGATGTTAAATACAGCAGAGCATGTAGATGTTGTGCTTACATATTGTTGTGTTAAAGCTGTTGACAAAGCCAGCGGTTAATGTTTGAGGCCTGTTTACTTTGTGGAAGAACTTTTCATTTGCAGTGTTTCCTTGGACATTTAATGTATTTCTGTCTTTGTAATCTGATTTATAACTTATATAAAATTATAAGAGTAGCTCTTATAAAATTGAGTAACAGCTCTGCAAATATAGGACTTAAATGAGCAACTTTGGGCTCTGTGCCTAAAGAAAAAGGACAGAAGCCATTGCAGATGGATGATCTGGCATCAGTGGGCAAAGCTTCATGGTAAACTGGAAAAAAGCTTCTTCACATGAAGCAATGATTTTGTTTAAAAGGCACCTGAAACCTGTAAAATCAAAGTTTTACTTAATCAAACTGTTTATATCAAGTACATTTCCTTAATGATAAGTTACAATATACATACAGATACAACAGATACAATTTACAGCAGCTGTGAGAGTCTCCCCTGCACTCAGCAGCACCATACTCTGGCTTCGGCTAGACAGAAACAGGAGATCAGCTGGCTCGCTTCCAAAGTCCCACTCTTGCCCATACAGTCTGACCTCAAGCCTTACTCTTTCAGACGCATGTTTGGCTTTTAAAGGTGCGACACATGGATAACTATCTCAGGTAGGTCAGGTCATCTCGTTACTTACTGATGATTCCTCTGTACAGCCACAGAGGTTCTTAACATTGCCGCCTCTATTCCATTCAGTGGTGTCTGACACAAACCGATGATTTCTGAGTTTTACAGCCAACGCTGTCGTCCAAGAAGAACACAGCTCAGTCTGTATTTACCCATAACAACAGCTCATTTTCTGGGTGTCAGTGATTTAGTTCATTGGTTTGATAGTCTGTCCTAATCGTTTCCCTTGGATCAGCAATCATGACCACCACCACCACAGGAGAGAGAGCAGAAAAGCTCAACAGATATGCAGAAATCTAAAACTCCATGTTGTCTCTTCCAGATGAAGCAGTGACTCTCCTCCCTCTGCCATTAAACATATGAGCACGTCTTATTTTGCCGGTTTAATAATAATAATAAAAGCAGTCCAAGTTTAACAGACTTAATCCCAAGTCCTCTTCCTCTGTCCTCCTTTGATGACTGTGAAAAATTTCTTTGCTTGTAAAATGAATGTTATCAGGTCAAAGTTCAAGTCTGGATCTTCTCAACCTGCCCGAGTGTCTCATCGAGTTCTGTTGTCAGTGTTTATACTGATTTTCATGACAGATGTACTCTCACACGCTGCCTGTCGCCTGCCTTCTCCTCGTAATAAATCGGTCCTTCTTCATGAGCTGAGCTAAAAGCTAGAAATTCCAATCCTCTTACCTGCATAACCACAGCACTGAAACTGCATTACTGAATTTGAATTGAATTTTGTAACCTTGCTGTGTCGATGCTGCCCAGCTGTATTTTTTCTGTTAAAGCTTCCAGTAAGTGAGCAGCTTCTTCTACCCCAACAAATGCTTCAGTTCCATAATAATGGCATGTAGTCATCTCCATCTCAATTCTGGCCAAACTGAAGTTTTTGTCTTTGGTCCTGACAGTTTCTCTGAGGAGGTCAGTCATTACATCAGCCCGCTTCTTCAGAAAGATCACATCCTGCTTACAGCACAGATACTGAGACTTTATAACTGCAGCGTCCCAGATCATCTGATCAGAGTCTCCGTTCTTTGCTCTCATTTTAAAACCGGAGGCAACCGCGCCTTTGATCCAGCTGACCTAACAGACGGAGGAAGGCTACGAGGAGCTACAACCTCAAACTACAGAAACTCATCTTCACCTTCATCTTTCTTCCATGAACTGTGGCCATAGTTTACATGTAACATGTTTGTTGTGATCACCGTAAGGCTGTGTGCTTGATTCTGTAACATGTGTCCTTATGTTGAGTCTGTGCTTTTGTTCAAACTATACAGACTTATGTTACTGCATGTTTGAAAATGTGCTCAACAAATAAAGTTGCCATTATTTTAAACCATGATCCAGTGCTGACATTACTTTGAAATAAGGAATGATTTAAAAAGTCTCTTATTACAACTTCAGCACTTGCACAACATTATTAAAATAACCTACAGAGCCATGCAGATCCAGTAAAGAAAGGCTTTGCCAAACTTACTGTGAGTCAAAAGTTTAACAGAGTATTTGAAGCCACCTTGTAAGTCTGCTCACTGTAACAGTACATTCTGCTGTCCTCGCCATATTTCGTGGCTTTGTCTGCTGTGGTGGCTTCGATCTCTCGCTTTATCTGCTGCCTTCTTCTCTTTCTCTGAACTAACGACACATTCTCATAAATATCCACTCATAAAACTCTGGGGAATATGTTCTTCCTTTCTTCTGCTACACATAAGCTGCAGAACACTTTATGTGAAAATGAACAAGTTATTGTGAGAGCCAACAAGCTATACTCACCAACATGCAGGGGAAGAGAGGGAGGGGTGGGGATGAGGGGGGAGAGAAAGAGACAAACGGGCAGAGCAAGAAGTCAGGAATAAAGAGGAGAGGTGCAGGACAATGAGTGGGAGAGTTGGGAGGAAAAGGAGAGGAGACGGGAGAGGTTAGCAGGAGACAGCAAGCAAATGAGCAAGAGAAGGTAGGAAGGAGGGAGAAGTGTAGTGTGGGAGGAAGAAGAGGAGGAGATGAGGGAAGAAGGTCAGTGATGAAGTGGCAGACGGCCTGCCAGACTCCCCATGGCTCTGAAATACTGACTCACAGACTGGATGGATGGAAGTCGACCATGGAAAGAGGGAATAAAGAGAATGACCAACTTACTAACCAGTTAGTTTACAAGTCACTCTGCATCATGCGATACAAAGCATCTGATGTGTACATGTATGTGTTGTTTTGAGTGTCACTGAATGTGTTCTTGAGGAGATGAGATCTGATCAGCGTACAGTATAGCTACCTATACTCACCTTTTTGCTGTAATATGGCCAATTTATTAACAGAAACCTTTGATTGGAACCGAACAGATGCAGAACTTTCTAACGTATCATACAAACGTATAATGTCCTCGACTCATTCTAGTTTTTTTCCAGTGCAGTGATGAGTGAAATGCAACTAAAATATCCTTTACAGCGAGGGCTGTGAATTTATGGACACAAACACTCTTTATTTTTGTTGATTAGCCAAACGACCGATATCAGTACATGAATTAAAATAAGTCCACACAGGATCAGTCAGCCCAAGGCATCTGTGGCTGATCCTAATAGGACCAGCCGAAAAAAGAACTGTGAATATTCAACTCACATTTATCTAATAAACTGGGGCCAAACATGCAGCTTTTATCGGAGGGTAAGCACAACCAGGTCTGTAGGAATCACAGCTTTTTCATTTCTACCCACCTCTCTTATTGACAGCTGTGAGGAATTCCTTCTTTATTTCATCAAATAATCATGTAAAAAGTTAATTTATTACCTCAAAATCAGAATAAATGGAGATCTAGAGTGAAAAGGCATCAATAGGGTGCAAACACAAAACTAATCCATGGCACAGAGGAGAGAAAACAACATCCACCTGGAAGAAACTGGATAATCACAGGATCTTTTTCATTTTGGAAAACCCGTTGGCATATGAGTTTTTGCTTCTCGCTGATAACATTTTAATGTTAACATCAGTATGCTGTACATTTTAAATATGATATGATGTGTCTTTGGTAAGCCAGCATCAGTACTCTGTAAGTTAGACATCCTTAAATCTCTTTAACATGCTTCCTGGATAGGTGCCCATGACGATCAAAGCATTCCCCACTCTAAATATTCATGCCTATACATTAAGAGAGCGTAGCAGGCATGTGAAGTTGGCTGCATGTTCAAAGTGCAGACAGATGATGACTTTTATGGCCTGTAGTCTTACTGCCCCCGTACTTAATGGCATGCTTTTAAAAGGGAAGTTATGGCATATATACTCCACTGAACAGAGCAAATATACATTCATACTGTGATTGAACACAAGAAATACCTGAAACAAGGACACTGATAAGACCTGAAAAGGTGTGACTTCTTAAAATGAAAGCTATACTATATTGTGTTCTTCAATAAATCCCATGAACAGCTTGAGAATTGTCTCTATGTATATGTATCCTTCTCTGCCATAGAACTCCCTTACTGTCATAGACCAAGAAATGATAACAGGGGCCTTGGATGCAAAAACCAGGTTTGTCAGGTATACTGGAAGTTCTGGGAGGATGAGCTGGTCACAAGGAGAAAGTCTAAAGTTGTCCAGAATAGATTCCACAGAAACAGAGTGCTAAGAGTTATTTGCTTTTTCACCAGTTTAGATTGCAGCAAGATGAACATTCAGAAAGGAACTGACCAGAACTGACGGGGTCACATCTGCTCAGCCCAGCCTGGACTCCAAAAGGTGTTCAGCACAGCAAACCAGTGCAGGACTGGGACATTTACTGTCCCCAAGTGGTTTAAAATGCATTACAATCTCCATTATTAAAATATTTGTTATTCTACCGTTCTCTATATTACTCTATGTAATATAGAGAGATTTTTATATTATTTACCAAACGTTTACATGGGGCCAAAATGTTTCACTCCACTAGGAGTTTTCAATTTAATTTTTTTAAAATCAAAAATTATAATATTCATCAAATAAACTAAAAGCTGTTCAGGAAACTACACTTGATGTTAATATTATCCAGGCATTCATGAAAAAGAGGATTTATGGCACTGAACATTTTGAGGTTTGCACTTTCTTAAAAAGACATCTAAAAATTAAAAACCACCACAGCTCAAACTCCGGATATGAGACTTTAATAATAGAATGTAAAATGAATGTAGTTAATTTTATTTGTGAAAAACAACTGTGTCAAAGAGGTCCTCAGGCCTCTCCAAGCCAGTACCGAAGCTTCATACTGGTGGTGTATCCCCTCAGCTGTATGTGTGTGTGTGCGTGTGTGTGTGTGCGTGCGTGCGTGTGTGTCTTTGTTATCACCATTAGCCTTGATTAGTAGTTAGTGACAGAGATATGAGTAATTAGTGATGTTTGTGTTCCAGCACGTTGGCGATGGGAGCCGTTGGTACAAACTGGCTTGGATGAACCCAGATGTGGTGGAGATAACACTGCTGAGTATGGGAGAGTTTACATGGTGCAACCAAATGTGTACTTATTAGGAAACATTGCGTCCGGCTGTAACACACTGCTGCGAGCAGGGAGATATGACCACCCTTCACATATTTACCCCACAGGGATCTATTGAGTCTCATCTTATCTTATCTCCCCCATGCCCACCAGCCCAGAACCTCAAGTGAGGACTGGCCCCTGTTGCTATTTGCTTTTTGTCTCCTTTCCCCTTTTCTGTCCATTCTTTTGCTTCAGCCTCCATCTTTTTTACAGTAGAAAATGTTCATTCTTGAGTGCGGTTCTGCTGGAGGTCTCTTCCTGTTAAAAGATCGTTCTTCCTCCCCACTTGTGCCATCTGATTGTTGATTGTCTCAATTATCGTAGGGTCCTCACCTCACTATAGAAAACATCATCAAAGGATTGTTATTGTGAATTGGTTTTAGGAAAATGAAGCCAAGAAGTTAAAAAAAGAAAAGAAAAAAAACCTAGACCATCTAAACGGCTGGCTGACTCTCAGAAACGTGTGACCTATTAACTATAGCACCAGTAGGTTTTGCCTTTGAGGAACTATTGTTTCTATATCAATGTGTTAACTAAATAATGTGCCAATGTGACATATTAGGAAATGTACTCCACACCTCTGTTACAAGCACGTTCCCACCTGTTTCCATGAAACTTTTATTTCAACTTTTGCTGTGGCTCCAGTGGCCATAGGCTTTTCTGCCATCTGGATAATCAAGTATGGCCAGATCCCTCCACACATAAGCAGAGTTGCTGTGTGTCACACATAAGACCAGCACTAATGGGAACAGGACTTTAATGTAGAATCAGGTAAAGTAGTAAATGTGAGGAAAAGTTAACTAAAAGTTCAAGATTTCTTCTAATCCTCATTGTGTTTGTGAACACCATCAAGCTGGTCGCCTGCTGCTTATCTCAGGCAGACACTGTAGTACCAAGAATAAGTGAAAAAAATGGTACAAGAGAAATGACACCCCGTGATGAGACATGACATTGTTGTGAAACTACATTTGACAGCCTCACCTCAGTGCTGTCAGCAGCTGGCTCCTGAAGTGGGGAAAACGCTGTCCGAGAAAATCCTCTTATCTGGACTGCACCGAGGCCAGGAGCAAGGCATCGGCTGGGATTTGGATCAGAACTGCAGCCAGGAAAGGGACTAGACTCTCTCAGATGATTGGGCTTACAGTGGGAAGACAAAGCAGCCAGCACCGGATGGGAAAGGATACACCCAGCGGCCTCCAACAGCCTAAAGGATTTAAAGACAGAAAGGTGGATGGGCTCCAGCTTTATGGCCTCCTCCAGCAGCTCTTGATCCGCTGGGCCCTCTTCCACGGCTGACACTTGATCAATGTCCCTCCCTGTGTGGAGGTGCTGCAGCAGGAGGTGGAGGCAGCAGGAGAGCGACAGGAGGCCTTTTGGCTCTGCTGATGGCAGTGGCAGAAAAAGAAGCTCCTCTGTCAAAGCACGTCCCTGTTGGCATTTACCAAGGGTGGAAATACATTTTCTCTGCACACTGTAATAGAGTGCTCTTTGATGTCAGCAGTTTTTACATAAAGAAGCATTAAATAATCAGTGGCTTTAATACTCTGGATCAGCCACCAAATGAATGCAGAGGCATCGACATGAGCCTGGCCCAGTCTGCGCTGCTGAGTGATTGAAACAAATACTAATGTCATATTTCTATAATAGACACAATAGAAAGCCAATAATTAATTAAGGAGGAGGAAAAAACATCTCGCACAAAGCACAAAGGAAGTCTAAAAGCTGTTTTCTGTCATAACTTTTTGGATAAATAGAATAGAATAGAATTAGAATTCAAGTCTTGTTTTGTAATGATGTGCAGTGATCTCTAAAATAATCTGTTCTTCTCTGTGGGACAGGCATTCGTAAAGTATTTTTAGGGTTAATTAGCACTAAGTGGCAGACATGACGTTACAGTTCATGAATGAATTGCTTATTTAAGACGCTAGCTTTAGTTATTGATTCCGACTTCTCCCTCTCGACCAATCGCTTAACTAACCAACACTGAGACAGTGTGACTTTTATATACAATCAGAGAGTGTCAAAGTGTATATGCCTTCTTGTTATTAATGAGAAAGGTCACATGACATCCTACAGTAAGCATTAACCCTTTGTACCCCAATATGTTGGGGCTGGCCCGGTGGTTCCCACTGTGTTTCTGTTCCTCTTTGTGTATCAAAAGGTTTTTTGTACACACTAAATTTGAACATGTTTTAATCAACACTAGATCAGGAGTTAAAAAAATGTTTGGCACAACAAAGCATTCAGACATGATTCTGTTCACTGGACAGGACGGGCTTATTCGAGGAAAAAGGGGGACAGATAACAGATATGTGACAGTTAAATAAATTGTGAAATTTACGTTTTTAATGCAAAGTCACCTCAAATGTTCTGGACTGCGTTCATCTAGTGAGTGTAGACTGTCAGATGACTGTTTACCTCATAATGCTGGGTGTAAATGGACTGATTCTTATACAGCGCCTTTCTACTTGAAGAAAAGCAAGTACTCTATACAACATACACTTTCTTTTAAGCTTTTTAGTGCTTCGTAACTAACGTTCATACACCGATGGATGCATCGGAGAGCAACTTGGGGTTTTATTTTGCCCAAGGAGACTTGGCATGCAGGCTGGAGGATCCAGGGATCAAACCTTCCGATTAGTACATAACCTGCTCTACTTCCTGAGCTACAGCCATCCGAAAGCTTACAGCGCCTGGAATTCCCAGCTGGTCTCCCATCCAAGCACTAACAAAGCCCAACCCTGCTTAGCTTCCAAGAGCAGACGAGATCGGGCGTGTTCAGGTATGGCCATGAGTACGAAGTGTCCACAACTATTTACTCTGGAGGAAGCTGTAAAACTTTGTGAAAGGTGAAGCTCACTTCGGTCCAGTGACAGTGATACTGAGGTCAGCTGTTGAGAATTTCCAGAACTTTCTCATCAAAAAGCGCTGCTGTTTTTGCTGCTGCTAGCTACTGTTAGCTGGTGAAACTAGTGTTGTTAGCGACTCAATGCTTAGCAAAAAAAGAAAAAAGAAGAAAAAACTGTGATGTGTAAATGTAATCAAACTCTTTATCAGAGGGTGACTTTTAGGACGCTTGATCCTAACATTAGCTGGCATAATGTTAGCTCATAACCAGCTGTTGTCAGCTGTTTGGAGAGGGAGGGTGCATGTCTGATGTGTTCAAAAAAATCCGTAACTTCCACAATGTTTGGAATAAGTAAATATGTTTATAGACGTTTTCAGCTATTAGAGCTTTCACTTTATTTCATGAGATAAGGCTTGAGGTGAGCAGGACAAGGTGGAGATGAGGGAGGAGAGCGCCGTGCTGGAGGGAGAGAAAGAAGAGGAGGAGAAGTGGATAATAAGATATAGAGAATGAAATGAAGAAATGTACAAATCAGAAATCTTAATTTACAACATTTTTGCTGCATTTAGGTGTTTAAAATGTTTGTCCGATTTTCCCTGTTTCAGAATTATTGGAGATAAGCCTTCTAATAAAATTCTGTCGAGGGTTAATAATGATGCCTGGCAACAAGGGACGAGCATCGGAGACCTGCTGAATCTGAAATGAATCAGATGGCTAGTCATTGAGATCAGACCAACGCACTGCATGCACTTATCCTCCTCTCCAGAGCAGAGCAATCCAGACTGAAAACTTAATATTAAATTACATTTTAACATTGGACATTTAATGTCAGTGCCACACAAATGAACACAGCGTTATGAAGAATCAAGCAAAAGACCTTAAACCATTTTTGCGCGCCTCCTGAAGCCATCGCATCTAACAGAATCTGAGCGCAGCCAGTACAGATCTGAATCTGCTCGCTGTCACATGCATGGTCTGCATAGTTGATGAGGCTGCAGGGGTGAAGTCTTCTAAAAGGTTCATAACCAGCATAATGAATTGGTAACTGTATTCTTACAAAGTGAAGAAACTAAACACAATAAAAGGTGCTGTGGGAGCATCTTAGTTATTAAATCAGATGGTGCTGATTCTTGCTCAGTATGTGGGTGTATGATGGCTTATGTTAGAGTGGTGGGGGGACCTGGCAAAGCAGGGCTCTATTTTGGGAGTCTTTGGCATGAAAATGCTCAACCTCCTCAGGCATATTGCTTCTTGTGAAAATGTGTCATATTTACAATGTGGTTTTAAATGACAGGACAATGATAATCAGCTCTAATTTAACACGAATAACAAAAGTTTTGGTTATGTGCACAGACACAGTGGATTTTTACATGAATATGAGATCCAAGTGCAAACTCAGCAATAATTCAATGGGTTTTAAAAAAGGATGGCACACCAACTTTATGCTGAAAAACTCAAAGTAAAGAGCTTTGCAGTAACCAGATCAATAATCTGGTACATTCCTAAAAAGTAGGAAGGCACTGGCTAGCTTAGCAACACCAAATGTCCTAAAAAAAACCCACAGTATTGAACTACATATGAAATTTACTCACTGTTTCATCACAAAAGACTGAACGCACTGAAGCTTAAGATGACCTTCAGCAGCTAAATTCAGCATATTCAGACTTTCAATCAATATAATGAAAGATATATAAATTCAGTCTGTTTCTAAATCTTTCTGAGACGTGTTTCTTTTCCTCTTACCTTGGACAAAATATGTAATATGATTCAAAATTAAAACTTTTCAGCGTTCTCAGAAACATACAGTACATTCATGGAAGTATATAAAAGTGAGACAGGAGCTACTGTGGAAGAAATAATTATTTCATCGCTTGCTGAATTTGCTTAGTTACATTTTTATGGTAATTTCATCTTAATGGTTAGAATCAGAATATCAGCCAAAGATCCAGACAAAAACATTGCATAAAAGTTATAAATTGATTTACATTTCAGTGAAATAAGTGTACTGTGACTGTTGGCAACCGTTGCTGGCAAGCACAGCGGTAAGATATTTTTATAGTTAGTCTCCAGGTTTGCACCTGAGGAGGGATTTAGGCCCACTCCTCTTTACAGAATCTCAGAACTCTTCAGGTTTAGGCTGCTGCTCCCTCCACAGATTTTCTTTATGACTCAAGTGTGGAGACTAGCTCAGCCACAGCATGACCCTGATGTGCTTCTTCTTTATCCAGTCCTTTGTTACCTTTGCAGTGTGTTTGGGGCATTGTCATGGTGGAAGACACAGCGACACATCTTCAGGGTTGTAGCTGAGGGAAGAAGTTTTTGTTTACCAAGATTTTATGTAAATGGCCCAGTGAGGTCACCGTGTACCCTTACCACAAAAACATTCCCAAAGCACAAAGTTTCCACACCTGCACTTGACTGTGGAGATGGTGTTCTTTGGGTCATACTCAGCATTTCTTTTCCGTCAAACACAGCAGGTTGAGTTGATATCAAACAGGTTCATTTTGGTGTCGTGTGACCAAGCCTTCTCCGAATTATTGCTTACTGGTAAATTTTAAAAGGCCTGTACATCTGCCCTCTTGACCAGGGGGCCCTTGTAGCTGCTGCAAGATTCCAGTCCATTACAGTGTAGTGTGTTACCAGTGGTGTTTGTGGGAACTGTGGTCCCAACTGCCTCTAAGTAACTCCTCCCATGTAATTTTGGTCTGATCCACCACCCTCCTCATGATCATCTTTACCATATGATGGAGGTCCAGAAAAGGGCATTTGATGCCCATTTTATATTTCTTCTATTTCCAAATTATATTACACATTACACCAAGCTGCTCTTCGTTGACTTTAGCTATGCTTTTTGATTGTAAAAATTGTTGGATATCAGGCTTCCTCCTACCGCCTGCTGCTGGATCAGAGACTTCCTGTCAGACCGTGTACAGAGAGTTAGAGTAGGACTTCATCTTTCCTCAGCCTCACACCAGCTCTTCACAAGGCTGAGTCCCCCACTGTACACTCTGTACACACATGACTGTGTCAGTACCCACCCAGACAATGCAGTCATTAACTTCATAGATGATACCACCGTGATGGGGTTCATCTCTGGGGGAGACGAGACGGCGTACAGAGCTGAGGTTCAGAGGCTGTCAGATTGGTGTGTAGACAACAATCTGGACCTTAACATCACCAGGACAAATAAGCGGGTAGTTGACTTTAGAAGGAGGAAGTCTGAGCTGCAGCCCATCAGCACCAATGCTTGGAAAGCGTGTCCAGCTTCAAATTCCTGGATGTGGACATAGACACAGACCTCCAGTGAAGCTCAAACATTTCAGAGGTTGTAAAGAAGGCCCAACAGCATCTCCTCTTTCTGAGAATCTTCCAAATGACCTGAAGATGGAGCTTCTGATCATCTTCTACCGCTGCTCCACTGAATGTGTGCAGACATACGGCATCGCTGTGTGTTTCTCCAGCTGCACCATGGCACACAAAAGGCCACTTCAAAGGGTCATAAATATGTCTCAAAAAGGGCATTGGGCATCTTCTTCCCTCCCTGAAGGACCTGTACAGCACTCGCTGTCTCCAGAGGGCACGCAGCATCCTACCGGACTGCACACACCCAGGACACCGGGTGTTTATGCCGCTGCCATCTGGCAGAAGATTCAGGCTGCTGAGGTCCCGGACAAACAGACTCAAGGACAGCTTTTACAACAGGGCTGTCAGTGCTAACAGCTGACCTGACTGGCTACCTCCCTGAACTTTTGGAGGGACAGTAATGTGCAATAAACATTTCCACTTTAAAGTTTATTGTGTTGTGTTTAGTCGTGATTGGCTGTGGATACTGCCGAAGTGGGACAGTTTATCAGTGTCATTGTACTATTGTACTAAGTATGAATGTGCAATGACAATAAAGTCTTATCTTATTATCACACCAACAGTTTTCAACTTCTCACCGAGGTTATTCTGAGGGTCTTGTAGCTCATTCGAGCTTTTGCAGGTCTACAATCTTGTCCCTGACATCCTCTGACAGCTCTTTGGTCGTGACCATGGTGGTGGAGAGACCGGAATGGAAGAAATTAATTCTGTGAACAGATGTGCTTTTTACACACGTTCAGAACTGGAGTATCTATGATTGATTGATTGATTGATTTATTGATTGATTGATTGATTGGTTGTAATTCTGTGTTGCAGCCGTGGGGGGCAGAATTCTGGCTGGGTTGTAGTGAATAAAATTCTTATACAGTCAAGTAATTTCCTTGTAAGTGAACAAACTGGCAGAGGATCCAAAAATCCTCCCTCCCCTGTAGTTTTATATGGAGAAAATACAAAGCTGCAGCCCTAGTTTGTGCAAGTCATAGGTCACAGAGGTATCCGTTTGTTTCTCTGAGTGTGCAACTAATTGTTTTGATAGTATTCTACAAATTTTGAAACACCCTTCCAACCGTCTATATAAATAAAAATACTGTTTGCTGCACAACTGAATAAAATAAATCATCTAGATCAAGCCAAAGACGATGAGGCAAACAGAGAGAAAATGATGATAAGACAGCAAAAAGAAAAAAATCGCAGACATTTGTGACAAAGTATCAGATTTCTATTTAAGAAAATTCTGTCCAGCTTTCCAGGTTTTATAACTGATGTCCTCCTCTGCCCCTACGATCCCTACCATGAAGAACAGGATGGAATTTATCCCCATAACTGTTCACTAGAGGTGCAACGGATCACTGTTGATCCGTGATCCAAACCGATCCCTCTCCACGGTTCGGTACGCACGTGATTCGAAGATTCAAAAAAGAAAAAGAAAAAAAAAGTTTCACTGTGCAATCTGCGCATGGTCAGTCTTTCAAGCGATAGTCATGGCCAACGCTAGCGGTCCAACTGAAGGAGTAGACGAACTCGAGAAACCTCCAGCATCTCATGTGTGGGAGCATTTTGGCTTCCCTGTTAAATATATAGATGGGAAAAGGGTGGTAGATAAAACCACCAGTTTGTCGACAGTGTGGCATGAGGAAGCCTTATGACACTGGCAACACATCGTGCATGGCGGCTCATTTGAAACGACATCACCCTAGTGTGACAGGAGCCAAGACGAGGGCTGCGCAACTACCGCTGATATCCACGGCATTAAAGCAGCCCTTTGCTGCCCAATCCGACCGGGCTAAAGGTATTACAGAAGCTATTGGTGTGTTTATAGCTGCAGACATGAGGCCATATTCTGTTGTACAAAACAAGGGGTTTAAACATTTGATGAACATACTTGAGCCACGCTACGACATCCCGTCGTGCGCCCACTTCAAGTGAAAAGGTCGTTCCAAGCATGTACGAGCAGCAAAAGTCTAAAGTTATGGCTGAACTGTCCCAGGCATCTTCTGTTGCACTAACTACAGATGGTTGGACCTCCAGGGCAACGGAAAGCTACGTGACCGTGACCGCTCATTACATCACAGCCAAGTGGGAGATACGAAGTTCTGTACTGCAGACACGCCCCCTCTATGAGAGTCACACTGGTACAAATCTGGCGCACTTACTGACGGAAGCGGTGGCAGAGTGAAGGATAGAGAGGCCCAATACCAATATCCCAGTCACAACAGATAATGCTAAAAACCAAATAAATGCAGTGAACGAGGCAGGACTGGGCCCACAGATAGGGTGCTTTGCACATGCAGTTAATTTAGCATCCCAAAGGGGATTAAAGTGAGTAAGATGCACCGCCTCCTTGGGAGGATAAGGAAGGTGGTTTCCTACTTCCACCGAAGTTCAACAGCTGCTCATGTGCTTAAGACCAAGCGAGATATGCTACAGCTGCCTACTCATAAGGTCATACATGATGTCCCAACAAGGTGGAATTCCACTTATGATATGTTGGAGCGTTATCTTGAACAGCAGACAGCTATATACTCTGCACTAACAGACAAAACCCTGAAGAAAAATGACAGCGACATCGTCACCTTGTCTGATGATGATGTTAGAGGGGCAGAGGAGGTCCTCCAGCTGCTCAAACCACTCAAAGCGGTTACAACTCTGTTGAGCAGTGAAACTGCACCATCTGTGTCCATGATCCTGCTTCTGAAAACAAGGATCCTACAAGCCATGTTCCCAAGTGAGGTAGACAGCACAATCACAAGAGATGTCAAGACTGCCATTAGAGAGGACCTGAAGCACAGAGACACTTCACCACCAGCCCTACAGGAGTACCTTCACAGAGCTACTGCACTTGATCCAAGTTTCAAATCCCTGTCTCACCTAGACCTTGCCCTACGCCTGAGGACATACAGTGATCTCACTACTGAGACTGTGAGCAGTCTTGGAACTGCAGACTGTGAAGAGGTAAAGAAAATAAATATGTAGAAATTATATATTGTTTATTTTTAATGATAATGTTTTTCTTCAAAGTTATTTCCACATTTTAATGTCAATGAAATATATATATTTTTTAAATAATTGTTTTAATCAATAAAGTAACTTTCGCTGTAGGGTCAAGCAGCACCAACAGGAGCAGACACAAGTCCTCAAAAGAAGTCGGCAATGGTGGAGCTTTTTGGCGACACCTTTGTACAGAAGGACATGGGCAGCAAGGCTTTTGCTGACACCATCAAAGAGGAGGTGGCATCCTATGGGGCATCAAGTGGCATTCCAGTGGATGGTGATCCACTGACGTGGTGGAAAAGTAATGACTGTAAATACCCTCACCTTGCCATAATGGCAAGACACTATCTGGCTGTGGCTGCCACTTCAGTGCCTAGCGAGAGGGTGTTCTCAACAGCAGGGGACATCGTTACAGCAAAGAGGTCTACACTCTCCCCAGAAAATGTAGACATCCTCATCTTTTTGAAAAAAAATTGAAATTATAAGCTCACATCTGCTCTGCTTTCTTTCTTCTTTTTTGATGATGTGGACATAAGCTAGTTTTTATTTCGTTCTCCAAATGTTCAAAGAAGCAATGATATCTTAAATTGCATTTAAAGTTTTTTTTGATTGTGTCCACATTAAAGGAAATAATTATAATGCCCTATAATGCACCTTAATTTGTTTTATATAATTGTGTGGAACGATTCTAGAGTTGAATGTTTTTTAAAGGGCAAAAAATACTAAAATAAATAAACGGACAGTTACATTTGTCTTGTCTTTTTTTGCTGATCCGAAAATTGATCCGATCCGTGACTTAAAACCGTGAGTTTTTTGATCTGCTGCACCACTACTATTCACTAAATTTAAATAAACAAACACATGTAAATTGACATATTTGACACCTCCTCTACACCAGACAAATTACACCAGTGGGTAGAAAGGCTTAATTTGAGCAAGCACATAATCAAGTATAACTCTCCATATGCAGAAATGTGGAACTATTCTCCCATTGCTGTGAGATTGAAATTGATGAAAAGTAAGCCTAACCCCAGAAACTGCATATTTATTTTACATATGTATTTTACTCTGATTGTCAAGACATATTTTGATACCACAGTGTGCTTACATTTTTCTTTATTTGTAGGGTGGAGGTCAGGGTTCAGGTCAGTTCTCATCAGTGGGTTAGAGGCACAGACTTGGTGCCCTAGTTTTATAAACACTTAATAACCTGAAAACAGAGTCTGAGACAGAAAAAGTAAACTTTGTAGCAGGTATTTTTCTTTGAGCCAACAAAAACCATGGTCCAGGCGGAATGATGCAGCCTTGGGTGTAATCAATAAATCCAACAGACAAAAATTCAACAGTACTTGTAGCGCTGCGTGTGTGTGTTTGTGAGTGTGCAGATGCTGAGATTACAGAGCTTGCACTGTATGTATATGACTGCCTGAATGTGTAGAGTCTGTCTGTCAGCAGCTCTTTGGTAATCTTCTCCCATGGAATGCAAAGAAGTTATCTTTTTGTGACAGAAGAAAAGCCCAGCACAGGGAGCAGGCGCTCGAAATTCTAATCTTCCAACAGTTTGTCGATAACGCTGCCGGCGGCTTCACGGCCCATTCTGCTCACAGCTCCGTCAATTCAGTAATCCCAGCACAGGCCAGCATATTGCCCTGTCTCTTCCTCACACACACACACACACACACACACACACACACACACACACACACACACACACACCTCTTCACTTTCCTTCACTTTCCTTTACTCATCACTCATCAGGAAGCACAGGTATAAAGAGGTTGTCTCTGTTTTGTGAAACAAGAACTCTGTGTGCTATCCAGTGTGTGACTATCTGCTTTTGCCATGATGCACCGTTCTGGAGGGCATATGGATCACATGGTTAATTATGGATTATGTGTCACTTATTCATCTTTTTCACTGCATTTAAGATTATTGCAAGGAATGCAAATTCCAATTAGATGATTCCAAGAATCCATTTTTAATAGCATAATTTTACATATTACAAATGACACTACATATTATCTCTCAGTTTCTGTATATATATATATTTTCCTTCCTCATGCTTCCCACTGTCTGTAGTGACAGTGGGGAGCATGAGGACAGATAATTTGTAGACATTATCATCTGTGAATGTTATAGTCCATAAAGACTTCTGCCTGACCTCACCCATCACCATTGCAAACAGGAAGGGGCCGATCCAAACCCAACCATAAACCCTGCTGTCGCTCCTACCACAAACCAAACAGAACACCCTGAACTTGTGTCGACACCTGATCCTTGTTGCACAAAACTTTGTTTTGTGGCTATTCAAGGCTCAGTTTGCCTAGTTAACCCTATACTGTGTTTACTACCCAGTCATATCCCAGCCAGCAACACCACGTTGCTGTGAATTGCTTCCAGTTCTCTTCCTGTTAAAAGGGAGTTCTTCCTCCCCACTACTGACAGTTACTTGGCCATAGGAGAGATTTGCTTGAAAATATAAGGAAATATAAGACAGAGATATATAAGAAAATATAATAATTTAAAAAATAATTTGAAATGATTGTTGTTGTAAACTGGCACAATATACATATATATATAAATATGACTTGAGAAAAGTGTCAACATTGACCTGAGATTTTACATTAGGATTTTCAGATTTCTCAAAGAAAAACTTGGCATAACAATTAAAAACAGACAAAAGAATATTTTATGTTTCAACAGGATTGTCTTTGACGAGTTTGGAAGAACCTGTGGAATCAGCAGAAGTTTGAGCAAATCTTCTGGGTTATTCAGAATTTCTTTTTTTAAAAATGAAAGAAATATGAGAACAAACTGCCTGTTTGATGTTTAGAAAACTAAGGGGTTGTATGTAAGTCAGTACATATAGCAATAAAAAATGTAGATGTAGAAATGTGAATGTCTTTTGTCTTTTTGGATTTCATCAGTGTAGTTTTGCATACAGTAGCATCATTAGAGATGGCAAGAAAAAGCTTAAGAAGTGGCGAGTGTTCCAGCTATGAAAGAAACAAGTAACCTGGAACCCTTTTTCACCTTATTTTTAAAAGAAACACATAAAGCTTGCAAAGGAAAAAAAGCTTTTGAGTTTGTAGGAGTGACGAGCCGACTGCCCCAATAAGCGCGTCGTACAGAGCTTTTAGTCCGAACGTAATGGCATTGCATAATGGAATCAAAGGGTTGTGGTGCAGGTCAAAATTGTGCTTGAGGCTGCACTTAACAACTTCAAGTCCAATTGAATGTGCGAGATATCTTAAATTTCAAAGGTTTAAAAGTCTTACTTGCATTATGCAGAAATCATTAATGGAGAGCACTGTGCTCTTTGTCTGAAACTCTATCTTCTAAATGGCACGTGGGCGAGGGCAAGTTTCTGTACACTGCATTTATTGTATGAATATCTGTCTTCAAAGTTTCCATGTGCTTTATACAAAAAAACAATGTCTTTGTCGGATTATTAAACAGCATCCAAAACTCTGCTCTTCTGATGGATTGTTCTGTTTTTGAAAGTGTGAGAAAACAGTAAAACTCTTTGCTGGGACTACGCTCTGTGCTTTGCTGTTTATTTTGTTAACTGTAAAAAATGAATTTGAGTTGAATATTGGAAGAAAAAAAAACATGAAACTAGCAAATATTCATTGAGTCAAGTTAATTTTTGGCAAAAGCCAAACAACACAAACACCAACAGCAGCTCGACGCACTCTCAACAACAGAAAAGAAGAACAACGTGTTTGGTCAGAGAAGGTATTTAAAGATATTTTGTATGCTGAACCTGGTTCAGTTCCAGAGTCCTGGGTCTTGGTTGCTCAGAATCAAGTGGACTGCAAGTCATCCATCCATTTTCTTCCATTTATCCAGGCTTACAGACTCGCTCTGGGAGAAAACCCAGGTGTCCCCGGCCAGAGATATAATCTCTTCAGCACCAAGGCGACGTTAGTAGATATGTTTGCCAGACAAAACCTGCACATCAGCACTGGTGTAGAGCAGCGGTCTCAAACCTTTTCTGCTCCACAGATGGTTTAATGTCAGACAATATTTTCACGGGCCGGCCTTTAAGGTGTGGCGAATAAATACAACAAAATAAAATGATATGGCCAAGACAAAAACTGTGTTATTTTGTAAATATAATAATAAACGTGAATTCACTGTGTAATTGTGTAACTTTATTAGCAGCGTCCTCCTGAAATGCGCCAACAACATTGAGAGTAACATCCTCCTCTCTGCCCCTTAATGCTCTCTGGTCGCTATGGTAACGTGTAAATATTTATTTCAAAATAAGACACACAGCTACAACACAGGAAAAGACCCAAGGAAACTGAATTAATGATAAAATAAAAAAAAACCCTGAAAACCAGGAATTTCACACCAGAGCCTCAACTCTCACTGCCCGTACCAAACGGTCCGTGGCCCGGGGGTTGGGGACCGCTGGTATAGAGTCTTCAAGGCATCCAACCTTTTTGAAATACCCACATAGGGCACTTCCTCTCAAGCACTGCACATCACGCAAAGTCACTAATTATGCTTAATCTTAATGTTTTTACCAACTGGCCTTGTTTCTGTGTTAGAATAAGTTTTATTGTCATGAACACAGCAGTTTCAGCTCTGTGGCCTGGGTGGCAGGGTCTCGCTGAGGGCAAAAGTGTGAACAGGGTGTTGTTATAAGTGTATACTGTTCTTAACAATGTTGTGGGTCCTCCTGATGACCCAGGTGCTGTAATGTCCTATAGTGATGTGAAGGCTGTGCAGTTTGTTTTTCACTTGCTGGAGAGCCTTCCTCTCCTGAGCAGTGTCAAAGTTTCCGAGGATTTTAGGTGCCGTGTCATATTTCCTCAGCCATCGTAGGAAGTGCATCTTTGCTGTGGTTTCTTCAGATGCTGCTGGGTGTTGTGAGATCAGGCAAGATCCTCACCGAGATATGTCAGCAAATGTTAAAATTTTCACCCATTGTCTACTGTACATACCTTTGTGTCACCAGTGTGCAATAAAGATTAATAAATGGTTCATTGACTGAATGTATGGTTAACTGTGATCATTGAATTCAGGTGTTCCAGTCACTTGCATAGCCACAGGTGTATAAAATCAAGCACCTAGGCATGCATACTGCTTCTGCAAACATCTGTGTGGTGATCATAACCATGTGGCTCCACTGCCACTGCATCTGCAAGTGGGCCTGACACCTGATACCATCTATTTACTACCATTTTATTATCACAGCATATGGTATTTGCTCAGACTGGGCCGTGATGTTCAGTCTCTGCTCCTACATGCCCTTCATTACCAAGCTTTCACATGTTGAATAAGAGCAGTGACCCTGACACAAACTCAACCCTGCAGCAGTGCATTAATAAACAGTTAAAAAAACGAAAATCAGCTCTTTGACAAACAGCACTTAATCTTTTTCTCTTATTGTAAGCCAGTATATAATGCTATAAGTTGTCGTTCAGAATGACGTCGTCTACCTGCTCATACTCTGTGCTGCCAGCTGACAATTGACCTCAAATAACTGATTTTCCAGCACAGCAGCTTCCCTACTTTGACACAAACAAGCTCACACTGACTGCTATCATGGCTTATGAAGTGCAATTGTGTTTTCTTGTGATAATAGGGCCTGCACTGGAAAACAAAGATTGCCATTTTCTATGCTAAACATATTTTACACTCCACTTGCTCTCTATTTGGCTCAGTGGTTCATATTTTGTAATATATTCAGACTGCATCGTGAAATAGGAGCCTCTGTTTCTCAGGTGATCAAAAAATGCAAACTTTGATTCAGCTACAGCCTTGGCATTTTCTAAATAAATCTAACTCATACTAGCTGAAACGACTTCCTTTGTCTGTGGAAGCAGCAAAAATGAGTTTCCTCCAAAGGGTGGCTGGCCTCTCCCTTAGAGATAGGGTGAGAAGTTCGGCCATGAGGGGCTCAGAGTAGAGCCGCTGCTCCTCCATATCTAAAGGAGCCAGTTGAGGTGGTTCGGGCATCTGACAAAGATGCCTCCTGGGTGAGGTGTTCTCGGCATGTCCCATGGGAGGTTTCCTGGGGGCAGACCCAGGACACGCTGGAGAGATTACAGTGGGGCAAAAAAGTATTTAGTCAGCCACCGATTGTGCAAGTTCCCCCAC
>NW_005187402.1:566115-569851 GCF_000239375.1 Pundamilia nyererei | reverse complement strand
TTCCCTGGACAAGCTGGAGGAGGTGGCTGGGGAGAGGGAAGTCTGGGCTTCTCTGCTTGGACTGCTGCCCCAGCGACCCGGCCCCGGATAAGCAGAAGAAGATGGCTGGAGAAGTCTATGGAGTTTATCCCTTATTTTAGTCCTTTCTGTTCTTCTATGACACTTCTATTGCTCCCAGCACTTAAACTTGTGAAATAAGGCATAGCACATAAACATGCCATCAAACAATGTCATTTTGTTATTTACATTTAGGTTACCTCAGTGGAGAAAGAATCGCTTGGGACACTCAGATGTAAGAATTAGAGTCATTTACTTGCTACACAGTGTGACGTGTAGTGCACAGCATCTTTACACATTTTATTATTACCCCAAGGTAATCCTCCTTCACATTTTAACACATGCATGTAAACAGTAGACAGTCAGCATTTTAAAGAAGCCAAAATTATATTGCACAAGTCAACTAGTACTGCATGTGAGAGCTTTTCTAGTGATAATATGATTAGTTCACAAGAAATAAGGGCAGAGAAAAGAATGGCTGGGTTTAGCTTTTATGTCTTTTTAATTAAACGTATCCTCCTTTTTTCTTCAAAGTTTTTCAGGCGACAGCCTCGTGTGGTCTAAAGCTTCACCAAAACTAATATCAACAAGTGTTTTGACAACCTGTCAGTGTCACGGTTCTGGGTCATTTTGACCCAGCATTTTCAGTTTCTTATGTTTTGGTATTCTTCTGTATTATGATTTATGCTCTGATTCTTTTGTTATCCTGTTTTGAATATTATTTTGTTTTTATTATTATTATGTTTCCATTTATTCTGGTTAAGGGTTTAGTTCAGCGTCAAGTCTGCGTCCTTGTGAATAGTTTCTTGTTTCCTGTTTTATTGTGAAGGTCTGTGTCTCATGTAAGTGTATTCAGTTTTTCTTCCCCTGTCTCATCTTGTCAGTTACTTCCAGCTGTGTTCCCCACCTGTGTGTAATCTCCCTTGTTCTTCTGTGTGTATTTAAGTCGTGTCTACTTGTGTACTAGTCTCTGGTCTGTCTGTGTTTAACTGTGAACCTACTGTGTATTCTCCGCCTCCGTATGCCTCTGCTCACCCTCCTTCATGTTTGCTGTTTAGTAGTTTAGTTTTTCCCAGTTTAGATTATCTTTAGTTCCGTTTTGCCATTTTTCACCTTGTGTTTTATTTTACAATAAATCACCTTCACTTCAGCGAGTGCCTGCACTTGGATCCTCATTTGTTTTCTCCACATGGCTCATCCCATTCACCATGACACTCAGCTCTCCAGCCCAAATTTGATTTATTCATCACTGTCCAGACTCTTGAGAAGTTGTGGACAGACAAAGTCAAACCAGTCGGAGCAGCTGTGCTGTAACTGCCTTGCGGATTTCCATCACTCCTATTGTCCAAAGATTTCCAGCTTTTCTTTCCCAACAATGGCTCTGCCCACTGTAATGTAAAAATTAATCTGGGTTCACGCACGGAGGGAACAGGAAACTGTTCTTTCATAGGAATATATTCACATGAACAAGCATTTTAAATGATTTTCCACCTCGCTCAGCATATAGGCTCAAATTAACTTTACATGTAGTGACAGCAACATATGCTAAATAATTAAAAGGTAAAAGGTACCATGTGGGTGGCAAGCGAGGTGTCACATCTACCTGTAGATGTCTTGGCAAGCAAACAACACGTGTGTATTTGACTGTGTGTGGATATGTGTATAGGGTGTGTACATGTTGTAGTTAGTGAGTCATTATCACTGTGTCAATCTGGACAATTGGTTTCAGTGTTGGAGAGCAGAGGATTTGACACTGTGAGCAGTTTTCAGACATGAACACTTAAACTGAGATACAAACACAATAAAGAGGCTGATCCAAACAGTCTTTCATGCTGTGTCTAAAGTTAAAAGATTAAAACTTTTAATCTAATAAAACAAGTTTTAAAAAGACACTTTTCGATTTGATTACATTATATTGTATGATGGATTATGCAGAAAAAGTAGAATTGGGCTGAAAGATCTGTTGCTTTATTGCCTTTATTCAGGTTGTAAATCGTATTTTTAAAAAGTAACTAAGTAATTAATTACTTTTGAAAATGAGTAATCAGTAAAGTAACGGGATTACTTTTTGGGGGAAGTAATTAGTTACTGATTACTTTTTTCAAGTAACTTGACCAACACTGCTCAAAAGTAACAAAAATGAAAGTGCGGGCGGGCAGAACACACAGCATAGGACGAGGGAGAATCACAACACAGACCCAGGGAACAATCAGGAATCGGAGACAGGAGGGAAACACAGCTGGGACACATCAGGGCTAACGAGACAAGGGAAGCCAAACATGAAACATTAACATGAGACACAGACTTTCAAAGTAAAACAGGAAACATAAAACGGACAGAGCAACCATGGAACACAGAGACAAAAACCATACGACAGAACTCTAAGAAACCAAAAGACTAGAAATGATAAACAATGCCAAAGTCACAGTTCAATGATAATGTAAAACTGAAAACTCTGAGTCAACAACCCAGGCACCCTAACAGTCTACTGTCACCCACATTTAAAAACATAAAGAGAATCTTCCTTTGTGGCACTTTTTCCAATCGCTTACAGATGCATCAAGTTATAAATGTCAGTGATGGGTTTGAATCCAAGCCTCATGAGCGACTGGACAGTCCCTGTTCCTTAGACCACTTGCACACACTATCTTATGTGTGTGTTACTGACATTTATTCAGTCAATGAAGTGTAGTGAAGGTCATGTGACAGTTCCATCATTCACTGGTTACTACACTAATGTTTTAAAACCTCAAGCTTTAAAACATCATTCTGAACAACTTTGTCTTTGTCCGTGTTTTTGAATGATGGAAAGTAACACCAGCTATTATTATTAGACACATACCCTGAACCTATTCTTTGTGCCAAGCAATATTTTTTATATCTGCTTTAAAGCAGGGCATTTTCTCACTAAAGTTGATGGGACTTGACTCAATATTGGAGCCAGCCTCAAATGACCATTTGAAGAACTACAATACAGATCGTGACATTCAATTCAGTTCAAGTCACTTCAATAAAACTTTATTGATCCTAAAGGTTGACCCTGAAGGAAATTGGGTTAAGGCTGCCAACCTTTTGCCAGCGCCATCTTACCCTTCCGACCATACATGCATTACACAGCATCACATGGGAAAGACAGGTCAGAGGTATAACAATGGAAAATGCACCACATGAGGAAAGACGAGAAGAAAAAAAAGAACTCCCCCCAGACTGAATTCCAACAGGGAGATCAGTTAGAGAACAGAAAAACACCTCAGCACATGAATCAGCACATCTCACAACATAAAGACATAAGCTTCGAAGGCGTTTGGAGGGGGTGGGGGGATGAGTGTAGGTCTGTGTCAGTGTACATGCGTATGTGTGCGTGTGACTGTGTGTGTGTGTGTGACTGTGTGTGTGTGTGCTCAATGTTCAGCCGAGGGAAAGTGTCCCTTCACCCGGTTAGGCAAAAGTCAACAATCTTCGGTCGACGCGAGTGGCCTTGAAGGAGGGGGGAAGAGAGTCACAACACAGGACGCGACCCTAAGCGACGGCCTCGAGGTAAAAGAGCCGGCATCAGGAACAGGCTACGGGCTCGCGCACACCGCGCACCCATGCCCAGTATCCTGCTAGCCAATGTTCAATCCATCGAGAACAAGCTTGATGACCTCAGAGCCAGAATCAAGTTCCAGAGAGACATTCG
>NW_005187402.1:562299-563698 GCF_000239375.1 Pundamilia nyererei | reverse complement strand
CACATTTCCTATAATCCTATAATTCCTATAATTTATAATCCTTATCTTTATAATCTCTTCTGCTATTTGCACTTTCTTTACTGTAAATTCCTAAGTTAATTTGTAAATTTTTGTAGTAAATTGTAAATATTGTAAAACTTTTCTTCTGTCATTTAATGGTCGGGCATTGTACAGCTACGAGCATTTCGCTCGCATGTCATACTGTGTATGGTTGTGTGTGTGTGACAAATAAAATTTGAATTTGAATTTGAATTTGAACACAGTCTTGTTGTCTAAGGGAGAATTGTTATTGTTGAGCTTTTGCTTTGAGCATTCAGCTGGTGCCAGGGGGCGCATTGAGATGGAGATGGTAGCTGTTTTGGTTAGTGCGAACAAACTGCATCCAATTTTACAGTTGGTCTAATGTCCGTCACTGGTCACCAGGTCTCTCACTTCCCATTGTTCTCCTCCAAGATTGTATCCATATAGAGTTCAAAACACAGTCTGAGTACTCACAGCCCTGCCCATAGTCTATCATGTTGGACAGCCTTGTGGGATTTTGAACAGCTGTAGCCGCTTCTTGTTCTTCGATAAGCCAGGTCCAAGCCAGCTCCAATCAGCCAGAACTCTGTTATCGTGGTTCCGAATTGGTAGATGTCGTTCAATGTCCTCCATCGAGACTGTCACCAGACACGCGACACAACCGACCATCGAGTATCCGGCAGCAAACATCTCCTCAGGACAATCAGGCTCTCCCAAGCCCAGGAGTTGTCAGTTTCGTTAAGGGACCAGTTGATCAAATCCATAATTCTTCTTTAGGTTTTTAGAGAACAAGTCTGGGAGAATCTCTTGGGATTAGAGAATAAGTGAGACTATGTCTTCTCTCCTGACCGCCTCCGTCAAGAGGCAGGAGAGAAGACATGGACCTCTGTACATGAAAGTTGGTGTCTGTTTGAGGTTTTGCAAAGAGGTGCCCACAATATTCAAAAGTCCAACTTGTATTAAATTGGACTGTTTTGGATGAGTGACAATGTAGGATCAAGTAATTAAGGGACCCAGTTACTCAGACTTTGTCACAAATGGCCAGAGGCCTGTACTGGGCTCAAGTGCTGAGACGGTTGAGTTAGCTTTACACAGTCTTTTTATTTTCCATCAAAACACAAAATAACAACTTGGCATGGGAACGTGGCAAAATGTTTAGAGTGAATACAAAATACAGTTGTGCCTGGCATGAGGTTCATGTCTAGAGAAACTAGCGTGGAGGTCTAAGGCAGACACAAGGCGTGGCTGGTAACAAGAGTGGTCGCACCGAGGAGAGAGGACAAAAAGGGGTTAGTGAACTCCTCCAGGTGTTTTAACAGAGGGGTATGGCTTACGTTGCAGGTGGAGTCAGTGGTGCTTTGAGGGGAGAAGGTGAAGT
>NW_005187402.1:555589-561123 GCF_000239375.1 Pundamilia nyererei | reverse complement strand
CTAGAGCAAATGAAGCTTCAAGAAGCTTTGCGCTGGGATGAACCAATTGGATGAAAAGCTTCAGTGCTTCATGAAGCTTCATCTGCCCATCACTAGTTCCAGGTGAGCGGAGTAGAGATGATGGCTGGCCTGAGTTCCAAGGGGTCCAGTGTACAGTGGTGGCAAGAGGGCAGGCAGGAGTAAGATTGGAAACCTTCCAGTTGGTGGAACATGAAAAGTATGGCCGGGTGTCTGAGTAGTGAGCTGCGCTGAAAAGTGGAGCTGTGATATGTCCACAGAACTGAAGCACAGAGAACAAGGTACATAGATTTGAGACAAAAGCAGGGAGCATGAGAGCCTGTTACCAACATGGGGTAGTTGATGAACTGGCGGTGAAGAGACGTCAACGCTGGTCTTAAATATCTGTAGCAGATTGCTCCAGATTAGCTCCAGGTGAGCTGATGCCAACTCCACCCCTGGGCAGGCACAGGAAAACATGGACACGTGGAATTTCCCAGCAGCTCATCATCCATGAGCACCTGGTAACCAGCTGTCATGAGAGAAAAGTGAGTACTCTTTGACCAGGGAAAGTAAATGTTGTGCCCAGTGCTACAGCCAACATGATTCAAAAGGGCACAGCTTTCCCTTTGAAGATGAATCGCCTCCAACTTTATGACTTATGTAACACTTTGTAACAGTTTCACAGCTCAGAAAATAGCTGGGCAGCATTTGTAGACAAGTTACTTAACTGGATTTAAACTATGACTGTATATGATTACAGCAAGGAGATTTTTTGCCAACCAGTTGGGGAATATAAATCTTTTCCTTAGCAATGGGTGCCAGAAGGTCACTTACTGGTCTTTTAACCTGTGTGACTGGGACTTTAGCAATTGCTTCCCCAGCAACTGCTATTGTAGCACTTGGTAAAGTGTAAAGCTAAAATATGTCTAAAACATTGCATAAATCTGTTGGTATTTGGGCTATTCAGCTATATGTTTGGGTTTTTGGCTGCTACATGTTTTCCACCAGTAGAGGGTAGTCACGGCAAAAAGAAAAGAAAAAAAATGTTCTGTAAAAAATCAAAGAAAAAAAGAAGAGAGTATTCTTGTGTTCTGTATGTGAAAGCCACGGTTCTGGAGTACCCAAATAAACTCGGTTTGCTGTTTACACCAAGTTGTCCTGGAGTGGTGTAACACCATCAGCCTCTAGCAACCAGTAATAGCTCGTCAGGTATTCATTAGCAATAATTTCCCCCCTGACTGCCAAGTTACAAAGTTTTACTAATGTGGGCAAGTAAGAAGGAAGTACTCGCAGGCAAACATGAAAACTGTACGTAACTGTTGTAACCTGCTAGCAACCAATCACTGGGAGATTTCTGATACAGCAACCTCTTTCAACTGATTTCATTCAATAACGGATCTCCAGGAACTACCTTTCTTACATGAGAAACTGTTAGGTTTATATTGTTGGATTGTCATTTATGCTTAGAAATATATACTCATATATGCTTAGAGTTGTATAATCGATTACATAATGATAGAGGTTTGAGCCTTAGTAGTCTGCAAGGACTTCCAGAGTGCTCTGGCATGCACACACATCCTAAGGTCATGAGAGAGGTCGTACCTTCTCTTTCAGATTTATACTATGGGAGGACACCTACTCTGTGTCTGTGTAAGTATAAGAGCCCTTTGTTTAGGTGGCCTGCTGGACTCCTGGCACTGGCTTTTTAAGGAGGCCTTCACAGGGTCATATCTTCACACACACACACACACACACACACACACACACACACACACACACACACACACACACACACACACACACACACACACACACACACACACACAACTGTGTGTCACAGAATAAAAAGGCTGCAAGGAAGGGTGTTTATTTGAAGTTGGCTATGAGACAGGTGAGGAGCATTCAGCTCCAAGAGCTTGGGCTCTGACCAGCCTCCCTTGCTAGCAAGTAAAAACCCGGTTCCGTCATTGTCTTGCTTTCTTCATGAGTGATGAGTCTCTGAACTAGCGGGGCTGCTGAAGTGCAGACCCAACAGAAACTTCAATAGCTTTTGTTTGTCTGAATTATTCATCCAGGAGACAGTCTAAAGAGCTTGTAAAGAAAAGCGTTTGGACTTCTTTAAGTTGCAAACCTACAACTGAGGCAGTGGAGACAGTCAGGAAACAACTACAAGAAGACAGCTCCTTAGAAAACAGAACCAGCTTCACCCCTGATCAGCACCTGCACACTTAGACCCCTGCCTTATCACCACATATTCTAAATACAACGAGGGTTTCAGACAAAAACATGGCTGTGCCACGGGCTGCCTGGTGTCACCTATTGTAGCCAACCTTTACATGAAGGAAGTGGAAAGAAAAGCTCTTGGCTCTTTTAAAGGGAGAGTACTTCAGACCCAAACACAAAACTCCTAAACACAAACTTAACAACGTACTGTAGTGTAGCTGTAAAGTGTAGCGAGGAATGCCCAGACCTCTACATTGAAGAGACCAAACAGCCACTTCATGAATGCATGTGTCACAGGGTGGAAATGGACAAGTTTAACTTGGTGTTTTTGTTTTATCATCTTGCATTGGTTGCTGTGTTTTATCATTTTAATTTTTTAATAATATACAGTGTTTTATTCCTTTGATTCAGATAAATTTAAGGTTACATGTCAAGCATTTTATGTAAAATGCAAGCACTTTTCAAACCATGAAAAAACATTTATGCAAGCACCTTCAAGAATTTCAAGCACCTACACAAATCCTACAAAATGTATCGTTTTAGAGTAAAGTAACCACCTCATTGCTGAAAATTCATTCTGTGTACCACAAAAGGTAGAACTTGACAAACAAACATAAAAGGGAAAAAAAGGCATTAGTAGGATTTGTGACCACAATATTCAAAAGATTAGAGCCTTGACCCAGTGCTGAAGTCTGCTTTGCCATGGCTCTCTCTGCAGTTATACAATAATAATCATAATAATATATCTGCTGACATGCCATGTTTCTGTTGTGAGAATGGGATCTTCTTCTTCACTGTAGACTATTCGGAAAACTACCTCTATTTGTGGCATTTTGTTTCCGCTGACAACTTTTAATGGGCTATTTAAGTTTTGATGTCACAACTTTTTAATGTGTTTTTCAATTACATTATCCAAGAATACAGTGGCATTACTCACTTCCACTTTGAAAACAGCACACAAATCCAGTAATATTGAATTTAAGGTATGTCGAGATAACAATATAAGTTTCTCACACACTCAGAGGCAGCTGAGAGAATTTGGAGCCAGATGCGAGTGACAGGGTGACGGATGAGTTTTTTGTGAGACTCACAAAAAGTGACATGTCATTTAAACCACAGCTGATGATATATGACTCTGTGTGTGTCTATACAGTAAAAGCGTACATGTGTCTCCATGTGTCTCAAATGACGAAGAGGCTGGTAGATCCACCTTAACCTGAGTGAGACAGAGGTTAGGATGATGGCATAAGCTGTGAATGACTGGCTGCACTGGGGAGAGGTGTATCATCACTTCTTTATGCTATTCCAAAGTAGCTCAGAGTAGGCAGATGTACCTTGTATTTCTGGCTAGGTGCAGTGAGCATTGTTTGCTACTGACATGTCTTTCACTCAGTAGAAATTTGCATGACAACCTCCTTGGAACACCAAAAAAAGCCCTCATCTTTCTCTATACAATTACATTTATAAAAAGCACACCATGAGCTAACTTTCCCAAATAATAATAATGTGACCCACTGCAATATGTAGGGGACACGTTTGGCCTTGACTAACTCAAAATAACTCTGGCTGCCTCTATCCAGCCACAGGTCGACTTTATATGAGTCATTTCAGGTCCCACACACCCCAACACTGTGTTATGCAGGACCTGAATTATAGGTGCCAAATTAGCCCCGACAAGGCACACGTTTCTCTGGTATCTGGAAAAAAGGAAAATGCATTTACCAAAGTGCAAAAAGCAAAAAAAAAGTTGACCAGCTATTACCAAATTAAAAATCGAACCGATCCAGTGGGTAAGTGTTAGTTAGCCATAGCAACAATGTCAGCCGAGGAAGCAGTGTCTTTGTTGCAACAAGTGGTGCATGCAGGTTGTAAAAATAGTGAAAAATAGACTATGAATCTACTATAAATACAAACCAGAGCTTGTTCTATCCATTGAGACATGCAACTTAAATGTGATTCAGGCAAAGAAAAGTCAGTTTCAACAGTGTTAGTTTACTTGCTATCCTTCGCTGTTCTAAAAGAAGGTGCTATCCTTGTTTTTGACTGAGATATCTGGGCTAGTTGAAGTGGAATGACACGGCTTATGACCAAACTATAGAGATATAGAAAGTATAGAGATCCATTTTCTCCAATCGTAGGGCTTTTTGTCCTTAGCAGCAGCAGCAGATCACTCTTAGCGTCCTAGATTAACCTTCGCCCCAGTCTGCAGTCCAGAGCACTCCGGATCAGGCTGGCTTAAAGGATATCGCTGGCTGTTGCTCCATTTATCTGTCACTCGACCTTGATTAATCTCAAGATTCCTGCTTCCACATCTCCACAGCATGATGCCGCCACCTCTATGCTTCCCTGTAGGGAGAGTATTGACCAGGCTATGAATGGTGCCTGGTTTCCTCCACACATGATGCTTGCCATTCAAGCCAAAGAGTTCAACCTTTGTTTCATCAGACCACAAAAATGTTTTCTTGTTGTCTGAGAGTCTTTCAGGTACCTCTGCCGAAATTAACAGTTCGGACAACCACTCTCAATGTTATCCAAGAGTGTTAAAAATAGTCAAACCACATATCAATAGGACAAATTGAGCAACATCTGTGTTCTCTCAACTGCAGCTGGCAGTGACTCATTTGGCTGTCCAAATCTCCAACGAGATCTGAAATCCTATCTGCCACAGTTTCTTCTGAGGCTAATGTTGATAACCCCGCCACTTGTTGGGCCAGACGGCTTCAATAGCCTTCAGCATATATTTCTTCACATATTCACCATATATGAGCATGGATGTAAAGTCTGTGTGATTTTTGTAGGCAGTAAGATAGCTTTGCCTGCAGTAAGGATGGCTAGATTTCACAGCTTTTAGTAAAAATAAAGAAAACAGTTGTTTCCTCAAATCTACCAACAACTTATCTTTTCTTGTCCCGAGTTGTCCATGATTTGTTTTATTGTATCATTTAATATTATATTCCTTGAGCAATTAAATGTTCTGTTAATCCACCACACACACACAGGTATTTACGTCCCTATATAAATAGAAAGAGGTCAATTTTGTCATGAAAAACTTGATAAATAGATTTTCAAAAGGTTTCTGTGAACTGTTGCATGTGCTTCTCTGGCATCAATTGGCTTGATACTCTCATTAGGATAGTGTGACATCCAGTGTACTAATCAATACTAACATTGCATTCAAACACACAAAACCATCTGTCATTTTCACAGACTGCAAAACAGAGAAATGTCTCTCTTGTTTGGTTCTTTTTCTATATAAGGTATGGTGTCACACAAGCATGCATACTTTTAGATGCTATGTACATATATATATA
>NW_005187402.1:545998-553897 GCF_000239375.1 Pundamilia nyererei | reverse complement strand
TTTTTTTTTTTTTTATATATAAGTGACAATGTTCTGAACTTCACATGTATCCCAGTCAATTGATAATTTTTTAAAATGTTTTACTTCCACAGTTTGCAAAAACAAGAAGTTTTTTGCGTCACAGGTTTTCGTCCTGCGATTGCAGCCATTCCCCAACTCTCTGTGAATGATACTCATGGCCATTGATCAGTGGTCTTTGATCAGTGGGTTTTGGTCAGTGGTTGTTGATCAATAGTCATGAGAATTTGCATAATTAAGATTAAGGAACTGACCTCCCAGCCCATTTTTCCTCAGTGGCCTGGTTTCAGTCATTATGCAAATGTACACAGCAAACTCTCCAGTGTTAAATTAACACTGGAGAGTTTGCTGTGTACTGTTTATAAGATTGAAACTTGCAGTGAGCTGAGACTGAACAAGTCACCTGGATGAGTGACGAAACGTTTCTCCCACAAAACGCTACATCCAGATGAACAGAATCAACTTTTGGAGATTTACTTACACAGATGATTGAGAATGCATCAAGATGCATAACGTGTAATATGCCACAGTGCATACAAGACAAATTCTTTAGCTTTCTTGGCATAGAAAATTAGTTTTTAAAAAAGCAGTTGTCTGAACAAGTGCTTCTCTGTCATGCTTTTTACTTTTGGCAGCAGTTACCTCAGAAATTCTTACTGATGTTTGGAAGAAAGTTAGCTTTCTGTTTGTCTCCCCTCGATCAGTAAACAACACCTATTCGAAGACCGTTCCTCAGAGAAATCTGAAAAGCAATAATGACAAAATTTGGAAAAAAGCGTTGCATCTTCCCACAGGGGAACAGTATATGTGCTGCAGTATGTGCTTCAATGGCCTCTCCATTATAAAAAGTTATCAAATGTGGAGACATGGCAGATTTTCAGCTTTTGATAAATTATTAGCACAGGCAAAACACATTGTTTTTGTCTAGAAACTTGGCAGTCCTGTGTAGTGTTTTTAAGTGAGTGCATGGATGGACGGTGGTAAAAGGTTATTATATGATTCTGTTGTTTTGCAGTGTTTCACTTCCCAGATCTCCCACTGTTGGTATTTCTGTGGGTACAGTAGGTGTTAAGACATTGCATTCGTTTTCCTTTAAAACTTAAGTCTTAACATTCACTAGTTTACAACACCAACCATCAGCCACCTACAATACAGTCTTTATATGTGATTCAGCTTCCACTCACACCTTGGCTCATTTGACCCTTAATGACACATTATTTATAGTGGACCACATCCTTGACCCCAGTAGGTGTTAAATACTGTCGATCTCAATCAACTATTTCACCTCTCATCAATGAGGCTTCTTCATTTTTGAAATGTCTGTACAGCAAGCTTTTAAAAAACGAGGCCATCTATGATCTGGCAAAAGTAAAGGAAAGAATCCTAACCCATCCTTAACTGTGCGTTTGGGTCGTAGGTGACATTGGAGCTGTTAGGTCAAACTCAACTTAAAGATTATAAGTGTGGAATGCTGAAATGGCATGAATACTATTTTGAGAGATAAACGGACAAAATCAGAGAAATGTTCTTGCGACAGGGTGCACTTGTCACGTCTGTTGTTTTCACCTGCGTCACCTGAGTTTCTTCAGGTATTTGCAGGATTAGAAGGCTGAAGAACCTTTGAAGCATGGACGAAAAATTACTGCAGTGTTTCTACAGTAGCCTAAACTTGTGTAATGGCACATATGTGGCTGTAATTTTGGAAATAAAAGCAAAGCTGTAATCAATAATATTACAAAAGATTTTAATACAAATGTGATAAATTAAAGCCCTTTAACAATCACTGGTGAGAATCCTTTTTATTAAAAAATAATAAATACAGCAATGTGTTGTAGAAAATACAGTAGGTTTCCATACATTATTCTTTCTCATCAGTAGAATGCATCTTAGCTCTTGTAGTAACCTGGTAAGTTAATATAAAATATAGTTTGTTGTTTTAGTCACTGCAGGTTTTTATGCTTTGATTTCCCCAGACACACTGGACAAACGATCATAGTGCTGACATGGTTTTTTCCTCATGTTTTAAACTAAAACAGACAATAAAGGCAGTTTTAGACACTTTATTTAAATCAAAGGGGAAAGTAAACAGTATTGATTCACTGGAGCACGCTGAAAGTTTAAGCTTTGGCCACGAGTGAGATCAACTAGAAAAGAGGAGAGGAGAGTTATTGAACTGGGAAAACAGGAATCCAGGGGTCTCATGTGAGGCAGGCTGTGAGAGTCAACAATCAGGCCTACTTGAGAGGAGTGATTAGTCTAGCTGGGGAGGAGGTGGCTGATTTGATGAAAGTGTGAGGAGTGCCAGAAGGGCAGGCAGGTAAGCAGGCAGCGAGAGTCTAAGGAGAAACTAAGAAGCAGAAGTTAAGTGGCAGGGAAGAGTGATCTGTCTCAGGAGCCAAAGAAAAGTAATCTGAAACAAGTGTGTTAAAATGCTGAGTATAATGAGCCTATTTACCACTAGATGAGCTGACTATCATGTGAAGACTGGCACCGGCACAAGTTGTTAGATACAACTGAAGATGATGAAAACAGGTGAGTCAGCTGTAGAGCAGCAACCCAGAAAGCACCTTGGAGGAAACTCAACAGAACCCCAACCTGAATTCAGCAGACTAAAACACAGCAGACAACCTGAAAGCCTTTGCCACACTGCACCCTCCTCAACGGTTCAGTTCAGGCGAGGGGACCCCAGACTCCTCCTTTGGACCACACCCCTCCTAGGTACTTGAGAGTCCTGAATGTCTAAAATCTCCCAAAATTAAAATGTCCAGGTTCAAGATTTTCTGGCAATTTCATGATTCGGGCACTGCAGGGTTAATCGTTGTTTTGTTTAACAAATGTGATTGTTTGTCCTTGTTTGTTCGATGGTTTGTGCTTTTTTTCAGTAAAGATGCAGCTGATAGAAATGATAAAAGCAGGATTCAGAATAAAACATTGAACAAATTGATCAGCATTAAACCGCGACACAACATGATAGCATATATTGCTAAACAGATAAAAAACAATATTAATACATAATATCATGTATCAAAATAAATCCCTTGAAATAAATGAAAAGCGTGTATTGTGGTGATGTCAAGACACATGTCAAAAAAGTACTGCATGAAGCTACAGCAACATCCTAACAGTCTGATAAATGAAACTTGAACTACTTGAATGTGATCTGATTTGCGCCCTGTGGACATTCTGGTGTTTGCTGACAGAGGGAAGCGCCACGCAAAGGTTTCTGCCAACAGAACATCTGTTGGAAAAGGTTCAGTGTGCGATTTAGCAGAGTTACACGTAAAAACATCTGAAAATTGAACACTTTTGCCTGATATCACTTTCTGTTTTGTTTCCACAGAGATTTAGAGGCTTTTGCATCTGAACGCTTAAACACAAGATTTCGAAGTCTTCTTCTGTCTAATGTTAAACTTTAGGACGAGCGCCTCCACAGCAGCTGCTTAAAGAGATGGATGCTATTCATGTCACATTCTCTGCTTGTAGCTTTCAGCTCACTTGGGGATTTAAACTAGTTGCACTTAACCAGCATAAACCCTGCTGCTCTGACACATAGGTATGGGCAATGGAATGAATTCTTCATATAGAAAATGGAATAACAGTGCATCCACATGTTTACAGCAGAGGATTGATGTGGCGTTCTCATGGCGCCGCGGTCTCTGTGACTCTCAGGGGAAGTCGAAGTATATCTGTGCAAAGAATTATTACTGTTAGCAATCAGAATGTGCTACTTGCTGTGTTTGGCCTTGAATCTCATATTGATTTTTAGGCTTATTTCAGAGCTGGTTGCAGGGCTTTGTCTTTGTCAGAGAACATGAGAGACTGTTTCCCTTTGTCTGCAAAGCAAAAGTCAAAAACATTCTGGTAGCCTCTGGAGGTCTCCACATAACTTCTTCTCAGATGGATTGGAAAAAAAAATCTTACACTTTTAGTTGAAGTGCAGGAGTTCCTCTGGGCATGCTGGAAGAAAAAGATTGCTGATCATTCAAATAAAAACATGTACCTGCTCAGTACCATAAAGGTGTTCAACAAACTTGTGTAGCTCTTCCTTTCTTAAAAAAGCTTTCAGGATGCAGAGAGCCATCGTACTGAGCAAAAAGACATTTTTGTAGCAGGGGTGCCAAACATAAGGCCAGTGTGCTAGACCTGGACAGAAAAGGACTCCAATCTGGCCTGCTGGAAAATGTGATGGAGAGCAGAAATATATGACTTTGAACTGTATTTTACGTTTTAATAAAGACCTCCTCCACAGCCGTTCCTGCTTCTCCAGAGTAATTAAGGAATAGATAAAGAATTGACAAAAGCGTTACTGTTTGTTTAAATAATCTATCAAAATTTGTTTGTTTTTGTTTTGTTTTTTACAGTGGATCAGCTGTAAAAACAACAACAAATTGTCTCTACTTAGGTGGGCTGTAAACAAAAAACTTTGTTTTTAAAAGGGTCAAAAAATCAAGAAAAAGTCAAGATTTTTTTAATTAATTTGCTCTACTACGCTCAGTGACTAAATGTAGACAGTAATCGTTCAACATCATTTTCACCTTCAGCGCTTGAATGGCTGGTTGTCTTTATTATTAGAATCAACTTTTTTAATGCCTTCGTGCCTGGCAGCTCTTGCAGTCAGTATCAGGATCTGAGTGCATCGTTGTACTTATTTGCTTTTTCGAGATGAGCTCTATAGACCCTGTAAAGGCTCCTCTTGTTTGTGTTTTTACTTTTTTCTTTCTGTTATTATTTGTAAGTGTATGTGTAATATGGTGATGCAGTGTTAAAAGGCAGGAACAAAGCGAAGGGGAGGAAAATACATGAAAAAACTATGAGGGCGCATAAGTGGAAGTGCTTCTCCGAACACTGCAGCTATAAGAAAACAAACACATACAAAACAAAGAACAGCTGAAAAGAGAAAAAACGAGATCCTGTTTGTCAGCTGTCTTGGGAATCCTCTGGTGTCCCTCCTGGAACATGTGATGCCCAGTTAGATCGAGGTCTAGACTTATTGTAACCAGAAAAAAGAGCCCCTGTTTCTCAAACCCTGCTGCTTTTTCCTCTTAACAAAAATCCCCAAACACAGTAAGAATTATATATGTCATATAGAGCCTACACTCACTGCTCTACTTCCTGCTGTTGCTGTGTGATCCTCCAGCTGACCCTGATCAGGGGACGATCATGCTAGTGTCACTTGTGAAGGTCAGTATTTGGTGACTGACTTCTTTTTTTTTTTTAAAAAGAGTCTTTCTTTTTCTCTCCTTACCGATTTTGTTGTTTCAGGACTCACAAAGATATTCAAAATCTCTCAATGAACGATTTATCAGCAGTCAAGCCGAACGTGAGTACAGTACACAACAAATCAGTGTGACACCTCTATATCCAAAGAGTATCTAAAAAAGGTAGAAACTGCCTTCAGCAACTCATTTTTCTTTGTTTTTCTTATGATCATGCTTTGGTTTGCACACCTTCTTATCCCTGTTTCAGGCCTCCATCTTTCTTCATTTTAGTTCCTTGTTTGGTGACTTTTCTCTGGCCTCTTTCCCATTTGTGCACTGTAGTCCTTGGCAGATTAAGAAAGTGAGCCCCGCTCCCCAATCGCTCTACTCTGACTTCTGCTTTGATACTGCAATCCTTTCATCATCACATTATTGCTTCTCAGAGTCTGATTGGGGTATTCAGGTTTCATTTGGAGTCATCACATGCTCTTTATCTACAAGAAAAGCAAAAGCACACTAAGAGAATTCACACTGGCAGCCTTTTCTTTTTATGGCAAACAAACATGTAACAGAATAAACGTTTTCAGACTCTTTCATGATTAGCTCTCAAACACTAACGGTAAAATTATTTGGTATTGTGTAGTCTGTTCTTATAAAATGTGTAGGGCTCTTTGTCCAATAATGAAAACTGAGAACTTGTCATTGTTGTTTTAAAAAATAATAAATCTGATGATCTTGTGCGTACTTAAGGCCACGCATGTGTTTGTGTGTTTACAGATAAGAAAACTTGATAAAAATGGAAAAAAGGTGAGAAAAGTAATTCATATAAATTAATTTATAAATGAAGATAAAACTAATCATTTTACATGTCTTACTAATGTTTGCACTCACACACTTATATTAACATGTATTAACAATCAAATATTGATTTCCTCCATTGTACAAAGCATCAGTGGGTGTTCTCTATCCAAATATCTTAGCTATAACTTTGTAATGGTTCGTTTCACATGGAGCATATCTCACGAAGATTACGTTTGTGTCATCTCACTGTTTAGAAAAAGCTTATCTATCATGCATCACTAAAGAATGCAATTTATTCTGCATTTCTGTCTCGCTGTCTCACTCTTTGTCTCTTCCTTCTGGTGATCAAGACAGCATCTGGGATAATTAGACAAATATTTGGCTTTCATTTGCTGGTGTAAACATTTGAATGAATTCAGATTTAGTAGTGTGTTCCCAATTCACACTTCTACAAATGGTGGCTCAGTGTATGCTACTTACTTTCTCCTTAATTGGAAGAAAGCAGAATTTTGAGCACTCTGTTCAAAAACAACGACTCTTCACATTTTGGAGCACGAAGAAATCATTCGCTTATTTGCCTAATCGTGAGAAACATTTTTTCCAATGTATATGATCGTGTATCATCTTAGGTTCATGTGTAGACGCTTACAGACATCACGAGCAATTTAGTGTTAAATTGTTTAATATTTTTGATAAATGTTATGTCTGTATATTGCCTGCACAGCTGGAATTACAGTGTATACAGTGTAAAAGATGCCACAAAGTGGCTGTAGTGTTCTTCATAAATACAGAGAAGGAAAGAAAAGTGGGAGCCCAAGAACAAACAAAAGAAAGAGAAGGCCTTACACCTCTCAGTGAGCTTCCTGATGCATTCTCAATCATCTGTGTAAGTAAATCTCCAAACATTGATTCTGTTCATCTGGACGTAGCGTTTTGTGGGAGAAACGTTTCGTCACTCATCCAGGTGACTTGTTCAGTCTCAGCTGACTGCAGGAACAATGGGCTGGGAGGTAAGTTCCTTCATCATGATTATGCAAATTCTCATGACCATTGATCAACAATCATTGATCAATGGTCATGAGTACCATTCACAGAGAGTTGGGGAATGGCTGCAATCACAGCATTATAAGATGGTGACGGATGTACCATCTGTTAAGTGCCAACCTCTGCTACGTCCAGATGGACAGAATCAACTTTTGAAGACTCTCAGTGAGCTGTTGCATTCAGACTAATAATGAAGCAACCTAATTAAACCAAGGGTGGAAACACAGGGGTGTACTGCAGATCAACACTGGGTTACAAACAAGTGTGGAGCCCAAAGTTATTGTTCAGTCCTACAAATCTTTTTACTTGGCTTCATACGACAAACACGTCACCTCACATATAACGGTTAATGTTTAGCATTTGGATCTTGTGATTCTGTCCCCAGTGTTCAATCTGTAGGCGATTACATATTCCTCTGTATTCTCATTTATAATATCTGAAAGAATAAATAGAAGAAAACAATCACTTTGTCAGTCAGCAGGCTATGGGAACAAACATTACAGTAAAGCAGCTGCTTTGACATATGCAAAGTTAAAAGCTTGACCCATTTCATGGGAGCGATTAAGTGTATTAATTATGCATTCATGGATTTTTGCCAGCATTGCACTGCCTCATTTGCATACTCATTCTTGGCTTTGTGTTTTATATACTCTTTCATATTTCCTTCACATTTTGTACATTTAACTTGATTGCACATTGAGCCTGGAGTGAGCAGCGCTGTGTCGGGCCAGTTTGTGTTAAAGAAGAATCAAATTAAGAGGAGCAACAAAGAAAGCTAATAACTAAATAGCCAGTTACACACATTAACACACTTGACAGACCTTGTTCTCTTTCACAT
>NW_005187402.1:532817-543751 GCF_000239375.1 Pundamilia nyererei | reverse complement strand
AGGAGCGAGGTTATGAAGGGCCTTGAAGGTGAGCAGAAGAAGTTTGAAAATTATCCGGAATTTCACAGGGAGCCAGTGAAGTTCCTGAGAACTTAAACAAAGTGCAAGTGAAAAAGGAGTGAAGGCACACACAACAGCCATGGTTCGTTCTTGCTGTGTGGTCGGCTGCAATGTTCGATCGCACGACCGGCAAGAGAATAAGCTTGAAAAGGGTTTGTCTTTTCATTCTTTCCCCACCTGGAAGCAACATGAGGCAGCTCATGTATCGATGTTACCAAACGAAGGCGTCTAGCCTGGATAGCAGCTGTGAGAAGGAATGATATCCAGTTCTCTTCCATCTCCAAATATCTGTTGGTGCTCCAGACATTTTCATTCCGGTAAGTTCTAAATATGTTCATATCACTCTTTATAGCCTATTAGTTTTATTTTCGATGCACTCTGAGGTCATAGCAAATTAGAACAAACATCCTACTGAGTGATTTTGCAGAACTACCTTCTATTTCTAGAGTTGCTAATTATTTGGTATTATTGCAGCAAACCAGCCTATGAAATGGATGAAACATCATGACTGGGTTCCAGCGCTACACAAGGGACCTGCTTCAAACATACCACCATGCCAATCAGATTACTTCTTCCATGTGAGGGTGAAGAGGTGACCCTTCAGGATAAGATGGTGAAGGTTTGCTGCGTTTGGTGAACAGTGTGATAATAAAACCAGGGAAGAATGAAACCTGCTCCTGTTAAATATTCTAAAGTCTTTTGCTGTATAAATAGCAGTATTTTTTTTCCAAAAGATACAGTAGATAAAGTAGTGTTAGTAGTGGGTGATATCATGTAAACACTGTCATGATTTTATGTAAACATTTTGTTATTTGTAAACTATAAATGACATGGATTCTACATTGTAACGGGTGTGATGTTCTATAAAGTGTTAAAAAAAAAGAGGCAAAAATTAGTTTCTTTATTCAACTTTTGAACAGTGGGACTCAGTCATTCAGTAAAAGCAAATTATTTACACGGCAGGACACTACAGGCATAAATCTAGACCCCTAGATAAAACATTATGGCATTATAGCAGTGACAACTCCTCCACAGTAGCAGGTGGGATTTTTCCTTTTTTGAGGACGGCTCCTTTTACCTTTCAATACGGATGGTCTGTTTATGTTTTGATCCAGAGCCTTTTTTTGGGCAGCTGAAGAGGAGAAGTCTATCTTATGTCCAACCACTGACTGTATCTTGGTCATATTACCCAGCAAAACCCAGTATGCAGGTTCATCTGTAACACTCCTTATGCCACAGATCAACACTGCTGCTTCTACATTAAACAGAAGAGCAGCGACATGGCTGCAGGTCTCCACGACTCCGGCCTTACAGGTGCAGCGGGCGGCTTCAACCTTCCCTGTGATGCTCACAGTGACCCATGGCTGCAATGCTGGTTTATTCAGTCTTTGAGAGTGCAGGACCTGAAACACACACAAAGTTCATTTAAAGACAACAACTATGAGCCAAGGCAGACATAAATGTGTTTAATCTACTTTATCATAAATGTAACAAAGTGTTTAGAAAGTTAGCACATACATGTAATTTTTTCATTTCTTTATGTGTCCATCTATAGAATGCTGTATGTTATAGTGTAAATCTGCCTGATCTCTGTCAGAAACCTGCCTGCAGAAAATGAACCTAAAGTATGTAATGCAAGGATGTCATCACTTTAGAGATGGGGAAAGCATAAAGTGATAATTATGAATCACTTAATATGATAAATATATATATATATGATTCTGCAGGTCATTAATAAAATTGTATAAAATTTAAATAAAATGTATTTTTAGTGACACAAGATACAAATATGGAAGCAAGATGTATAATTAGAATTATTTATAATAAATATGAATAAATTATTGCAATTTCTTTAACCATAAAGAATAACTAAATCCTTCAGGACAATGTCACATTAATGCACTGAACTCACTATGTTATCCCTCTAACAGCCTCCACATGTTCTCACTGTAATTTCCCCTCATGAATGAATTTATGCTGCACTAATCTGAATGTTTGCAGGGAAATCAAACGCATTTCACTCGCAGTACTCGAGCTGACTTACCTTTGTTTGAATGACGACTTGTACGCGCTGACTCTACAGACAAGGTACGAACATATGTCAGGCTACGTCAATAGCGGTTGGTCTTCAGGGTTTCTACTCCACGGCCGTATTTCATACGGGTCCACATTTCCAATGCACACTATTTTCTGCAAGTACCGCCTCTGAACGAAATCAGTCTCTATACAGTCCATTCTCTTTTGAGCTGCTTTTAAGCATCTTGTAGTCGTCGTTCCAACACAGTGTGTCTGTTTTGATTCGTAGACCCCGAAAATGGTGCCACGCTCCCACAATGCATTGCGGCGTGACATCAACTCCAAAGCCTATGTGGGTTGTTGTTTTTTTAAAGTAGATTTTCCAAATTTTATTCATTATACATCATGATAATAACTCACCTTTTGAAAATGGTCTGTGTCTGAAGAGCTCTAGAGCTGTGTGCACTCTGTGTTACACACACTTAGGGGCCCACACAGTTGCAGCTGCTGCGCACACACACATACTAAGCTCATACATTTACTGCGTTCTGTCTCGTTTGTATTAAAGGGTCAACATGAGCTGGATTTGATTTTAATAAATAACATGATGAATGTTAACGTGACTCACAGGGTGGAGTTGAAGAGGTGACTCACTCAGTGTGACTCATGATTGAAAGGTTATGCATGTGATTTGTTGCATCAGTAGGTAACATTTTTCGTGTTATTTTTGCATGTTGACTGTGACTCAAGTTCCTTTATTATTGCTGTTCTTATGAATATGTTCATTATATGTTATGTTTTATAGTGAAATTATATCAGAGTGGAGGACGTGCCAGTGGTTGTGACATCACTTTCAGTGTCCATCACAATGATGACAAAGGGAAGTATAAACAAGTCAGGACTCACTAGGTTTGGGCATTAGTGAGACAAGTCTGTCACGCTCAACGTTTTTGTTTTTGAGCAGGACAGTGTTGTTGTTCAAGGTTGTTCTTGCCTAAGTTTGCCTAAGTAGTTTGTAGTAGCTAAATCTAACCAGTTAGGCATGAAACAAGTGACCATAATACAAACAGGACATGGCTAAAGCACCGGGGATTTGCAGGTCTTTAAATGGGACTATTGTTTGTTGGTGGCCAAAAGTGAAGCTACCTAACCCTAACCCTAACCCTAATCAACACCAAATGACAAAATGTGCGTAATAGATAAAGAACGTATACGCCGAAACAGAAATAAATGATTAGTTTAGAATCAATCAGAGGGCTTTATTAATCTCTGAGGAAATGATGTGGGTTACAGTTGCTCCAAGACGGTAACAGACAAAACTAATTAAATAATACAATATGTTACAGAGTTTACAAATGTAGGGAATAGCACTAATAAATACAAAACACTCAATTATAAATATCAAGAATATTACAGGGGTGGAATATATTGTTGTCATTTAACTCTAACCTGTGAACCTCGTAGACGTGTGTAAAAGGTCACTGTTGCAGTGTGTACTGTGCATTAGATTGAGGAGTTGTACAGGAATGATTCAGTGGTGCATTATGGGTAATCTCAGTCTCTTACTGAGCGTGCTCCTGTGACTGGCCAGCACGTCATGGAGTGGGTGGGTTAACCCCCACCTAGTCATAAAAGCCTAAACATTCACATTTTTCTAACTCCTAGCGAGACTGACTTATGGCCTTGGCTCCCTATTTTGTCTGCCTTTAACAACGGTGGGAGTGAAGTTTGCGTGGAACGTGCTCTCTGTCCCCTCTACTATCAGAAAAAGCAAGATCCTGACTCTCTGAAAACAGTATTTCTTCTAACTCAGCAGTATAATGCATCATAAAACAATATCATTCATTCACAATAAATCAGCAGTCCAATGTAATACAAATCCGTTTAACAAATGTAATTGTTATCACCTTCTTCTAATTCAGGAGAATAATTCAAACTAAAACTACATAATAGCTTCACAATCCTTAATTAGGGGCATAACATGGCATAAGATAATATAATAATCTCACAATAGGCATCATGATGGAGATGTGACTGCTTTACCTGACACTGCTCGCAATCAGTGTTGATCAAGTTACTTGAAAAAAGTAATCAGTAAGTAATTAATTACTTAGTTACTTAGTTACTTTTTAAAAACACGATTTACAACCTGAATAGGTGATAAAGCGATGGATCTTTCAGCCTAATTCTACTTATTCTACAATCCATCATACAAAATGTAATCAAATGGAAAAGTCCCTTTTTAAAACTTGTTTTATTAGTTTTAATCTTTTAACTTCATGCATCAAACAAAAATTTAATTATATGCAACATTCTCTGACTGGAAGAAATTTGTTTAATATTTAAACCTATTTTCTGCACATTCCAGCACATAAAATATATATACATATATTTTTTGTGTTTACACTCACTCTTTCAAATAGATGCAAGTAAAACACAGCAGAAAATAAATAATATCAAAGACTAGCGGTCCTTTTGCTCTATTTTCACCTGTAAAGCAGGAGTGGCGTAGGCGTAGGTTTACCCTGGTGCAGGTGTGCCGCAGTGGTCAGTGGAAGAATCCACGAGTTTCTCTGTGAGTTTCCCATTACGTCGTAGTGCACTCCCGGTGCTTGCTTGGAAGTTTAGGGGGGGTTTTTTGCTGTAAAAATAAGTTTTCTTCCCACGCACAACGGACACAATGTTTTTGTCATTTTTTATGGAATCAAACTCAAAATAAGGTCAGTACTTCCACACTTTAAACGCTGCACGCTCATACTCTCTTCAATATATGATCCACTGTTGATCTGCACACAGCTGTTGTCACGAATGTCGCACTCGCTTATGTCACTGTCATGAGACATTCTCTCAAAAAACTCAAGGTTTTAGTAACGCAGTAAAGCAGCGCTCCTACGGGAAAGTAACGGTAATCTAATTACCGTTTTTGCAAATCCCTAACTTGAAAAAAGGAATCGGATTACAATGCGTTACTGCCCATCTCTGCTCGTAATGTAATGACTAATCAGAGTAACTTATATGGCTCAAGGTCAACATGTACAGCTAAAGCAGTGGTAGCTTTTAAGACAACAGGCATCAAGTAATCAGACTTGCAAAACAACGTCAACATTAGTGCGTTTTGACTGGCAGGGAGATTAAACTGATACGTGAGTGTTTTTCAGTAATGTACATTGTCTCAGTTTTATGTTGATTATGGTCTGTCAGCTGTCAAATGTTTTCACTTCTGTAATGGAAGAAAATTACCCTGGATGTGTGTAATAAAATGCAGCCATTACCCTCGATGTACACTGAGAGTTTTAAAAAGCAAAATTGCAACAAATGAAACAATCAGCAGTGTGCAGGATAAAGACCAGTCTCCTGATCAGCATGCAGCGCGAGTGTTTACACTGGCCCCCGGCATTGTTCGTAATCAAACAGCAGACAATACAGATGAGTCTGAATTCCTAGCAGAACAAGATAATGGCAGATAACAGAATGAATCAGACTGTACTGACACCAATAATGATGAGCTCTGCCCTGTGTCTTTGTGTCTTTTTGCTATCTTTTTCTCCCCTCTCTCTTGTTACTTGTATCATATCTTTCACTCTTCTTTTATCGCTATGTCAACATGCATACGCTCTTTCTATTGGAACAAGGCATTGATAAGAGGCAAACTAACTCTTGCTGGAACTCTACCAACACTTTAGAATAATGTCACGCACCAGACAGCAGAACTGATGCATTGTTTCCCTTGGTGTTTATCCACTTGCCCATAATGTTAATTTTGCACTGGAACAAACACAAAAAAGCTGCCTTTCAGGGTCTCAGAGCTTTGGGAACTTTACAAAAGCTTCTCCACAATGACCGTTTCATTAAGCACGTCCTTTAAAGACATTTTGCGAGGGTTCATTCTGTTTCTATACAAACTAACACTAAAGAAGGCTGATGATTGGAAAGACTGAGCAGAGCATGGGAACCATAAACCCACTGCCTGTTAAACCTGATACAACACAGAGCTGTTGTACAGTAAATGTGTGTTACGTGAAAGTAAGCAGTCAGTTGTACGAACTCCATGAACAAATTCATGGAGGCAAAGCTTCATCACTCAAAAAGTGAAGACCATGTCATGATCTGAACAGTCCCAGACTGCAATCGCACATTATAAGGTTTTTGTCTTAAAACAACATGAACAAACAGGAAGTACCTGCCAGTTATAAATTAGGATGAGGGCAGAGAGCAGGTACATATTCTGAGAATGAAGGAGAGAGGAGATGGGCCAACTGGAGAATCTTCAACCCCTTCCTGTGGTTGGACATGTGAGTATATGATGGTCACATGGGGTTAAGCTGGTAGCTATAATGGCGAGAACCTTTTTATTTTTTAAAAGCATGGATGGACTAGCAAGGTTAGTCTGGCACAATGAGTCTGTTCTTTGTCAGGCGGGCAGAGTTACCAAAATGCCGCATTTGCAACAGACAGTGAATCCAATGCCACGCATATGGGAAAGGACCTAAAGGCAAGAACAAGAATCAAGATAGGCTCAAGTGTTTTCAGTGTATTTACAGTTAGCTCTAGTCCTGCCCTGATTGGCTCTACTAGAGTAACAACGATATAATGAATCACACCTAAAATCCACTGCAGGTGATTAAGGATCGGGAATCATTTATTTCAGCTGAGCTCAAGCAGCAGCTGCTGATGCCATCTTTGGTGTGGAGGCCCAGGAGGAGGAATCCCCACCAAGCCACCAGCCTACACAGAGGGAGAGCATCAAAGAGAGAAAACAGAGAGTGCAATGATTTACTGATTTTAAGCTTAAGACACTTTTTCATTCAATTATCTAAATCTGTGATTCTTGCTCTCTTGGGGTTTATATTTTTTTGTACCCTTTTCCCCTTAGTGTATCTGTTCTGTTCTTTGTTTCTAGATTTAAGTTTTAGTTTTAGCACTCTCTTGTGACTCCATCAGTGGTGTTCCCCTTGTTTGGTCCCCAATTTTCTGGTTCAATAAGGACAAATTCAAATCCCAAAAATGAACATGCAGAAACACACCCATGTTCATGCAGTGTAACGTGACAGATTTAAATGCAAGTAAACCCTTTAAGTCCAAAAAGTGCAAACAAAGGTCTGCAATGATCACAACAAGCTGAGGAAAACAGACAAGGCAAAGACTAAGAGGAAGACCAGTCATCAATGAGGAAGCAGGTTTGGTGATTAGGTGAAGGAGGGGAAGGACACATTGGCCAAACTAGGTGACCACACAGCATGAAGAACATGGGTGTCTGTATATCCGCATCTGTAATGGGCTGTGGGTCTTAAACAACAGGTAGAGCTGATGTAGAGCAGATAAAACAAAATTACATTTGTTCTTTGTAACACACTCCATAGTTGCCATAGTTGTTCTTCACAGAGTTGCATTTGGAGCTGGCTGTACTATTATTCCACAAAATAGAGGCAAAATTTTAAGGAAACTCATTACTGCATGATTGATGTATTTTGATGTACTTTTTCAATGGTGGCAGGAAGTATTTGCAATATTAATGATTAATGTGATGCTGAGTTTATTTACCCTTTATACATTATCTTCAGTCAGTTTGTCAATTTCATACCAGCAGGGGACTAATAGAAGTTGTTTAAGCTGTAATGTTTTAAAATTATACCATGTTTTACTTGAAGCCAGGTTGGAAATGAGTTTTTAGAAGAAATAAAGGTTCAATTTACACTGTAAAATATGCAGTGACTCAGCAGTTACAAAAGGTATGCTTTTTAATGGACCTCGAGTTGTCTTAATTACTTTCTTTTCATTTATTCCTTGTTCCAACTTCAGACATCCAGAAAAAGAAAACGGCTTTCTGCTTTATTACTCAAAGCTGACTAATGCAGCAAGTGACAAAATAAAGTTTGAAATAAAGGTTGAAATATGTATTGTTTTGGGGCAATTTCGCTGATTTACAAGTTGCAATGGTCTTCAGTTCAAAGTCTTTGAAAACTGAAAGTATTGCTCCCTATTGACATAATTAGTTAAGAGCCCATTTGCCAGCAAATTACCTTATAATTTAGGGATTATTTAACACTGAATAACTTCCTGTTTTTCGCTTGCTGCTCTGCTTACTAGCTCACTAAAGCTTTTAAAATGACCAGTGTAGACTGTGAACAGTTCTTGACTTTGGAGGAGGCTGTACAACTTTGTATAAACTACGCCTGGCGCTATGACGCAGTAAAGCTCACTTCTGTTCGTTAGCAGTGAAGCTGAGTCAGCCCTGCTGTTTTTGCTGCTGTTATTAAAGCTTTGAATGAAGTGTCTGTAGTCAGACTTGGACTATTAGCAGAAAAAAGTGTGATATTTAGCACACTAACAGAAGGCTAACGTTAGCTAGCATAATGGTAGCTTATCACTAGCTGTTATTGTTATAGCCAGCCTGTCAGCTGTCTCGAAATGAGAGGATGTTTCGTATGTTTGATCAGTGAGACTCACATAGACTCACATGTCCTTGCTCTAAGGCCGGGGTCATGAACTGCATTTTTCTAATGGTCAGAATTCTTCTGAGCGGACACTGTGATGACCAAATGCTATTAAGATTGCATTGTAGGTAGTATATTATTATTCGATTATAATAATTTTCCTTCCAAATTTATATTATTCCTTAGCCTTTGTCAGTGTTAACAGGTGCACATTACCTGTATTGCAACAAGCAATTACAGGGCGAGGGCACTATTTTCCGAATCATATTTCTGAGACTGTCAAGCTATCCATCACTGCAGTGTCGTAGTTTGTGGAGAACATTGATAGGAGAAAGGATTTCTGAATCAATTTCAAGCCTGAAAAATGGCACTCGAAGAGCCTTAAGTGGAAGGTTGATGCAGAAAACTGCAGCTTTCATGAAGCACGGCCCAATAAGTATGTATTCATAGGAAATACTGTTCCTGTGTGCCTGATTTGCAACTAAACTGTCACTACTGCTAAAGATCATAATCTGAGCATGCTAACAACTGTAGGTAACACGAGCACATGAAACACTAAAAGAAATGATAAATGAGCAGTGTTGAGTAAGTTACTTTAAATTAGTAACTTAGTTACATTACTAGTTACTTCTATCAAAAGTAACTCCATTACTTCAAGTTACTCGTTACTTTCAGAGTAACTAGCTACTAGGGAAAGTAACTTTGGTTTTACTCAGAATTCTCTTGTTAATGTGTTGCTTCCGTAACTGGATACCCAGCAAGATTGCTAGTCTTCTAGCTTGCTTACTTGCCACAAGTGCACTGTGCCACCTACCAATAGAAAGGAAAAAATAATGTGCATATTTCCACGGGAGAAATCCCACACCTGATTCTATCCTAGCCTGCTTTTTACATCCAACACAAAAACTGCAGTCGTGGTGCTTTCGATTGTACTCAGAACTCAGAAATTCTGCCTTCTGAATAGGAAGATGTAGGCAACACCACACTGCAGATGAGCTGCATACAGGGCTGGACTGGGACAAAAAAAATCGTCCCGGGCATTTTGACTAGAGACAGGCCCACCATTATAGGAAAAATCATAAAGCCTTTGAATGAAAATAAACACTGTTGTGACAGTGATGTACACTGTTCCGATGGTATATATGTATCAATCTATCAATTGTTTCTTGCAAGACTCAGATAATTATTTTTTTAAAAGTGAGACATTTTAAATGAGAATAAGAAAGTATTTCTTTGTGCCCCCCTTTCCCTTTTAATGCCCTACATGGACCCCTGGCAACACTTTGCTAGACCCGCCCCTGCACAGTTACCAGCTGTCAGCTACTTAGAAAAGGATCCTGGTATAACACCAGGATCCTCAGAAACAGTTCATAACTTCCCTTCAACTCATTCATGTCACCTAAAAGGTAAACCTGTTTCTCCATCACCTGTTCAGCTCTGATGATTCAGTAAGGACATCTCCTGGTTTCATCTTCATGTTTCCCTCTAAACATAACCAAACCGATATCATGACCAGCAGGTTTACAGCTGTGGCTCCAGCCAACATCAGCTGATACTAGAAAGTAATATTAAATAAATTCTAACAACAGCTGATCAAGCTTAAACGTGCTGCTGTTGTTTACTGCGACATCCGCTGGCTTCTTCTTTCTGGAGCAAAGTGGGCGATAAATAAACAAGAGAGAAAAGCCGATCAGCTGATCAATGATCAGTTTCATGATTGAAGTAGAAACAGGAGAGGGAGGGTGAGAGAATGAAAGAAGAAGAGACAGCTCGACAGCGTAAACACAGAATAACTCCAGCTTTCTGTCTTTTTCATTGTAGCTGAAGTCCGGGACAAACTGTGTTCCTTTTCACCTCAATACAAAACGCGTGATATTTTCTCTGAATACGAGACGATTCCGTTTTTTACGGGACGGTTGGCAACTCTAATAATTAACCTTATGAACAAAATAAAGTTCAACATCAGTAACATAGCACCACCCAGCTGTATAGAAACTCCGTCATGCTAGCTAGCACGCAGTACGAAAAAGTCAGAATAACGAAAATAAACTCCACCTAAACTTGGTTCATATCTGACCCAGAGAGACTGCAGGTTATAACTTCTTACCTGAAGTTCAGTTCACCTGACCAGCGGCCGCTTCGGGTCTCTCCTCTTGCCTCCCTTTTCCTTCATCCACCTGCTGGCTTCCACCACTTGCTAATGTTATTGAATCTGTGGAAGCTGTTCTGATAGTATATATGCATCAATCTATCAATCGTTTGTTTTAAGATTCAGATAATTATTTTTTAAAAGCTAGACATTTTAAATGAGAATAAGAAAGGAAAGTATTTCCTTGTGCCCACCTCTCCCTGTTAATGCCCTACATGCCCCCCTGGCAACACTTTGCTAGATCCGCACCTGCACAGTTACCAGCTGTCAGCTAC
>NW_005187402.1:523993-531032 GCF_000239375.1 Pundamilia nyererei | reverse complement strand
AATAACTTATGAACAAAATAAAGTTCAACATCATTAACTTCATAGCACCACCCAGCTGTATAGAAACTCCGTCATGCTAGCTAGCACGCAGTACGGAAAAAGTCAGAATAACGAAAATAAACTCCACCTAAACTTGGTTTATATCTGACACAGAGAGACTGCAGGTCATAACTTCTTACCTGAAGTTCAGTTTACACTTGGACCGGCGGCCGCCTCGGGTCTCTTTTCCTTCTGCGTCCCCTTTCCTTCATCCACCTGCTGGCCTCCACCACTTGTTAATGTTACTGAATCTGTGGAAGCTCCGCGATAGCCACCACACGAAGTAAAGAGTAACGACCCTATCTAAATCCCAGTAACGAGTAACGCGTTCCTGATTTTGGCATAATAACTAGTTACTGTGCTCGTTACCACAATAATAACGTAGTTACTGTAACGCATTACTTAATAACGCGTTAGTCCCAACACTGGTGATTGGCTGTTTCTTGCCAATATGCTCTGAGAGGCATAAACTAGAATGATGGTGTTAAACTAAGATTTACCTTTTTTTAAAGGCACAGATGCAAAATAGTCTCCATTCGAGCCATCGAAATGGAAAAAAAAACTCTGCAATATTAGTAATATTTGTATATCATTAAATTTGTGTTAGCAAGCTTTTCATTGAACTACTGTAATGCCAAGAATATTACAGCTCCACCGTGGAATAGCTGAGGATGGTAGACACAAACTGAGATTGATTTATTTTTATTTCTCTATAAATTAAAATCAAAATAGAAATGTTGCATTCCTGTAATAATATGAGCGATATCAAAAACAGATGTGAGCAAAATTAAACAGTTGTTGCTGTATCAGTAGTTCATACAAAATGTCAGTATATATGGCTTTCACTTTGGTATTAATTTCTTGCCTATTGCTAAAACACTGTGTCTATCTGGCAGGATGACTCAGTGTCTATATGAGCCAATATTCATATGGGAAGAACTTTTTGCCTGCAACTCACATTGTATTCAGTTGATATACAACATAAAAAACCCTCTCCGAAGCAGTTCCCTCTGCTACCAAAACAAATGTCAGATATATCAGGATTCCCTTCTCCTGCACGCAGTGCCAATAGGAGAATAACACTGCTTGTTTTCTGAACAAATGTCAGCTATATCAAGTATTCCAGTCCCCAAACTGGAGTCACACAGGTGCACGTGTAGCATATTGTGAATACTAATAGGGTGTTATATAAATCTCACATAGCCTGTAAAAGATTGACATGTCTCAGGGACGATCCAAGCTGGCAGGTGCCGACAGGAGTGCGTGAGTGCCTGTTTCAGGGATGGTGCTGCAAGGTGTGCGTGGGCAGCTGGGTTTACGTGTCAAGGACGAGGTTAGTTTAAAAAAGAAAAGGTATTTTTTTCTACTGCTGTCCTGATATGAATTCACTGACAGTGGTCACTGACTTTGTGTAGGTGTTTCATTCTAAGCAGTTTGTAGTGCTTAGAAGAAGAAGACAGCACAGTATTATTAATCATCACAGTAACTTTCTAATGTACATTTTACTGTTAGAGGGAAGATGTTCATTGTTACACTTGATTATTATTTCAGTTTGGCGTTAATGGGACTAAATGCAACTCTCATGACATGCAGTTGTAGGATGGGACAAGTAAATCTCAAAACCACCGGTGCCCACCTCTCAATTTTAAATGCATCTAGACATTGAGGGTTCTCGGGAGGAGCCGTGCTGACACCTGCTGCTCTCTGGCAGAGCAGCATGTCCTCCCGTGTTTTAAATGCACTTTAGGACAACATGCTCCAACACTACATATGAGCGGGAGGAGGGAGGTATGGGGTCTTCACATTTCCCCGTTCTCTGTTAGCCATTGGGGCGGAGGGGCTGGGAGAAGTTGTTGGCCGTCCAATTGGGGTCTGGTATGCAGGGCCTCCCTGTTGCTGTGGGGCCGGGGGTTGTCTGCTTGTCTTCACACCGGGGGAAAGGGTAACATCTCCTGGGTCTAGGTGCAGTTTGCCCCTCTGGGGCGAGGGCACCTGGCTAAAGAAGACAAAAGCTGCTCAGTCACTAACTACCATTACTGTTCTTTTATTATGAGTATTATACTGTAAGAGCAACAGGCTGGACTCTGCTTCAGCTCCTGTGCAGAGCTGATTATTATATATGCAGCGTGTTTTCTGTTTCCTGCCACATCTGTACGGATAGTAACAACATCTAAAAAAAAGCTTGTGCTTCAGTAACTCCTCATTAATCATTAACTGTGGATTCAAATAGCAAAGCCCAGAATTTATGTACTGAAACCAACTAACTAACCAACAAACTGAATTATTCTTAATGAGGTATTGTTCACAAAGTTACGTGTGCAGTACTCCAGACAGCTTACATCCTTACGGACGCCAAAACAATGACAGCAGAAAGTGAAGAACAGCAGCACTGAAGAAAAACAGTGTCAGCGTGAAAGAAAGATGTCATTGTGATAACTTGACTTGCTTTAATGTCAATATTTAGAGTTTCAATTAATCTTTTTTCACTGTCTATTTTTGTTTCACTTTCAATAAAAACATTTTCAGTACATTTATTTCAGAGTTCATGTTAATATTTTCAGTTTCATTTAGAGCTTTCATCATTTTACCCCCACAGTAGAGAACTATTAAACAACAGCAGCCAAACAGCTAAAAATGCACCACATACTTGAACCTTTGAATTATGCTGAAGGTTTTCATAGAGATTTTATTCATCAAAGAAAGAAAAACTGCATTCCTTCAGGTTATATTTAGTTGAAGGAGGAAAAGACACAAAGTCCAGTTCCAAGGAAAGCATGTTTAAATGCCTTTATATGGTTTTCAGTCCATTCTTCCTGATGATCAACGTTCCAGCATAAAAGACACAATGCCAGGAGCAATGTTACTGAAAATCACAGTCACTAAGCAACAATACACCTCGCTTGTATTCTGCAGTTTTTAGACCTTGCTCCAAATTTTTTTGTTCTTTTACTTGATTTATGTCAAAGTAATTTTACTTTGAATTGTTGGAAGATTCTCCTTTTTGATAAACAGAAGTTATGAGTTAAGCAGAAAACTAATTTGCCAAAAAACATCTTAACGGTCCCCAAGACTTGAAACTCAAGAACTGACAATCAGTTAATTCCAAATCCACAGCAATATGAGTCGTTGGCAGTCATTGCAGGTGAATTATTGCCGTTCTCGCTGCTAAAGGTGGCAAAACCTGTGAGACACACCAAAAGGAAAACACAATTGAAACACTAGAGTCTAATACCAGAGAGTCTATGACCAAACACAGTCCAGAAGGCTGGCTGAGCGACCAGTGGCAGAAACAAACCAGTTTCGGGGGCCTGATGGCCAGTGCGTGGTGTGGACCCACAGGGGGCATGAATGATTTAAACTGAAGGTGAGCTGTATATTGCAGGCTGAGAATTGACATAGAAAACAAAAGGCAACAAATGAACTGAAGAGGAAACTAAGTACAGTTTTAACTAGCATTTGTGGATGTAACTACGTATGGTGCTACTCGACACTGTCCAGAAGCGCCGTCGACTTCTCTGGGCTTGGGGCATCTGGGACGGACCATCGCACAGTGGAAACGTGCACTGTGGTCACACGAATCAGTGTTTCAGGTATTTGTTGGGAGAAATGGATGCCCTGTGCTCCAAACCAAAGAAGAAAAGAATCATCCAGACTAGGGATGGATACCGGTATGGTTCTGACATAAACAGTAGTAACCAGACCAAAAAGCAGCGCACATTTTGGTGCTTTATTTCGGTGCTTTTTTTTTCTGAGATGTCATACACTTTGAATTCTAGACAATCATTTTACGTTTCCGAGGATAGTAGGCGGGTCCAGGTACGTACGTTCTTTTAGAGCAGAGCTACAGATTAACAATGCCCAAGGCGAAGCGGTCAAAAGTCTGGCTGTACTTCACAGCAAAATATGCAAACTCAGCAGCCTGCAACAAGTGCTTTAAGGTGATACTGTGATACTGTCAAAGGAGGTAACACCTCAAATCCGATGAAACACCTGGCAACGCATAGCGTTTTTTTAAAAGCCGAAAAATGCGCCGTATTTGATAGCTTGCTGCGAGACCTCACACCGAGCGCATCTACTGCGGCGTGGTGCCTGTTATCGGACCCAGAGTTGGCAACATCCCCCAAAAACACGAAGAGGAGAGTCCTGGCCCGTAGCCCTGCCAGTGTAGCAGAAATGATGACGGATGATGATGGCAGCAGCAGCCGTTCTTCTCTGCGTGAGTAGCTTAATGTCATTCGTGTGCAATTTACGTTGAGTAGGCTAACCACGTTATTAAATTAATGCAGCTGTCTTCTTGTTTGATGGCAGATACTCCCTTCACCCTGGCCAAAAAGGCTAAAATGACCAAAGAAAAAGTGGAAAACAGCTAAACATGAGAGGTTTTTGGGCAAAGTTTGTGTTTTTCCATTGTTTAAGCACTGCTTCCAGCCAAGAGTGATGCCAAATATGCCCTATAGCTGCAGAAAAGGCTAACATTGTTATCTTTTTACAAAAAAAAACAGCTGAACATGAGAGGTTTTTTGACCAATTTTGTGTTCTTCATTCTTTAAGCACCGGTTTGAGCACCGTTTAAGCACCGGCACGGTTTCAAAAGTACTGGTTTGGCACCAGTATCGGATAAAACCTAAACGATACCCATCCCTAATCCAGACTGTCACCAGCAACAAGTCCAAAAGCCAAGGTCGGTCATGGTACGGGGTCGTGTCAGTGCCCTTGGAAAAGGTAACTTGCCCTTCTGTGATGGCACCGTTAATGCTAAAAAGTTCATGGAGATTTTGGAGCAGAATATGCTGCCTTCAAGAAGACAGTTTGCAGAAGAAGTTTGGAGACTGGAACCAAATGACAACTGAAACACTTCATCGCTTGGTGTCTTCAGTCCCTAAAAGCCTTTTAAGTATTGTGAAAAGAAATGTGTTGCATTAGTTTTTGTTTAAACAAAAATGTTTTCATTTAGTGTGTGATCTTTGCCATTTGAGGCAATGAAAAAAAGACTGCTCTTGACAGCTCTTGAATATAGAAACATTATCACCATCAACGACACATTTACTCATCCAGCCAATATCAAGCAAAATTTAGAGTTGCATGTTGATAATATTTGATAATGATTTTGTTCCTGTGCCAAAGAAGTCCCCAGTGTCCTGCCTCAAATACTAGCTTCCCGTTGCACTTACACCCATCATGATGAAGTGCTCATCATGAGGCACATTAAAGTCCGGCTGCCACCCACACTGGGACCACCATAGTTCACCTGTCGCCCCACCGGTCAACAGATAACAGCATCCCCACCACCCTACATCTTGCCACCTGCACAATAAAGACACATATGGACGATTGCTGTTCATAGACTTCAGCTCAACATTCAACAATCATTTCTCATTATCTGAGTGAGCTCAGCCCACTGCTGGTCACTCTGCTGAGACACGACTGTGCAGCAATCCACAGTTTGAACCACATCATTAAGTTCATCAGTGACTCAAGATTCAAGATTCAAGATTTTTATTTTGACATTTGCACACAGGACCAACAGTCCATGTACATCGAATTCTTGTGCAGAGCTTTCCAAGTCAAATCACACTTTAACAATATAACAATATAATAAAATAACAATATAAAGACAGAAAAAGCAGAAGGATAGAAATAAAGTCCGAAGTGGGGTAATCATACTATTTTCTATATACAAGGAAAAAGAAAAAACTGTACAGAGTTTGTAGCTGGGTCGGTGACCCAGTATTTTCAGTTCACATTCACTGTTTATCTTCTGCCTGTTCCACTTCCTGTTTTATTGTGTTACCCTTGGTCTGTGTGCATTATGTTCAGTCCTCTTTCATTAGTTCATTATGTTCAGCTGTGTACTCACCGGTCTCTCATTATCATCATTATCACCAGTCTGTGTATTTAAGCCCTCTGTTTCTACCCATTCACTGTCGTGTCATTGATGATGTTGTTCCTGTCGTGTGTTCAGTCCAGTCAGTCAGCCAGCCAGTCTACCAGTCCGTGAAGTCCAGCCAGCCATCCATCCATTCTATCATCTGTTGTCTACATATTCAATAAACCTCGTTCTGCACCAAGAGTCCTGCATGTGGGTAATCCCTTCCTCGCCTCCGCACACGATCCCTGACAGGATGACACGACCCTTGACACGAAGACACGAGCATGACCCAGCGGACTCGGACCTCTACGAGCGGCAGGAGGTAGCGCTCTCCTTGTGGGCGGAAAAGCTCAAGGAGAGACAGCGGCTCTTCGCGGAGCGAGAGCACGTCTTCGAGGGCACTCGCTTGGCTCTGGGCGGGCCTCGGAGATGCCGCGTTCCCCCACCTGCTGCCTCACCTGCACCGGAGCATTTGCCGCGGAGAGTGGACATTTCACGCCGCGTTTCGGCCCCTCCCTCTCTCGCCGCTCCGCTCCTCGCTCACACACCTGCCGCCTCATTCGCCGGACCTCCACCATCGCTATGGCACAACGGCTACGCCTCCCACCTCGGCTCAACGGAGGCTACCGCGCCAGAGGTTCAGCTGTTTATCCCGGCCGGTTCCTCTTCCCGGAGAAAGCGGCGCACACGTCGCCATAAAATGGACTGTTTTCAGCAATTCCCGGTGGTGAGTTCCAGCGACTGTTTTCCACCCTCATTTGACTCTCCACTTCAAACCAATAATAAACCCATCTCTGATTCATGGGACATTTCCCTCCTAGAGGATGAAGTGGACTGGGAAGATTTTTTTTCTGCTCTGCTCCCCCAAAGACTGTTCAGTCAAAGACTGTAAATAGTGGTGGCAGAAGGACCAGAATAAATAAATAAATAAATAAACCCCCTAGAGACTCAGCTGAGGCTCTCCAGCCAGTGCCCTCACGCTCTGGAGGCACGAAAGAGCCAATCAGTCCACCACTTCATCCACCACCTGATCCAGCCTTTCACACACTAGCTTTATCCCTGGTTAGGCTGGCTGAAGTGTCCCCTGATCAGGCACCAGCTTTACTAGCCCAGGCTGTAGCTTTATCTCCC
>NW_005187402.1:500219-501253 GCF_000239375.1 Pundamilia nyererei | reverse complement strand
CACCACAGAGAAAACTGCACCCAGAAAGCGCCCCCAGAACCTCACGCCCATCCCGGACCCACCCAGGGGCAGCCAGGCTACCAGGTCAGTAACCCACGTCCGTCAGCACAGACCCTCCCCTAGTCCCACTGCACGCAGCCACGAGGAAACAGTCACCTGAGAGCCAACAGAGCCCCTAACCGGACATGACCGCTACCCCGGGTTGAGCCCCCCAAGGAAAATGCCTCCGGGGAACCCCCCGACGCCCTAAGCCTGTGCCTACCCCCACACCAATCACAAAAGTGAAGGCGGGACCAAACTATGAACCCCCACCCCCACTAGGTGATGGAGCTGATCAAAGGAGCTGATGTTGTTCCTGTCGTGTGTTCAGTCCAGTCAGTCAGCCAGCCAGTCTACCAGTCCGTTAAGTCCAGCCAGCCATCCATCCATTCTATCATCTGTTGTCTACATATTCAATAAACCTTGTTCTGCACCAAGAGTCCTGCATGTGGGTCATCCCTTCCTCGCCTCCGCACACGATCCCTGACATCTACCTCTTATTGCACTCACATTATTGCACATTTTTCACAGTATTGCACGTTTGTTCCACAGATCTGTTTCACAAGTCTGTTGTGAGTGTATTGCTCATTGGTCAGTGACCCGATCATACATTCAAGTGGAGTTAAGTAGTTGTGTGTTATTCTAAGTGTTCGATGCTTTTTGTTTGCCATCAGTCTGACTGTGGCGTATTCAGTGTTGTGTGAATATTTCACTGTTTTTCCAGTATTCTGACAGCTGTGGGGAAGAAGTTATTGAAGAATCTTGTTCTGTGTGTGATGATGCTGTCCACTCTGTTGTGTCTGAGATTGTACAGGGTGGGCCATTTATATGGATACACCATAATAAAATGGGAATGGTTGGTGATATTAAAGTCCTGTTTGTGGCACATTAGTATATGTGCAGTTTGCTGACTGTAGCATGGGAGATGGTTGGTCTCTTACGGTGTCTTGCATTGAAATCTGCTGCAATGAACTGCGTTCACCAGATATCAACAC
>NW_005187402.1:498044-500007 GCF_000239375.1 Pundamilia nyererei | reverse complement strand
TTGTGACATTACCAATAAGTTTAATGTGTCACATGGCCCTCTTCCTATTGAAAAAACAAAAGTTGTATCCAAGATGGCCGACTTCTAAATGGCCACCATGGTCACCACCCATCTTGAGGAGTTTGCCCCCTAACATATACTAATGTGCCACAAACAGGACTTTGATATCACCAACCATTCCCATGTTATTACGGTGTATCCATATAAATGGCCCACCCTGTATGTGCAGTTTTTGTGTCTGAGCAGAGAGTGAGCTGGATGGTGTGAGTCCCTGATAATTCTCTCTGCTCTTTTTTGGCAGGGTTGTGTGTACAGAAGGTCCATGGAGGCAAGTTTTGTTCCCATGATCCTCTCTGCAGACTTTATGACTCTTTGCAGAGCCTTCCTCACTGTCTGTGTAGTGTTCCTATACCAATGACATGGCTGTGGTGGGTCTCATCAGCAAGAACGACAAGTCAGCATACAGAGAGGAGCTGCAACAGCTAACAGACTGGTGTGGAATCAACAACCTGTCTCTGAACGTGGACAGAACATAAGAGGTGATTGTTGACTTCAGGAGAGCACAGAGAGATCACTGTCCACTTAACACTGATAGATGCTCTGTGGAGGTCATCATGAGCACCAAATTCCTTGGTGTCTACCTGTCAGAGAACATCTCCTGGTCCCTCAACACCAGCTCCATAACTAAGAAGGCCCAGCAGCGTCTGTAGTTCCTGCAGAAGCTGAGAAAAGCCCACCTCCCTCCATCCATTCTCACCGCCTTCTACAGAGGCACTATCGAGAACGTCGTGAACGCTGCATCACTGTCTGTACGGTAACTGCACGATATCAGATCGCAGTACCCTACAACGGATAGTGAGAGCAGCTGAGAGGATCACTGGAGCCTCTCTTCCCTCCGTCACGGACACCTGTTGCATCCACTGCATCCACAAAGTCATGTTGTGTCAAAGTCACACACCCCTCACACACTCTTCACTCTGCACATCTTTTGTATTTCTTACTATACTAACAGCTATTTTTGGCTTTGGTAGTCTATGGTCTGCTGCAATAGTTTAACTTCTTCCCTCAGAAAGCAACAACTAGGAACCAAATAATGACCTTACAATGACTATAAAGCTTTGTATTTTAAAGGAGAGTTAGAAATTCAACACCTTAACTTAGCTATTCATTTTAGCTCAGTGGGCAGCTAGTGGTGATCACATCTCTGATAATGTCAAGGAAAAGGTGGTTTTGTACTTATTCACAAATTGGACTCCTCACCATTCACAGCAGGAGAACCTGTAATTAGGGTTGGTCATGACTACAATCATCCTCGCGTCAAAGCTGAACCCGTCAGATTTGTGTAGATACCATCGCACAAACGAAGGTCTGTCTGTCCTTCAGGAAAAAGTATCAGTCAGATCCATTTCAAGAAAATCGCAGTCATCAAAATGAGCTTTTAAGGGACCCAGACAATACCTGTATTACTTTTTTGCCCATTTATCCCTTTTTGCATCACAGTTTAATCATTTAGATTTCATCATTTAATAGTGAAATTCCTTAATTCACATAGAGGATCTTCGTACAGAGCTCTTATTGGAGAATCAAATATGTCTGGCACCACAGTGCATTCAAATCCTGATTTTGGTTGCACAAAATGCCTGAATATATGAATAGAAGTGTTATAAATAATTCAATTCAATTCAATTTTATTTATATAGCGCCAAATCACAACAAAAGTCGCCTCAAGGCGCTTCATAGATATAGAGAAAAACCCAACAATCATATGACTCCCTATGAGCAAGCACTTTGGCGACAGTGGGAAGGAAAAGCTCCCTTTTAACAGGAAGAAACCTCCGGCTGAACCAGGCTCAGGGAGGGGCGGCCACCTGCTGAGACCGGTTGGGGTGAGAGAAGGAAGACAGGATAAAGACATGCTGTGGAAGAGAGACAGAGGTTAATAACAGATATGATTCAATGCAGA
>NW_005187402.1:495323-496425 GCF_000239375.1 Pundamilia nyererei | reverse complement strand
GAACGTACGTACCTGGCCCCGCCTACTATCCTGGGAAACGTAAAATGATTGGCTAGAAGTGTATCACAGCTCAGGAAAAAAAAGCACCGAAATAAAGCACCGAAATGTGCGCTGCTTTTGGTCTGGTTACTACCGTTTATGTCAAAACCGGTGCCATCATGGCACCGGACACCGGTACCCATCCCTAGTCACAACAATTAAGAGGACCCGAGGGAAGCTCTGAAAGCTAAGCAGAAGTTATTTGGAGAGGAGAGGTAAAAAAAAAAAAAAACTTCAGTGGTGTGGAAACATTATGGGTTCGCGGAGTCAGACGTGGATCAAGTAGACACAGTGTGTAAACTTTGCTACTGTGTCATAGCTGCACCACAGAGCAACACTGCAAAGTTCACTAAACATAGATGTTTACATTTTTCATTTATTTCTTATATTGCAAACATTTGCACTGTTATCAGTATTTGCACACTATTTTATATTATTTTTTAAAGTCATTATTGAATAAATTGTTATTGTTAAGCCTTTAAAGCCGGTCAGAGAGGTTTTGCTAACTATTTTTAAATCCCTGTAGAACCGGAACCGCGTAAGCTAGCGCAATAATTTTTTTTGCATATGAAACCAGAGGAGTTGTACTTACATCTTATGCCATCAGCTTGTCCTCGGTCACGGTTTCCTTCCACATAAAGCTTTGCAAAAATTGCATAAAAAGTGCTTGCAGGAACAAAAACATAATATTCCAGAAACACGCTTTGCCGATCCGATCAGCTGTTCCTAACACTTCCCACATTGAAACAGACATCAGCGCGAACTATCGCATGTCCGCCATTTCCTGCCCGAAACCGGAAGTGATGCCATTTTCGCAGAAAATGTAGTTTTTTACTTGTAGGCCTTAAAAAACACGCTCATAAAAAGGAAAATATATATAGATATAGATATCATTCTCAAAAGGTCAACCCCCCTCCATCTCTGTTCATGTAGAGTTCCCTATACCTATAGAATACCTATAGCCTATACTGGTGTTTTTAGAAGTCATGTTTGTCTTTTCTGAATAGTTGCTGGGATGCATAGAACTCGAATTGCAATGCTGGAAATAGTTTATTTTGATGCA
>NW_005187402.1:492287-493866 GCF_000239375.1 Pundamilia nyererei | reverse complement strand
GGGGGGGCTGGCATGCTGAACCGAACAGGTAAGACTAATGATGTGCTGGTGACCTGTGAGAGGAGCATATCAGTCATGCGGTGCTGTGCTGATCCTCCATCAGGTGGATCTTCACTGCCTTCCTGTGCTCTGATCCCACAAGGAGCAGCAGTGGGGCTATGTCCACTCAATGGCTCACTGTCCTCTTGTGAATATCATTAGTGTCTTCTGTAGATTCGCCCACTGTCTCTGCACCAACAGATCGAGCTGCTCTCTGCAATTATAGGCGTGCTTCAGTTGCTTGGGAAGGTCTAGCTTTTCATCATCTTGCTGACGTAGCACACATTTAATGGATTATTGCATTGATAACTTCCCACCTCTTCTCTTTGACCAACCTTTGATTTCTCATCAGGTTTGACTGTCTAACATTCAGGGGAAAGTGGAACAGAAAGCTTCATGCTGCACCCTGACATTCACCTGCTGCCACCACGACACATACAGACGCCATTCTGTCTGCCTCTTGTATGATGTATATGCTTTTATACTTGAGTGCACTGACTTTAGCATTGTGAGTTCATCCGGTTGTCGAGTAATGACTTAACAACCTCTGGCCAATTATCAAAGTCACTATTTGCTACCTTTGAAGGCCAAAAATGTATTGATCAGGCATAACATTATGAACACTGACAGGTGAAGTGAATAACACTCATTATCCTGTCAGCATTGCACCTGTTAATGAATAAGATAGAGCACTCAATGCTTATGTGTTAGAAACTGGAAAAAACGGGCAAGTGTAAGGATTCGAGTGAGTTTGACTCGGGCAAAATTCTGATGACTCGACAGCTGGTCATGGAGTGTCATGTGGGCTTTGTCTGATCTGTAATGGTCAGTATTAAGAAAGGGACAGTTCAAGGAAGGAACAGTTCAAGGAAGGCGCAGTGATGAACCAATGACAGGGTCAAGGCTCACTGATGCATGCTGGGAGTGAAGGTCTGTGAGGTCTGATCCAACAGTATGTGGCTGTACAGCCTCAGATCAGTCCGGGTGCTCATGCTGAGCCCTGTCAGTGCTGGAAGCATGAACAATGGCCACGTGAGCATCAAACCTGGACCATGGAGAAATGAAAGAAAGCGGCCATGTCTGATAAACCATGCACACATTTGCATGCGTGTACATCACCTACCTGGGGAACACCTTGCACTTCGATGCATTAGGGGAAGAAGACTAGCTGGTGGTTGCAGTGTGATGCTTTGGGCAATATTCTGTTGGGAAACCGTGGGTCCCATATGATTGTGTGCTTAAGATAAACAGATATTTTTATTTTTATTTGATGAGGCATCAGCAGAGTTGTGAAGACAAATTGAGAAAGTCCACCAAGAGTAAAAGAAAATCCAATGTGAGAGAAGCAAACTAGAAGTGGATGGTCCAGAGAAAATACACTGGTTGTACCACCACTAGTGATGGGATTTCTGGCTCTTTTTAGAGATCACTAAAAAGAGTCGGCTCTTTTGGCTCCGAACCGGCTCTTCAGGTTGTTTTGTTGCTTTAATTAATTTATTATTAACAATAATATAAAATTATGCACAAAAGGAATTACTAA
>NW_005187402.1:490122-492047 GCF_000239375.1 Pundamilia nyererei | reverse complement strand
TAACAAAAGCTCAACACTGCGCCCAGCATCCTGGAGCACTTCTGTTGTCTTTTGTACGTGTTTTGAGTTTTTATGTGCTTCGGAGTTTGTACGTGTTTTTAAGTGTTTTGGAGTTTTTACGTGTTTTGGAGTTTGTACATGCTTCAGTGTTCGTATGTGATTTGAAGTTTGTATGTGCTTTGTCTGTAGGGGCCACCGTAAATATACTTTTATTTATTCACTCCACATAAAATATAATAAATAAATCATATAATACAAAAATCAACTATTCACATTTCAACTTTTAAATATTTAAATTTTCAGCTTTTTCCTTTTACAAATTTAAAGTGAAAACAACACAAAACACTGCAAACCACAACACAATTAAATATAAATTATAATATGAAAACAAAAAGAACATGCATATTCTCTGTCATATGGGCCCGCATGAATAAACTTTCTGAACCCTTTATCATCTGCAACCAAAAATAGTTGTGGATGATTACTATACCTTTCTAATGTGACGTTGTTGTCCCTGGCTCTCTTTCTCTCTCTCTCCCTCTGGCTCTGTTCCTGTACTACTGAGTGTAACTACCGCCCCTCCCCCCTCTGCCCAGCGTAAAGCACAAGGCTCGCGTGCAGAGTGAAGTGGAAAAGCCGGCTCGCGTCGTTCACATCAAAGAGCCGGCTCTAAGAGCCATTTCGTTCGTGAACAACCCATCACTAACCACCACTCCCCCAAAAGTCTGACTTAGTATTGAGCTCTGTATGTCTTAGTTGATAAATGGGTGGCTTTACCATATATTGTATTTAACAGCATTTTGATAATGCACTTGATCCTGGGTTTTGTGCAGAGGAAATAAATATACCAAATGCAATTCAAATGAAAGATCCGTGATTGCATCGAGTCAAACATGTCATCTGCTTTGTGTATCTTTTTGGAGTAACCCACTGAACTGACTAAACTACTGGGCTACCCAGTTTTACTCAGTTTCTACTTTATCTATACAGCAATAGATTCTACCTGTGACCTGGATTTCTTTTCCATTTCTGAGAGCGTTTTTATCCCCTTCTCAAATCTTCTGTCCATGATTCTATCAAATTACAGCAAAAGTGACAGGAAAGACTGTGGAAAGTTAATTACGTCTGACAAGGCAGCCAGCTAACGGGCTAACACCACAGGCTGAACTGTGTCTCCAGTTCATTTCAGGTTATTTCACATATGCATGAATTAAATTTGTGTAATGGCTTTCTTAGATTTTCCAATGATATAGAGGAAATTAATTCATTACAGTCTGTGACTCATTGTGAGATTCAAAATGAAGTGTCACAGAGAAGGTGAAATGCATGGAGGAGTGAAATTAAAGTTTAAAGAATTAATTGTGCATTTGAATTTGACATACAGACAAATTAGAACTACTACCCCACATAGGCAGCTGATTTATCTGGTCATTGGTGACTTGATAAAATCAACATATAGCCCAAAACAAAAAAACAAGGACATGATATCCCCTCAGCCACATTCTGGTGAGAAAGGTCGAGCGTGTGTCTGATTTAATACATTTCCAATTATGACAAACATCTTCAAGCAAGTGCAATTGCAGACAAAAAACAAAAACAACACAGCAGGGCAATGACAAAGATCAGTGTAGTCCAGCACTAAAAGCATGCAGTCTTAACTTCTCCTTGGGGCTTTTGTGTGTCATAGGAGTGTGAATGCAGGTTAGTTTGCACTTGTGTATAGAAATGCTTGTATGAGTGGGTGTGAATGGGTGAATGAGGCATGTTGTACAGGGAGTGCAGAATTATTAGGCAAATGAGTATTTTGTCCACATCATCCTCTTCATGGATGTTGTCTTACTCCAAGCTGTATAGGCTCGAAAGCCTACTACCAATTAAGCATATAAGGTGATGTGCATCTCTGTAATGAGAAGGGGTGTGGTCTA
>NW_005187402.1:442599-469262 GCF_000239375.1 Pundamilia nyererei | reverse complement strand
AGAGAGAAAAAATGTGTGGCGAGATGCTCCGTGGGTCTGACTTTGTGTATGCATAGTTACTAATATGAGTAGGCTTGGCTTAAGTGTGTGTGTATCTTATATGACTGTGTGCGCTGTCTGACTGATGTAAATGTGCTGCCGTTGAGCGCATGGTGCGTATGTGTCGAAATAAAGGAACAAACTTTTATTTGGCTGATGGCAGAAGTCCAAGAAAAAAACAAAGTGCAGTCCACACTGAAGAAAAAAGATCACAACACAAACTAATTAAAACAATAAAAGAAGTAACACTAAGAGCACAACACAAACAAAACATGAGACACTAACCGAATAACATAAAACAGGCAATAACTCAGCCATGGAGAACTCAGGACAGAAGACTGCAGAGAGCAAAATGAGCGTAATAGTCATAGTGAGTCACAGAAACCAACAATAAGAAAACTTTGCCTAGAATTGTAATCAAAGCTAAAGTCTAGAATAATGAAAATCCAAAACCTACCAAAGAATCAAACAAAGAAAAACACGGATTGTGACATGTCCGAGGTTTGGTAGCAGCGCCAGACCTCAGTGGATGTTTTGTCCAGTCAGTCATTGAGTTATTGAGTTATTTGGTTTAAAACTGAAGAACCTCCAAGACCGTGATTGTTCACGTGCTGCTGTGGGATGGTGGGGGTGAACCAAAGTTTAGTTGGTTGTCAGAATGAGAACGGTTGTTTTACTTTTCAGCTACATTCAGACAGACATACATCTCTACATTTTTAGCAAAGGCTTTTTTATCCTTTCAGTTTTTAATTGAATGTAAGTATTGTTCAGATGCTTTTGATTAACCTTTAATAATGTGATAAATTATAATGAGTTTTATATTTAATTATTTTTAATTAGTTTTATGAGGTTTCTTTTGCAAAAAAGTTCCAAAACAAAAGATGAACTTTGGTGCAGATAAGAAAACAATACACAAAAGACTTTCTTGACTTAAAGCTTCAGTGATTCTCATAATTTGACATACAAAAAAGAATCAATTCAAGAACCTTACACAAAACACTGTTAAGGAGTCAAGAAATCAAATAAATAAATGAAACCTACTCAAAGCAGAGTCTTTAAATTCGTTAGTTGGCCAGAGACAGGATTCTAGGTTAATGCTATTCTTTTGTGTCTGCTAAATGTGGACATTGGAATAAGATCATCTTTAAATGTACAGCATTAATAGCTTTTAAAGCTCAGCCGTTCATAAATTATTCTACCAAATGATAAAGACTATAAAACTTAAGAGAATAGATGAATGAAGAGAGCACAGTGAATCAGAGTCAAATCCCTCGTTAGCACAAACCTGGTCAAATAAAGATAATTCTGGTAATTGTTAGCTGGATACGTGTTGGTTTGAAGGAATAATAATGTGATTATCTCCCAGACATCAAAGCCATCACCCTAACCCTAATCCCAGCTTTACTTTGGGAGAACCGTACATGCAAATGGAATCTCAAATATCTGTTGAGACAGACATCACACATTCAAAAGCAAAATGATTCTTTTGTATGTACCGTGTTTGTCACATCATAATATATCTACAAAGGTTCAGTGGCATCTACATAAGATGTGTCCAAAACAAAGACAACATGTTATTTTGTTGGCTTCAGTGTCTGTTTGTGGTGCAGGGTGTACATGCATCAATAAAATCCATGTAACAGCACTGTTAGCATAAATCGTTTGAAACGAAGAATTGGTGAAGCTGTCTTGCTGCTAGCTCATCTTAAATGCCAGTAATTCAACTGAGTCTTGAGGGCTTTTATTTTTTTAAACATTTATTTTACGTGTTAAAAAATGATTGTTATAGACGCTAAAACAACATTTTGGATTTTTTTGGTTACAAGCCCAACACACACATTGCACTAGCTTAAAATGCAAAGGTCCACTTCATGAGCATATGGAGTAAAGCCTGTGTGCACGGGTGGGCTGATCACAGTCTATAACTCTTTTTAACCACCTGAAGAAAAAAAAAACATAATCGAATCCAGTCAGTAAAAGCAGCACAAGTCTGAGGCCAAAATGAACTCCCTTTGTGCTCTATGGATCCACAGTAAACAAATCAAGTCTCTGTCCCCATCAACAGGCAAGAGTGAGGTTTGCAAAACACTGAATGACTGTAAGGTCGTCAAATAGGGAGAAAACACTGTTAAACCTGCTCTTACATTAAGTACATCTCTGTCAAAAATATTAAAAAAAGATAAGAATAAATATATAAATAACCCATGTGTCATAAAATGCACCACAACATTCAAACTAAAATAAATACAGCTGAAAACAGGTAATTAATACAATGTTCCATAAGTTGATCACATGTGAAATGTAACTTTAACTCATCTAATGTTTTTTGTGAAGCTATTATTAGGCTATTAGGCTAGCGCCTGTGCAGTTATTTGCTGGCTTACACAGTCTCACTTAAAGCTTGTTAATGTTACTCGCAATGTGTTGATCGCAATATGAAATAAAAGCATAATGTTATGTTTGAATGAGTGATGTGATAATGGCAATAAAAGTGTCTAACTTTCTTTTATTTGGAAGATCCTTTTTCACCATGATGTTCTTCTTCTATCCTTCCAACACACCATATTTTTTGTACTACTTTCTCTTTTCAAAATAAAAGCATTGCATTTCACAAAAAATATGACAATTTAAAAAAGGAACCACAAAACATTCATGATGGCTTAGTGGATGTGGTGGGCTACACTATTTACACCGCAAAAAGTAAAATCATTACAAAATTCCAATGTTAAAAGTGTATTTTCTGCTATAGTATCTAAACCTCCTGTTTGTTTTGATGCCTATGCTTTTATTTTGGAATGGTGTTTGCTCTATTGCAGAGCTTTGAAGGAAGACTAGACATCACTTGTCATTTTTGGATTTTTTTTTTCATTAGCTCTGTGTTATCCTGCCACAAACTGGCAATCTGTCAGGGTACCTGCCTCTTACCCTGTTGTAGCTGAGTTAGGCACCACCACCCAAGACCCGGAATTGGACAAGATGGATGTATATTTGGTATAGTTATTTACTTCCTGATTCTTCTTTTCCAAACTTCATGATAGTCTGGCAGAAGTGATTGGGAGTGTCTGCAGAACTAAAGAAACAGGACAGATGCAGCAGTCTCACAGAGAAGTGATGGATGAGGCAAAAGTGTGACTTAGAAGGAAAAAAAGCAAGAATTACTGCCACTCTGTGCAGACAGAAAATAAATCAGCTTCAGCAGCTGCATAAAATATGATTTCTAAACTTGATTATGCATGCTGACAAAGCGTGTGTTCTGCAGTAAGTAGGCTCTTGAGATCTGCACAGTGAGGCTGGAAACAAATAAAGTTAATAAGGTAAATATGTTAATATTGCAGGGAGGTTCAACAGTAGAGGTCACAGAAGTGGAAAAACAATGGATGAGTTCTGAAGGCTGTGGAACTGTTGCTGGTGTAGATACAAAGTTACAACCCATAGCTTTTTAAAATTACCCTCAATCAATCATAGCAGCAGGCAATCGCACCAACACAAAGGACCTGAGTTCACTGTGAATACTGTTACTATGTGGAAAACGAATGAACTCGTAACGCTCTCCAGTGTATGTGATGCTACACTTTGCATTTTACAGGGGAAAGAAGAGCTGTAGTGTGGGCCACGCAGAGACAGAAAACAAACAGCGATTGGCAATGTGAAGACATGGCTGGAGTGTGTCTTCCTCCAACAAACACATGACTGGGCCTGATACGACTCAGTGTATTCAGCAGTGTGAACAATGGAAGGACAAAGTATTTATGATGTCCAAAAAGAAGTCAACCCTAACCCAGAGGAATTCCATGTAAACAGAATGATATTAACCAAACCCTAATCCCCGCACTGTTTGGTAGATGACAGGATGTTGATCCAGTGGCACCAGTCTTCACAGAGAGCTGAACCTGGTTCCAGTGTTTTGCTGTTGCTTCCATTTTTAATTAGAAGTTTTGATTAATTTGCAAATGTATTTAGTATTGTTTTCATTTGAATCACAATTTTTTTGATGACAGGTGTTATACAGGCCAACAGAATCTTGGTGTGTGATCTTAAACTCCCTCAGAGCGCTCCAACCACTGACCAAAGAGTCAATAAATCAGATGGTAACTGTAATAAATCACATGACTAACAGGATGACTGAGCCCCACCATCAATACACATCTGTTTTATTAGTGAAACAGTCTGACTCCTGTGTGCAATCACCTTTGCTTTCTTCATGACGGTCTTTCAGCCTGCACTCTCTGGACTCATGAACCCCAGGAAACTGTACCTGTTTCTGTCACATTTTCCATATCAACACTTGTTGTCAGCAGAAGTTTTTCTTTCATCCATCCATCCGCTTCCGCTTATCCTTTTCAGGGTCGCGGGGGGCGCTGGAGCCTATCCCAGCTATCATAGGGCGAGAGGCGGGGTACACCCTGGACAGGTCGCCAGTCTGTCGCAGGGCCAACACACAGGGACAGACAACCATTCGCACTCACATTCACACCTAGTGGCAATTTGGATTATCCAATTAACCTATCCCCACAAGTTGCATGTCTTTGGACGGTGGGAGGAAGCCGGAGTACCCGGAGGGAACCCACGCAAACACGGGGAGAACATGCAAACTCCACACAGAAAGACCCCGGCCTGATGGTGAAATTGAACTCAGGACCTTCTTGCTGTGCGGCAACAGTGCTAACCACCGTGCCACCGTGCTGCCTTTTTTCTTTCATTCTGGGTTAAAAATATAAATGACTTTTTCCTCACTGTGATTTTTGTTGTTTCTGTGGAGGTTTTCATTGTTAGCAGTGATTCAGCTTTACGCTTTACATTTCTGTTTCACAAAACTATCCATATTTTGTTTAGCACACATACCTGCTGTAAATACAAAACCATTGAATAAAATGAAGTGAAGGCATTTAGTTTGAGCTGGACGTCTACAGTAGATCATGCAAAATGACACGGTACACCTCATGGCCACATTATCTACCGAATACATCGTTCCAATTTAGGTATTTAAATAACAACAAGTATTTTCCAAAAGATCAAGGTTTACATCAGATTCCTGTTTTCAACAAAAGCCAGTCTAACAGAGTGTATGGACAAATACTGTGCCCAACGATCTGGGTCACATAGCACACCATCAGGAGCTGCTACCATGGAAACTCCTGCCATGAAGTTTTTTCTGCTGATGTTAATGTTAGAAGAGGTTTGGAGCTCACCACTTACACTTGATTTGATGTAGCAGTGCCATCCTGTTAGCGTACCATTCAGCTACTTAGCCATCCAGCCTTTCAAAAATATTTGTGACTCAGTGAGTCATTCTAATGGTTCGAACCAGCTGTAGCAATGGGACTGAAAACACCTGAATTCAAAGGCTACTGTTGTTACGATTTGGTGCTTTATAACCAAACTTGAACTGAACTCACTTGAAGCCTGTGGCCATCCCCGGAGTTCCACTTTCCTGTTCCACTCAACTTTCCATGAAAATGCTTTTCACCAAAGAGCTGTGGTTTATCCTCTTTGTAGAGGATGTGAATGATCTTCTCCTGGGCCAATTAAAGTCAGCTGTCCTCCCCATGTTAACGTCTCCGTAATCTAGAACAAGAGATGTTCAGTATTTTTACTGTTTGAATAATCATGTACTTACACTCAAATATACTCTTTTTATGATCAATAAGCCTTGATCATCAAAACTGAAACTAAATTTTACAACTAAAATGGACCTTTTCAAGATATTGACATTTTCTGAGATGACCATGTAAATGCTTGTCCACTTACTAACCTTAATAAACATATACTGTGGTCCAGTGGGCCTGTCTTATTTCTAATGGCTCTTAAATGCTCTTCAGAGGCCTTTGTGTTCATCCAATGAAAGTATGTTAGGAATAATAACATCAAACTCATGATTATCTATTATAAAAAAGAGATGACTTTAAAAATATGTTTAACTCACGATCTGACCTTGAGGGTTTGTTGTTGTTTTGTTTGTGTGGTTATCTAAAAAAGTAGCCAGGGTCAGTTTGCCATAAGGTTTGTCATGCAGGTTAACGCGGTCGCCCCTGGAGAACGACCAAAGTGTTTAACTAACAATGTGACCCTGGTCTGTCGGCCATAAGGTTTAAAAGCAGCTAGAGTTGTCAGCTGTCAGAGGACGGAGCACCTGCTACGCCAGCATCTGTCCACCTGCACACACACACGCACATACATCATGCACACTCCCTCATATTTAAATGCACAAGATGATGACTTTAGTACCAAAACAAACGTACCATATTTCTTTGGGAAGTTTTAGGAAGTTCTTGCATTTTGTATCAGTATTTTGTTGCTGTCCACTGAGAGTGTGAGTTCAAGGAAGGCCAGCATAAATATTCACGTCCGGATAAACTAATGTTTTTTGTTTCTTGTGTTACCACTTCATTTGGGTTCTTCTCTAAAGGAAAACAACGTTCAAACCTCTTTGAGAGGTGTTATGTTCATTTTTGTCACTTACGCGCTGGCCCTCTGGCCTCAGCCTCAGTGTCTTGGTCCCGGAGACACACCACGATACAAAATCCTTTTGGTTTTACAGCAGGAAATATAATCTTAAGTTTATATTTACCACTAAGATTGTGTCGCTTCTTTTTAGGTGTATTTCATCTATGGTGTTGAATGTTGAGGATGAATGAGTAGAGTGTTTACAGCTGGGCTAAAACACTCTTTTAATGAAGCTCTGCATCACCAGTCTCGTTCTGCTGTTGCCAGCTGCTCTGTGTTTCCTTTTATTAGTTTATACGACCAGCCAGTGTGCACGTCTAACCATGTTTAGAAACTATTTCCATTTTCAATATACTATTTCATCCCTGGCAGCACAGTGGCACGGTGGTTAGCACTGCATAGCAAGAAGGTCCTGAGTTCAATTCCCCCATCCCCCGATGAATCTCCTCCTCTCTCCGTTCACATCCGTCCGCTCACTCCCTCGACCTCCTATCTGCTTCCTGGAATCACATGGACACAAATCAGCCTTGATTATCTAATGTTAGTATTTGTTGTTCTTCTACTGATTCTAAGGTCTGGTTCTGTGTCATTCCTCTAATATATCAGTCCAGACAGTCATGCCAAACGAAGCTCTCGACCTGTAACTCATATGAGCACATTTGCAGTGTGTACAAATAAAATACTTTAAACAGCTTTGTTTAATAATTTCAATAAAAAGTTTCACTCCTAACAGACCTGAGGCTCAGTGAAACGCCACGACAGCCAAACTGTCTGTTCTCTGATTGGATTGTTAAATTTGTGACTGACATGACATTGACCAATCAGCTGAAAGGAAGAAAAGTCTATTCAGAATTTGTACTCACAGACAGGCGAGGGCTCTTGGGAGTTTTACACGTAGTTTTTTGCTTTGTATCTGTAACCAGACCTTAACATAAAAACAGTAACTTGTGTAATTATTTTCTACAAGCACAAATCACACAAATCCTCTGTGGATGCACAAACATAAAATATTTTGATTTACAAGGTTAAAAAAAACTAATTTCACAACTACGCAGTCTGACTTAAAGTACAAAAATATTCATGGCCACGGTTTGAGCCCATACACAATGTGGCCGACTCCATTTGATGTGAGAAAGTGCAGCCAGTTGACTCTACACGTTCTGAGATTGGTGATGTTTTCACATTAATATGTTTCTAATACAGAGTGTGTGTTTGTGTGCTGGAGCAGCTGCTTTCGATTACTCTGTTCTTGGCCTCACTTTTAGCTCCGATTCACTGCTCTGTGTTGTTGAAGCAGCTACTAACACTCACATGAAGTATGAGAAGAGCTGGCTTTCCTATAAGAGGACGGGTCTCGCTTTTGGCCTTTGCCCAGTCTGATCGCATGGAGTACAGCCGAGCAACCAGGTGGTCTTCCTCAAGCAGGCCCCCCAGACCTGGCTCCGGGGTGGGGTCCCAGTAACCCCACCCTGGACAGAGCAACCATTTCACAGGTTTTAGTCTGCAGTACTTGGATCACATTCAGGACCAGCTTCCTTGAGAGACCCTACCCTCAGGGGCAAATTGCAGATGGGAACAGACCACCTGGCATCGTTTGGGCACCAACCGCTCAATCATAAAGGTGGCGATTCACAGAGGGAAAGAAATAGTGTTTTTTCTTTTGTTTGTTTTGTAATTGAGAAATTGCGAGCGCTCTTTAGTTAATCCACCTGATCACCTCTTAAAACTCGCCTACATCTTGCTAATTGTGTCATACGCAGAGCAATTTTCAATTTATTTATTATTCTTTTTTTTTTTATGTACTGTTTAACAATTCTAGATAAAAAATAATCTTTTCATCCTGTGGCTTTGAGATTCACGCACAAGTCTTGTACTAATGGTTATCCACTCACCACGGAGATAAAAATCTCGCTTCATGACTGCATCCTTCATCATTCTGACACTTCACTAAGCTTCTGTTTACTGATTTTACAGGTGTACACCGCTGCCATTTATACTTTAGCCCTGCTTTTCATTAAAATATGAAGAACAGCAGTTTTATGACCTTTGAAAGTAATGTGTGCTCCGTTTCAGATGATTCAGTCTTAAGAAGTCTGGTAAATATGACCTTTGATTTTCAGATAGTCTTCGTCTCTAACAGATTTAGTCATGATGGACTCGACAGTCAAATATGACACCTCGCTGTCGACACAGCATGTCTTCATCCTGTCTTCCTTCTCTCACCCCAACCGGTCGCAGCAGATGGCCCCGCCCCTCCCTGAGCCTGGTTCTGCCGGAGGTTTCTTCCTGTTAAAAGGGAGTTTTTCCTTCCCACTGTCGCCAAAGTGCTTGCTCATAGAGGATCATATGATTGTTGGGTTTTTCTCTGTATGTATTATTGTACGATCTACTGTACAATATAAATAGAATAGAATAGAATAGAATTCAACTTTATTGTCATTGCACATGCACAGGTACAGGGCAACGAAATGCAGCGCCTTGAGGCAACTGTTGTTGTTATTTGGTGCTGTATAAATAAAATTGAATTGAATTAAAAAATATAATCACCTTCTGTTGGACTACAAAATAGACTCAAATGAAAAAAAAAACACCTAAAAACTGCTTAAAACTATAACGGTGTGAATGGGGCATTTTAGGCTTTTTTTAAAGCAGCTTTTTTTTTCATATAGCAATGATTCAGATTCATTTTCTCTTAAATTATAAAATCCTGTTTGTGGAGTGAAGACGAAAATGTGAAAAGATGTGAGAGATGCTGTGAACTTGCTGTTAAGCTTCTCCATGTTTAGTGGAGCACAGTCAGGTTGTATTTTTTAAAAATCTTTTGGAACCCACGGTGTGACATATCAGTAAATGTCTACAAACTTACCAACCCGTGCTGCTACTTTCCCTCCTTGTTAGATACAGCATGTAGCATAGAGCACAGTCTGATTGTGTATTTCTGAGGAAATGCATCAGTGGCTGGGCAGTAAGTTAGATGTGAAGATGAGAATACTCTGTTCAGCCTCTTAAATCATATTTTTCATTGGTGCCTGTATGAGTATTTGCCCTTATTTAGAGCTGCTACATTGATCACATTATAAGATGAAGGACCACGTTGAACACTTCATGGTCCCTCTGTATCAGTTTGCTTTGCAGACTAAGAAACATTAGGAGCAGCTCGTCCTCACTGCTTGGCCTTAATCTTTACTACATCTCCTTTAGTGTAGGTAATTAAAGTTTCTGCTGCTGAAGCATTTTTGTGTTTGTTAAACAACAGTTACTTTTTTCTCTTGTGATGCTGTAAAAGGATTCCGACACAAAACTCGTGTTTCCGTTTTGTTTGATGTTATTGCACACACAGTTAGATTTTCCTCCTGGCTCAACAGCAGCTGCACATTCGTTCTCCTTCCCTCTGGTCTCAAACGTCACTGAAAAAGGGAAATCCTCATCAGCACAATCACATCCACCTGTCGCTCCAGCCTTCCTGGCACCACCCCCTGAGCTCACTGCACCACCCCTTCCCTGCAGCTGAGCCAGGGACCACACCTCCGCACAGATGTAAAATAGTTTCTACTCATATGAGAAAACACTTCTCATATAGAAAAGGATTCAAAGTGATGTTTTGAGTATTACAAACTTCTTGGAATATGGAACATCTAGAGCCTGGTTAATAGCTTCTTTAAATGGTGTTCTTCATACATTTCTGGCCAAGGCTCGATATTAAAGGTGTATTGGAGCAGCTGTCCTCATTTACATTTGTTATCCATATCATGCACCAAAAAATGATGCACAAATTAGCCCCGAAGCCAGTGAAGCATGCTCGCTATGATATAAGAAAATTGGCTGCTCAGAACATATTCACTGATTTCAAGCAACTGCACAAACATATTCTCAAGCTGGGAGAGCTCTCCATCTTAAATGTCACACTAGAGTAATCAGTTTTCTGGGCTTTCTGATTATGTTTACTGAGAATGTGTTGCACAGCAAAAGTACATGAAACTAGTATTTAACAACAGTATAAGGGAAGGAAAACATGAAGATGTTTTCAGACACTTATAGCTCTGCACAGATTTGCACATAGACTCTATGCAAAGAAGCCAAAGTAATAAATTCATTCTGAAATAGAAATGCATCCATACTTCATTTGAAGAGGAGCCTCGGGGTAAGTGTTTGTAGACTTTTCTCTGCTTAACTTTCCTGAAACACATTTCAAAGGTTCTGCTTCACTCATAAATCAAAGAGGTTACAGTCAGGACACCTGTCTCAGGTCTGACAAATTAAAGACAATGTGGAAGTGCCAAACACTGCAGGACCTCCAGAGTCTCCTGAGGCTGGCTTCAAACGCAGGTCATCCCCCAAACACAACCATGTTAAAATGAACCAATTCATCCATGAATATAACATGTTTATATGCTAATGTCCAAGTTTTTACCTCTATAGCTAATGTCTCTCTTCTTCAGCACATGCGTGATGGGGTTTAGGTTTCATCAAGACTGGGTGTAGCTGGGCAGCTGTGCCAGCAGCTGTGTGCTTGGCTTCACCTCTGCTAGCTGGAGTCAGTGAACTGGACCTTCCTGTTTATGGTAATTTTACATTTGGAGCAAAACATTTAAAGAGATAGCTTTGATTCACTGTCTTATCCAAGAGGTCTGCACTGCAGCTTTACTGAGTGTCATGCAAGTATATTAATATCACTGTGTTATTTTAGCAGATGTGTCTGTGTTTTGCACCTGTACAAAGTATGGATGCAGCTTGATAACCAACTGTGTTACCTTTGGTGTCCTTTGTACCAAAACAATGTGTTTGGTGTGTGTTTGTGGCAGACTGCAACCAACAAAGCGTCTAAGGATACAATTTGAAATGAGCTCTTTGTTACATGTGGACATAACACTAGTTTTTCATGCTTCAGTAATTCAATTCAATTTATAATGAGCCAAATCAAATCAACAGTCGCCTCAAGGCACTTTGCCAAAATAAAGACGGTACAATAATACAGAGAAAACTAAACGATAACACAATCCCTTATGAGCAAGCATGCACCAACAGTGGGACGGAAAAACTCTGTCTCTGATTCTACTTTTAAAACCCAAAGAACTACAAATAAACCTGCAGACTGAGGACGAAGGGCTCTGAGGCTTTTATGCTAAGACGTACTCTGACTATTCAAGACCTTAGACGTGGGGAGTATATAATCTCTCAAGCTCTTTGGAGGCAAAGACAGAGAGGCATGGATAAGAGATGATGAAGAAGGGATAGTGGACATGATGGATGCTGAGAGCAGAGCTACAGGCAGGAGGAAAAGAGGAAGACCAAAGCTGAGGATGCTAGCTTTAGCTCAGCGTTACATGTATCAGTGTGTGTGAAGCTAGATTTAAGAAATGCGTCAGTAAAGTTATTAAGACATGTTTAGGGTCATCTTGTGCCAGCACAGAGTGTGACATCATCAGGTTGGTTGGTAGGTTACTAATGTGGTAGATTTATATTAGCTTATGTTAGCTTATGTTTGCTAACTAGTGACTGGAACAAAACTCAGAGGAAAGCAAGGGGACTAAAAACAATGTCCTGTGTCCACCTCAGCAGACAAGGAAATATCCGAGTTTGTGACTTCAGCCTAGAGCTGGGCGATATATCGAGTTTTTAAAACATATCGATATATTTTTATACGAGATATAAGATGTGACAATATCCTTTATATCGATATAGTCTATGTTACGTTATAATTATAGTTGTGGGGCCGCAAGTTTGCCTCTCTTTCGTCCACTTTTGTCTCTACGCAACGTTACTCCGCCTCTCCTTCACTGAAGACAACTCCCCCTCCTCCCCCATCGCTTCACGTGCAGGCAGCGACAAGACGGACACGGCAAATCTCCGTTAACAAGTTACTGCGCATCGCCCCATGCGTGGGGCTGGACGGCGTCAACGTGCTAACGAGCTAAACATGCTAACGAGCTAACCGCGCTAATGAGCTAACAGCGCTAACCCTAAAATCCTTTCATTCTCTCAAAAGTTGATAGCGCGCCTTATGTATGAATTCTGGTTGTGCTTGATGGCCGCGAACCGATTTTATGTGGAACACAGCGCTCAGCAATCTGTCAAAAATGTTTGAGTACGACTTTGGTAAGCTACGGAGCTGCACCGCTTGATAGATTGTCGGCGCATTACGGCTACCGAGGAGCTTCGTGGAGTGATACGTACTGTGCATCAACGTAATATTACCGTATTGTGTGTGTATAAGGACCATAAATGGCACCTGTAAGAGACGTGGTTATGAAGCGGATTTCAAACTCCAGGCTATCAGTCACACAGTAAAACTTGGGAACAGAGCAGCTGTGAAATCTGTCTGTCTTTGTTATTACGCTCAGCGTCTTTTAGTTTACATTTTGACTGCACAATTGTGAGCTCTTTGTTTAACACAAAAACAACCTTGTTTTCTTTTATTTATGGAGCATTATTATTTAATGAATGCTCATAATTTAATTTTGAGTAATTTTTCATGTACATCTGTGCTGTATGTTAATAAAAGTGCCTGTGTGACATCTGGGACACAGCTTTGACTAAGAACTCTCTTTTTTTTCTTACTTTATGGCTTAAAAAATATATATCGAGATATATATCTTATATCGCCATCCAGCTAAAAAATATCGAGATATGAATTTTGGGTCATATCGCCCAGCCCTACTCCAGCCTATCTGTCTGCTAAACCACCTGTCCCCTGCTTACAAAATGAGATATAGCGTCTGTCTTTTCAGATTATATTCTATCATTTATTTGATGCTGTCGAAAAAACAGTTTACGCATTAGAAGAAGCAAGAAAACAAACGACAAGGTGCTCAAATTAAACCTCAGACTGAACTACACTGCAGTATATGTCGTTATGGGGATAAGAAGAAAGTCTGCAGTCATGCCTAATGGCTGCATTGTAAAACCAGATTGCATGTTTTTAGTGAAAGGTTTCAACAACCGCTGGATGGATTGCCATGAAGTTTACACAAGTCTGAGCAACTCAGAAATGAATCATAATTACTTTGCTGTGTAACAAGAGGAACACACAGCCATACATCACAAGTCTAACTGTACAATATATCACACTTGTAGTGCAAAGTGGTGGAGCAAGGAAACAATCTCAGATATCATCGAGATTACTGCAACCATGCTTTCAAGTTATAAAGAGTTCCTCTATGTTTGTGAATTCATCTCATGCAGACAGTAGGGAGTACATTCACTAGAAAAGGAAGTCATTTACAGCTGCAATGACAAAAGTCAGCAAGCTATAAAAAACTACGAATCTACAATTTGAAAACAGCACTCACTGAACTGAACCCTAATTCTGCATGTTAATGACTGTGGCAGTGATCATCATTTTCTTTAATGTTCCACAGGAAACAAACTGGAACAGCACAATGGCATCTGCTTTCTCCTGCACACACACCTACGCACATTAAGCTCTGAAGATGTCACGCTGTGCTTGTCTTTTCACATCGTAATGATCAACAGTGAACATGCATCAATAACAGCCGCACCACAAAGTATAACGCTGATGAAATGAGGAGCAGAGTGTTGTCACCTGTCACCTTAGGCAGAGAAAGTGTGTTCTCTGTTACTGACTGGAAACATTCAGGATGCATTTAGGGGCCCCCACTTCTCAGGAAACACAGCTGTGATTGTCTTGAAATGAGCAATTTACCAAAGAAAACTTTTTTTTAAGAATATAATTCATTTGATGAATCAGAACACGTTATTAATCCCACAGGAAGTTATGTGGTCACAGTTGCTCTAAGACTGCAAGAACACTAACTAACTAAACTAAATTAAATAATACAATATATTTACTTAGAAAATATCACAAATGGCTCTAATTATAAATACCCCAGTATTACACAAAACTAAGTGTATATAGTTCACATGGTGGTGCTCCTTATCATATTGAAAATTAATAAAGCATAGATCTTACATAAAGGGTTATTCTATATCATTTATATGCAGAAAAATATGTTTTTACAAAAAAATCTGTGAATCTGTTCCATTTGTCACATTGTTAAATGTTATTGTATGTTATTTTAAACTGTGGCAAGCTGCGGGAACAACAAACAACCCACTCTGAGGTTGAGCCTGCTATTCCACTGTGAGCAGAAAGGGGGAGCTCTTTCTTGAACAGCTGTGAGCTACTGTGCTTCAGAGGGTCAGTAAGCCCACACATGAACTCGCTCATGGTGTAACGTCTCTTTCTATCAGAACAGCAACCATCAGGGAATTTAACAGGAATAAGAGTTATGTAGAAATGCAAATACACAGTTTAAACCTCTGAACTGGCAACACATGTTCCCGAGGCATGATGGGAGATAACTAGCTGCTCAAGACACACCACATTATATTTATCGTAATATCAGCCAGCCTATATATTTTCTAATATATTTTACATATTTCTAAAGGGGACCTATTTGTTATTTTCAATCACAAAAGATTCCCAGTTCCATCTGGGAAGGAGGCACATCCCTTTGAGGTTAAAGGTCACATATCATAAAAAATCTAAGATGCAGGTCAGCCTGCATTGATGGCCCCTAATGAATCTCACAGTAGTTTACTTTTAGTCACAGCATTGAACCTGTTGCTGGACATGAATATTTTAATGTGTTGTATATTTCTCAACAAAACATTTCTAACATTATTTTCTGTCCCTGAATGTGACTTTGCATCAGTCTGCCCTCGTGCTTATTAAAAGGCAAATGGCCTGTATTTATATAGCGCTTTTACTAGTCCCTAAGGACCCCAAAGCGCTTTACATATCCAGTCATCCACACATTGGTGATGGCAAGCTACATTGTAGCCACAGCCACCCTGGGGCGCACTGACAGAGGCGAGGCTGCCGGACACTGGTGCCACCGGGCCCTCTGACCACCACCAGTAGGCAACGGGTGAAGTGTCTTGCCCAAGGACACAATGACCGAGACTGTCCGAGCCGGGACTCGAACCAGCAACCTTCCGATTACAAGGCGAACTCCCAACTCTTGAGCCACGATCGGCTCGGGGCATGGAAGAAGCCTCCATTTAAAAGTTGGAGTAGTGGTGGAGGACTACGTCATCTTGGCTTTAATAATAGACACGGACGTTTGAGTCATACATGCTCTTTTCACATATCATTTTTAAATATGTTATCCATTACAAATATGTTGGTTGGTTAGAATTAGGCATTAAAGTACTAGGATCTGTTTGAGCATTAAAAACTACTCAGTTAACCTCAGAAAAACAATTCAGTGTTTTCATGTCCAAACTTTGCTTTCCTCGTTGCCATAGCAACACCTCCCTGTTTTTTCTCCTGACACAAAATATATTTTCTGTTTACATGAATTATTTACAAATGTTCACACTGACATGAAAAAAGGTAACAATGCATGTCCATGAACATGAAAAAACAGGTTCGCTTATGTCACGAGTAACTGTTGACTGGGCTGTTTGGCAACAGAGGATCTCCACCAGCTGATGATGCAGGCAGATTTAAAGGGAGGCGAGGAGGACAGAGGACCACGAGGAGACGGTGGGTGTCAGAGTAGGAGTATTAACAGCCTGTTCTACCTTTCATCATGAGGGATGTGAGGTCCTAACATACAGTAATATACTTTAATACAGCAGCAGATGAAATTTGCTTTTGGAGTATCGCTTTTAAGGGGAAATCTGCTCAGGCCATCCAAGTCTGCAAGTAAAGCTTAAGTATATCATTAAAACAGCTGGGACATTTTAATCACCATCCACTCTCCTGCAACAGCTTCTTGTGTAATCTAATTACTTAATAATTCTGTGGTATCGTGACAGAAAACTGCTTCATTGTGAGTTAAACAGCCTGCACTGTTGTTTTACAGCAGGCTATGTTGTGCTGTGTTTCTGTTAGGAAACCGCTCTCGTGTACTGAGGCTACAACGAAACGTTGCCTACAATCCATTTGGATGTGTTATCAACTTTGATTTTACAGCGTTTTATCATTCTGCACCACGCTGATAAAACACATTACTGTTGTCAAAACTGACACAAAGCAGGCAGATTTACAGATTTGATCAAAATTTGATTTTGGCTTTAGGCACATCGGGACTTCAGTGAATGAAGAAATTATTATTCATGGACACCAAAGATGAAACCTTACACATCCATGGTTATATGCATGTGCTTAACTCATTACTGTGAGACTGCTTTTTACTTCTAACTTTAAAACTTCATGCAGAACACGCGTGTCACCAAATGCACATTTGAATAAACACCTTTGTTCATGTAGGCACAGTGATTTATATTATACTGTGTTTTCTAAAGTAAACTAAACTAATATTTGACAACAACTAAGAAAATATTTGTAAAGAACACGTTTAGCCTAATGTGAAGAATTATGAAGGACACTTCTGTTTGCAAGATCATCAGAGTCAGACTCAGCCAGTGAACATTTAAATGAAATGTGTGTCTCACTTTCCTGCAGTCGCTGGATGAACTGGTGATGATTACGTCCTCGTGTTCACACAAAATTGATACTTCGTTTCAATTTCGGCTACAGGATCAAGTGAGAAGACAGATTTACACAGAGATTCCTGATGAATGATGCAGTGTAGAAAGTTCACATCAGAGCTTTGGTTGGCATCCCTTGCCTGGTCCTGAATCTTCTGCAGGAACCCAGAGTTCTTCTCTGTGAGGTTTGGTGATTCATCACTAGTTCCATTCAGCGATTTAGTCCATGGCAAGTTTAGTTTTCTCCAGACATCGTGATAGAAGTCTGATCCCCATGTTGTCTTCGTCATAGACTCCATGGCAAGAAACCCATCCTACTTCAAACCTGTCACTGGACTGCATCTTTGATGCGCTCTCATCCAAAGTGATCCAGGAATATGTGAAGTCAGCTCCCTTTTTAGCAAACAGCCAACACGTCTTGATGAATTTCTTCCACACACTGATTGACTGACATTGTCAGCCTGGGCCTTGTTGTTGTGACTGATTACAGCAGGTGCTGCTAGCAGTTTTTCAAAACTTTGCCATCAGAAAAAAGGCTTGCTGATTTTGTAAGGTTTGAAATAATTCTGCCTGACAACTGTGAAGATCATGGCAGCATGCTTGGTTAGAAATGGTCTCTTGATGTCATTGTTTGTTTTGTTTTTTTAAATATAGGCGTTTTAATTTCATGTATTATGTGTTTTATTTATTTATTTATTTTTGCTGTTTACTGTTATTCTATTGTTTTTAACTTATTTTCTGTACAGCACTTTGATCCTGTGCTGGGTATTTTAAAGTGCTTTATAAATAAAAAGTGGATTGGATATTCCTTGAACACCACTACACTCTCTCAAACACACTGCCTAAAAAGACAACAACACCTCTCTTTATCATCATAACAGCAAGTGTTACTTGACCCTCATTTGAGGTGCATGAGGGTAAAGTTTTACTCAAACAACTGCTGGGGGATCCCATGATGCATTGAGTTTTTCCTTTCCAGTCACCTTTCTCACTCACGATGTGTTTATACACCACTCTGCATTGAATCATTAGTTACTGTTAATATGTGTCACTCTTCCACAGTGTGCACCACATTAAATTTAGCTGCATGTATTAGTGTGCTGCCATTTTTGTGCAATGCACTGTAATATGGCCTCAATACAGCATCTCTACATCTGTTTAATAGAAAGTTAACATTATATTACCGTATACATAATGATTGTCAGGACCATCAAAACATGCAGAACATGAAGTTTCTTGCCTATAACTGACATTATGGCTGTTAACACTTAAAGACAAATTAATACCACTTGTCCTTTTCTCTTCTATATAAAAGTAAAAGTGTGATTCCAACTTTAAAACTCCAGGCTTACAAACCTATAACAAAGTCAGTTGTGTATGAAACTCCTACACACATAGATAAAAATTCACCCCACCACACCATCTCCTAAATCAGCTTGTATAATGTTTTCCAAGATGAACCATGTGTGAGAAGCAATAAAATGTACCAGCTCATGCAGCAGTGAAACTGTCTTTGTCCTTCAGACCCAGAAGCTGTCACAACATTGAATGTAAAGCTGTGCTGTGTGGCTATGGCAGCAGTTTAATTAGTAAGATGTGGAACCTGAGCCACGGTTGTTCACTGGTAGCTATTGTTTCCCCCACTGTTTAACACTGAGAGTGCTTAAAGATGGTTAGATGATCATAAGTAAGACTAACCCCTCCTTCTTGAATGAAAGCAATCAGAACTAGACAGCGTCTCCCACATAATGCCTCTTTGTTGTCTGACATGCCTTCAGCAGGTAGCCTGCTACGGCTGCACTGTAAGTATGCATATCAGATGATTGAGCTTAAAGGTATCATTTATTTCCCAACCTCGCTGTGATTGCTGAACATTTGCTGTGCCTTGAAATTCATAAGTGAGAAAACTCTGAAAAGGCCTCTACTGATATACAATAGACACAAAGCCTCCAATGTTATATTTGCAACACACTATGACCCCAAACTGTGGCACTATTGTGAACAAGCAGAGTAAACAGTTGTAAATACATGTAATTAGTTATATGTATATAACAGCGATGCTAAACTCTAGTTTAGAAGCCCTTAATTTGTTTCCATTGCATGTTTGTTGGCACCATTTCTCATAGATGACATATTCAGTGAAAAGGTCACTTAGTATTACAAAGATTAAATTCAGTTCATTTGTATTTATATGGTGCTAAACCACACCAACAGTCACCTCGAGGTATTTAATGTTGTGAGGCATAAAGAGTGAAAAAATGATGTTAGATTAAACAGATGTCAGGTTAGTTGTGATTATTTTCTGTTACTAATGTGTTAATTAGCCAAGTAAGATTTAATATCAGGTTTAATGTCATCAGTAACACTGGCTCATTGTTAGATCGCTGGGTGTACCACAGACTCGGCCACACAGCCATGACAACAATGCTGTGTATAGAGAGCACTGTTACTGGTGTGAGTGCATGAAAGAAGAGATGGTGACGGCAACGTTGTGTCGTGCAACAACACAAACTTAACAGCAACCAAAATCACCAACATCTGTGCTCCAGTGGCTTTTCTTGGGTTGTTGCTGACTGTTGACAAACCACACCTCCTCTCCAACAGCTGAGCACAGACAGGCAGAAAGGAAGGCTGGACGAGAGAGCGTACAGGTCAACTTGTGAACAGCTACAAAGTCCGATTCAAGACCAAAAAACCTAAATAATTAGTTATAGAAATATAATCAAAATGTTACTAAGCATGATATTATTGCAACCCAAGGTTGTTCTTTTTGAATTTCCACCTGTCATAGGCAAAATTCACCTTTTTCATGTCAAACTTTAGCCCAGGCCTGTGGCAGATTTGTGTAGACCACCCATCCATTTGCTTCCGGTTATCCTTTCCAGGGTCACAGGGGTGCTGGAGCCTATCTCAGCTGTCACAGGGCGAGAGGTGGGGTACACTCTGGACAGGTCGCCAGTTGGTCGCAGGGCTAACACACAGAGATAGACAACCAATCACACTCACTCCCTCATTCACACCTAAGGACAATTTAGTATTGCCAATGAACCTATCCCCACTAACTGCATGTCTTTGCACTGTGGGAGGAAGCCAAAGTACCCAGAGAGAACCCACGCAAACACAGGGAGAACATGCAAACTCCACAGCGAAGGATGGTGGAACTGAACTCGGGACCAACAGTGCTAATCACCATGCCACCGTGCCACCGTGCCACCGCCATAATAGAAATTCCTTATACTTATTCTAAAACCTGGAAATGTTGCACTTTCTGGAAAAAAAGAAATGTGTAATTTCCCCATTGAAAGACATTTCAGATTCACAGTAAACTTGTAAACTAAAACTGTGGTTCTTAATGACATTAACTCTAAAATAAAAAGGTAACAAAATCTTTGTTACCAATTAACTCGCTGTCGTTAATGCTTAATGCTCGTTCTATTACTTGTCCCCTCCAAGACTTGTTTCAGACAAGGACAAACAACATCAGAAATAAATTGGTACAACAAGCTTATAATGCTGCATAATGCAAAGTTTAAGCAAGGTATGAGGTGAGGTGACCTTACAAGTCATCTAGCTAAGATGTATAATCCTGTAGGTGCTTATGGCAGCCTGAGTTCAAATGAATGCCACTCGTCTGTCTTTCCTGTCAGGCCCCTCTTTGTCCCGTCAAATGGAGCAGAAATCCCATAAAAATAATGTCTGAGAAAACTGCAGCACTGCTGTTTTATTTGTGATGGTAAAAAAAAAACCACCCTAGGGTATGAGTCTGCATCCTTGAACCAAAGACCATCACAGAGATGAGACACGGCTTCAGGGAAATGGGCTATTGAGACAGTAGCGCAGATATGCACGTTCACTCCAAACACACACACACACACACACACATGCACGCGCACACACACAGTGTGCCAAATATAAATCGTGTACAGATTCACTGACAGTGCTGCCAGAAAAGCCTTGCATGGATGAACTTGGTCTCTTCCTTCACTCACAAGAGCCAAAGCACATGAACTTAAAGGACAGAAACGCACTCACTCAATTTGAGACTCTATTATGCATGAAAAACAATTCAATAGCACACATATGAAGCTGCCCTGAGAAAAAGAACATTGAAACAAATTTCTGTCAACGTTTGACTCTCTTATGCTTTAATCAAACAGAGACGGAGTCATTGGGTCTCATTGTCCCTTTAGTTTTTGTTAAATGAGGTTGATTGAGGTCGAGTCATCTTTTTGTTTCGATGACTAACAAAGCCTGAAGGTTCAAAGGAAGGTTGATCAGAACTGACCTTCTGTCTTTGCAGTGTAAAAGACAATGCTTAGACTGCCAGCACAGTCATCCAGTCATATTCAGATTGGAAGCATTTCTCTAGTTCTTTAGACTTGTGTTTTTAACACTACCAGCATCCTTTATGAGTGTAAGAGGACAACTGGCTCATTCCTTCATCTAGTAATGGCAGCCTAAGTTTCCTACTGATTCTCTCAAAACTCTCTGCTTCACCTGTAATTTAAATCCTGTACAGACTGATTCTTGCATTTTATGCAGCACCCACCACTTCATGAATATTGTATGTAGTTAAGTACGTATAGTTATTATTATTATTATATTATTATAAGTTTCATATATAGGTTTTAGCCAAAGCACCTTCAAACTGTCTCAGACATGAAGCAGTAGCACAGAAACATACTCAAACCTCAGATGAGTGACAAATTCAAAGAAAGTCAGACTTAAAGTGTTGGACTGCCACATGTTTGAAGTCTGTGTGGACGGATGGAACATCGTTCACATGCTTATTCTCCTGAGTTTAGATTTGGGGAGTGCAAAGTCCTCGGGATTCCCATCATTTTTGGACTCGTCAGAGCATTTGGTTAGAAGCGACCTTTGGATGGGGCCACTGTTGTCTTGGAAACTGCGCTTGTCATTAGGGTTTTATCAGAAGATAAAGATGCTTGCTCACAACATCTTTGTATTGATTGGCAGCCACCCTTCCCTCTCAGGGCAACACCTAAGGCATACAAGCATAAAACCGGGCCAGATTTGAACAGATGGAGGAACATACATAGCTGATTATTAGAGAGGATGAAAGAACAAACAATGACAGAGAAAACAATATGAGAAACAAAGTGCAGCTGGAGGGAAAATACACAAATCTAAATAAAAACAGTCTGTGACGATGCTAGGAAGGACAAATAACAAAAATATGTGTGGAAATGTGTTCATTTCCACCGGCACTATACACAAGAGATGCTGAATTATGGCATAGCTAGTGACCTTTCAAAGAACTTAGAGGACGGACCCAAAAAGCTGAATTTCATCTCAAACGTTGCATTTCAGCGTCTTTGTGCCATTGGTGGTTCTCCTTTAAGAAAAGAGACAAATTTAATGTAAAACACAAGTCCAAACTACCAGTTCAGTGAGTCACGCTCATTTACTGCCATTCTAGTTACTTTCAAACAGTGTTTCAGTTATACCTTCACTGCCACATTGACTCAAAACAACACTGATGTCTGTCAGTGGCCATGAAGTGTGGTTTGGGAACACATTTCATGACATTTTCTATGAATTTGGGAGGCTGTTTGAGAAATACAGCAACGGACAACATCATTGGCTGTGCTCCACTTCCTGGCTTTTTACAATCTGTACTTGTGCATCCTCGTACTAGCTAGTTATTGCTTGATTCCACTTTCTTTACATATGAGTAATCAAAGGATTCATGGCTCAAGTTCATAGAACTAATTGAAACTGCTTCAAATACGTCTGTTCTGCCAACTTGGGTCTCTAATGGATCACCATGTAAAGGGGATAGAGCAGGTAAAGGTAGTGAGTCACCAAAAGCACACGGCCAAAGATCCAGTCTCGCTGCAGACAAGACAAACTGCCAATTAAGGTCGCTGAGATTTATCTGCTGATACAGATTAGCCACACTGTGCAACTCTACAGCAGAAATCAACATTCTTACAGCCACTCATAATGGGTTCAGGCTCAGCTTCAAATAGTTTAGCTTTACCTGATAGTTCATGTGGAAACCATAGCCCTGAGATGATCCTGTTCAGAATGCAAAACAGTAGTGCACACACCAATGGCTGATGTAATCATGGCTACATCCTATGCTGCTAATGCGCTCTTGGGATAATTTTGTTGTGCTGGTCACTGCTGGGAAGCTTTGCCACTGTTTCAAGTTTTCTCCCTTTGTGGATGATGGCTTTCACTGTGGTTCACTGGAGTCCCCAAACCTTAGAAACAGCTTCATTTATGGTCAGAATTTGATTATTAAAGTCAGAAAAATGCTACTTTAAGAGTTCTGAATGTAGCAACATGTTCTCCCGTACAGACTTATAAGCCAAACAGTACGAATGAACATTCATAGCGGGAACTACTACAGTTATGTGTGGTTATTGTCAGTGTTACATGATAAATTGTCTAACACAAATAATAATAAATCATGTTTGCATTATTAATTTTAAAACTTTCCTTCAAAGGGGGTTGAGTTCAAATATTGATACATATGCCACAAAAAGTGTTCACGACTTTTAGGCAAGAAATTAACACCGTGTGGAAAGAATAGGCAACAATAAAATAAGAGTTACAAAAATAAATAATCAAATATTGTGGCGCATTACTGAAGGAAAATTATCAATCATAAATTATTGCCACATATGAATGTTTGATTGTATGAACAATCAATAAAAGAGCTGATCAGTGAATCTTGATTCAGGATTGTTTGTTTCTTTGTTTTTTCAATGTGGAAGGATTTTTGCTATACTGGAAAAATTTGTATTGGTTGTAAACACAATTATAAACCATGTGGATTCCTCCCACAGTCCAAAGACGTGCAGTTGGTGGTGATTCTAAATTAACCATAGGTGTGAATGGTTGTCTGTCATCTGTCTCTCGGCTGGTGACCTGTTCAGGGTGTACCCTGCCTGGGATAGGCTCCAGCTCCCCACGAACCTCAGAAGGATGAGTGGAAGAGGATGGATGGTGTTTAATAATGGCATCTATTGATTTATAGCTCATACTTATTTTTTTGTGTTCTTCCTCCCTGTTTTTCACACACACACACACACACACACACAGAGATATGCATGTGGGCAGTTGTGCATCGCCTTGCCACAACCTTTGGTAATGCCTCCTGAGCCACTTCTTGATTGGCCAATTGTGCTGTTTCGCTCCAGTAGGTTGAAATGTTAAAGACAACCTTTCTGTTCCTGAAGACAAGAAAGGAGAGAAGAGGAAGTGGAGGACAGGAGAGGCACAGCATTGATTGATACATGGTTAATTCAATGAGAAGAAGCTAGAAAAGGCAGTGCAAGCACAATAACAAGCAACCTTGAGGTGATTGTGCAAGATATTTGCTACAATCAAACTGTAGGAGCATGCCACACTGATTGACTGATGTGTGCGTGTGCCGTTGTGCACTAGCACATTTAGCATTAGTGCGTGTGTGACACACAAGCACCTGTGTGTCCTCAGTTCTCATATTTGTGTTGTTGGTAATGTTTCTCCTTTGTGTTCTGTACTCCAGCTCACTTTATATCAAGCGAAACGAGAAACACAGCGATTTGTGAGTCTAAAGGGCTTATGGATTATTTAAGAACTAGTTTCAATTTGTGTATGTTTGTATTGTCAGCAGTTATTTACATTTCATGCCATTTTATGCCATCCTATAATAAAGCAGTGCTGAACAAGCCTTCTCCAACTTTAACTCTAGCCAGGGAAAACCATTTAACAACTGTCAAATACAGCTGGTGTCAAGAAGCACCATATAAAGCCCATAGACCAGTACAACTATTACCATCCTTATTCAAAGTGATGTGTATTACAACCTGCCTTTAAAAGCTGCGACATATAATTTATAGAAACTTGGGTATTATTTTAAATTGCTAAAGTAAACTGCAGCAGACAGGAGAGTAAGGAAAGTCTACCATGAAGTGTTGTCCCTTCCAGACCAGCCAGCCTTTGTCGACGCGTTGTCAGGTGTAGATACAATCAGCAGTTCTTCTTCTTCTTTTGTCCCTAGCTGGCGCTTGTAAGGTGAGGCTGTCCGCGAGGCCAATACGTTGCTGTGGGTGCCGTAGGGTTTCCATCTACGATGCACTTCCAGGCCTTGTGGTCTTGGGTGCATCACACTTGACTCTCCAGAGGGCGAGGTGCTGCTGCTGCAGCGACATGGCAGCCAATGGTTGCTCATGCAGCAGATGTGGCCAAACCACTGCAGTCGTCGCTTCCTAATCAGCTCTTCCATTGAGGGCTGTTGGTGACATTGACTATGTATCATGGTGTTTCTGAGACGATCACGGAGGGACACTGGGTGAATCTGACAAAAACAGCACGTTTGGAAGATCTCGAGCTTCAGCAATCAGCACTTACTCTCCATAACACCCAAAGATGCTTGCACTACCCCCGTAAGGGCAGTAGGCGTGGCAGAATGGTGTCACAATGTAGTTATGGCCCCCAAGCATATGTCATGTCACTAAATTGAGCCATCAAAACTTTGTCCTCTCAAAGTTAACTCACTGATATCTAAGTCATCATAGGTGACAGCACTAACCCTGAAACTATATTTTCAAGAAAGGCAAAACAAATAATTCTAGAAAAATGTCTTTTTCATTTTTCTTTGTTGCTTTTTTGTGTTTGATGTGTGTTAAATAGAATGATTGTTTGCTTTACTCCCTGATTGCCAATACTTGGGACAAAAGTGACCTCGGGTTAGGGTTAGTGTAATGGAGGAGGTCACTTTAAGAGGGATGAACTTGACCTCCTGACTATGAATGATGTAGATCAGGGCTGGGCAATCTCAGTCCACGAGGGCCGGTGTCCCTGCAGGTTTTAGATGTGTCCTCGAACCAACACAGCTGATTTAAATGGCTAAATTAGCTCCTCAACATGTCTTGAAGTTTTCCAGAGGCCTGGTAACGAACTAATCATGTGATTCAGGTGTGTTGACCCAATGTGAGATCTAAAACCTGCAGGGACACTGGCCCTCGTGGACTGAGATTGCCCACCCCTGATGTAGATGATAAGGTGCTGACTCTATGAATCCACAATCTCAACAGGGTTGTCCGATAGGAACAGATGGCGTATCCACAAAATCCACTGCCACTCAGGTATCTGTCGTTCACTCATTTATTTAACAAGAATCCGAAGCACACATCCATAATGTGAGTGAGGGGGTTTAACAGGTTGTAAAATGCTATATGCCGTGTGGTGAGTGATGGTGTGGTTTCTGTTGGAAAGAACATAAAAGTCTTCCATAATTATGTGAACAGAGTGTATTAAATGTGTAATACAACAATACAAACAATACTGGATAGTGGAACATTCAACCAAATAAGGGAGTATCAACAAATGCTAATTTTACTATTTACATAAATCGTAACTAGGCACTTTACTATGGAGCGCCAGGACTGCCATAATGAATTAATTAAATACACCATTAGATAATTAATTAAATGTGGCAATAATTAATTAAAATTGGAATCAATTAATTAAATAAATAGTTATGACACATGTAATTAATTAATTATTGGACTGGACAGACATCTCCGAAATCATCGAAGCACTTTTGCAAAGAGGCTGTATCTTGACAAACCGACCAGACACATGAAGATTAAACCACTACATTCTCGGCTAAAAAAATATTAAAACGGTATTTGGTGACACACAAACAGGGTTTTTCAAAGTTCAGTTCTGTTAGCTTCCACATGCAGGTTGTTGTGTGC
>NW_005187402.1:440674-442340 GCF_000239375.1 Pundamilia nyererei | reverse complement strand
TTAATTAAATGTGTCAATAATTAATTAATTACATGTGTCATAACTATTTATTTAATTAATTAATTCCAATTTTAATTAATTATTGCCACATTTAATTAATTATTTAATGGTGTATTTAATTAATTATTTAATGGTGTATTTAATTAATTCATTATGGCAGTCCTGGCGCTCCATACTTTACACTAGAGCTAACATGAGAAATTAGTGACGGTCCCTTAATGACCACACGGCAGAGGCTGCGTCGCAGTAAACGACAGTAACATTCGGTAAACAAAGTGTGCGCCAAGGATTTAAACAATGGAGGATAATGGCCGCAGCAAAGAACAAACATGATAAAACACAGAAACTTACAGTCTCATGGACGCACACCACTAACAGCATTAGACGGAACGAAAATCCACACAGTGAGTAAAACTCTGCTGACTCTTCCCACCAGCAGCTCTGACCAAACTCTCTGCATCGACGCATGCATAATGATGAGGCAGAATTATGTCTTCTGATTGGTGAAGAGAATGGGTTGCCTCACCGCTCATTGGCTAAAGGGCAGCAGTATGCTGATATCTTACTCAGCAGATGTGGCTCCGTTCGTGAGTTCTGCCGACTGGCTGGCCTTTTGTACAGCTGCCCCCAACTTTGCGGAGCAAAGGTGCACTTCACTTAGGAAGGTCAGGCAGTAGACTCCGGTGGAAGAGCTGGAAGTCTGATAAGTCGTGCCGCTGGTCGTGTATATGTCTTGTCTCCAACCTGTATATGAACGGTCCGAACCCTGCTATCTGCTCCAGGGATGACTTGGATGACCTTACCAACTGGCCATAGGGCACGAGGGAGCTGCTGGTCCACGATGAGAACGATAGTGCCAACAGTCAACTCATCTCTTTCCTGCTGCCATTTGTGCCGCATCTTGAGTGAAGGTAGATAATTCCGGATGTAGTGGATCCAGAATTGATCCGCCAAGGCTTGACATTGTCTCCACCTACGACGGCTCAGGAGTTCTGCTTCTGGGTAGACGACCTGTGGCATACCGGAATCAGGCCGCCCCATCAACAACATGTTGGGAGTGATCGGATCAGCGTCTGCTACGTCTGAGGAGACATAACCTAGCGGCTTAGAGTTGATGATGCTCTCTACCTCGCTGAGTATCGTCCTAAAGACTTGCTGCGAGCCGAGAATGGTATGCAGCGCAGACTTGATGGAATGAATCTCCCGTTCCCAGGAACCACCGAAATGTGGAGCCTGTGGAGGGTTGAAACGAAAATGAATCTGCTGGCTGGCCAACTGTGACTTCAGAGCTGGGCCGAGTGCATTGAAAGCCTCCTGGAGTTCAGAGCTACCACCTCTGAAGTTGGTACCTTGATCCGACAGTAGTTCGAAGGGCTTCCCACGTCTCGAGATGAAACAACGCAGTCCAATCAGGAATGAGTCAGTGTCCATGCTGGCAAGCAGATCAAGGTTGACTGCGTGGGTCGTTAGGCATTTGAAGATGATCCCCCACCGTTTCTCTGTACGCCGCCCCATCTTGTCAAGGTATGGACCAAAGCAGTCCACCCCAGTGATGAAGTCTTAAATTGGATAATGGAAGGTCAGCCATCTTGGGAATGACCGGCTGGCTGCGCCACCTCCTGCATTCAGGACAGTTGTACTGGTGCTTCCGGACGGCCTCTCGTCC
>NW_005187402.1:437729-439827 GCF_000239375.1 Pundamilia nyererei | reverse complement strand
GTGTGACAAATAAAATTTGAATTTGAATTTGGGTGTCGAGTCAGCAGCTGTCCCATGAACGGCTCGAACGTAAGCTTCCAGCAAGGCCTGGAAGCCACCGAAAGAACCAACATCAGGTCGTTTGGATCAGGTATTCTGGTGAAGTTCCCACAGAAGCTCTCCTTGCGCAGCTCTGATGAATCATCAAGGGAAACGTGTTTCGGGAGCTCCGGGCAGTATGATGCCGCCTACCAGAGAAAAGGTGGGCCCCGGCGCCACCGATGATGAGAGGTGAGCTGCGAGAGCCGTAATCCTCGAGTGATGTCATCGGCAGGATTGTCGCCTGATCTGACATATCTCCACAGGCTCCCTTCAGTTAGCTCTTGAATATCTGCGACTCTAGAGCCCACAAAGATCTTGTAGCGGCAGGATTGGGACTGGAGCCAGTTCAGGACTGTAGTAGAGTCAGTCCAATAGACAATGCTTGAGATATGAAGGGTGAGTTCCCTCTTGAGAACGACAGCAAGCTGGGCACCCACATGAGCAGCACAGAGCTCCAACCTCGGAATGGACTGTTGACGGACGGGAGCAACTCGAGATCAGACGGCTAGAAAGGCTACCTGGATTCCCCCCATATGATCTTCTGTCCAAAGGTAGGCTACAGCTCCATATGCCTTCTCAGATGCATCAGAGAAGATGTGGATGCTTTCCTTGCAAAGGGATGGGTCTGTCTCTGGCTGCACGTAACAACGTGGCAGGGAGACATCAGGGAGCTGAATCGATTCACTTTCCCATGCATGCCACAGCTGCAGCAGGTCGATTGGCAGATTCGGATCATCCCAGTCTCTCCTTTTCCTCCAGAGATGCTGCACCAGGGTTTTGGCCCGAGTGGTGTAAGGAATGAGGAGGCGAAGCGGATCATACTGCTTGGCCAGAACCCGATAGATGTTGCGCATTGTGGGCTCCACCAACTGCTCAGTGTGCCGAATCTGATATCTGAGCTTGTCAGACTGACAGTGCCATTGCAGGCCCAGAGTCCGCTCTGGTACATCAGTCCCATCGGGGGAAAACCACAGTTCACTGCTCTGTGAGACTGATCCAGATGGCATATGACTGATGACCTCTGGGTAGTTGGAAGCCCACTGTCCTAATTCAAAGCCACTGGTGAGCAGCAACTGCTGGATTTTGTTAACCAGTTGCTGGGCTTCGGGAAATGATGCAAAGCTCTGGAGAAGATTGTCAACATAGAAACATTTCTCCACTGTGTGACGGGTATCCTCGCTGGGGCTGCTGAGATCCAGAACGTGCCGCTGCAGAGCATAGGTGGCACAGCAGGGACTACATGTCATCCCGAAAGGCAACACTTGCCATTCGTAGACCTCTGGTTGCCTCGTGCGATCCATATCTCTCCAGAGGAAACGGAGGAAACGGAGGAAGGGCTTGTCCTGAATCAAGAGGCGGACCTGATGAAACATCCCCTTGATGTCACTGCTCACTGCAATGGGATACTCCCGGAAGCGAAGTAACACACCCAGGAGCGTCGAGCCCAGGGTAGGACCAGGTAGGAGATGCTGATTCAGGTTGTTACCATTGTGCACGAAAGAACAGTTGAAGACAATGCGATCTTTGCCATTATGATGAACCATGTGGTGTGGTATGTACCAGGTGCTGCCATCCATCCCCATGTCTGCGATAGTCAGTTTACTCACATAGCTTGCATCCACCAGCTTCTGAATTTCCTGGTTATAGGTGGCTGCTTGTACAGGCGTCTTCAGGAGGCGCTTCTCCTTAGTGGAATGAAGTGGGACTGGTTCCTCTTTCCACAGCAACGGGTTGGCATACCGGTTGATACCATCCACCTCCACTCTAATGGTCTTCTCCTCTAGCATCTTGACAGCCACGGTATCCTGTTTTGAATGTGTGGCCACCTTCTCATTCTGGTATGGGAGAACATCCATCTGCCAGAGCTTGGCTACATTACTGAGAAATTCAGCACTGGGAGTCAGGGTGCTTATGAGTAGACACCGAGGAGTGGAGGCTTGATGTAGAAGAACCTTGGCTGGACCCTGCAGAGTCCAACCCAGCCGTGTCTTGAGTGCAGCTGGTCCTCCCCGTGGAC
>NW_005187402.1:435344-436878 GCF_000239375.1 Pundamilia nyererei | reverse complement strand
CATGAACTAGTTTTTCAGCGTCACTCTGAGACAGGATATTTCTAATTTTAGAGATGTTGCGCAAATGGAAGAACGCAGTCTTACATATTTGTTAAATATGTGCATTGAAGGACATATCCTGGTCAAAAATGACTCCTATGGACACCTATGGAAGACTTCGCAGGTGGCGGTAGGACCTTTGCAGTGCATCAGCTGGATGTGAGTGTTTGGCGAGCCCAAGCTCAGTGGCAGTGAATGCTCTTTGGATACGGAACCATCTCCGAGGGTCAGTGGCGGAGGCTACAGAGAAGGAAACGGAATGTCCTTCCACCGTTCTAATATCTTGTCGGATGGTTCGAAGCGCCAACTCCTCCCTCTTTCCCTGAAGGCCTAGCTCTTGGGCAGCACTGTGAAGAAGGATTGTGCGCTCTGACCCATCATCTAGGATGGCATATGTCTCGAGCTTCATTTTGCCATTATAGAGGCACACCCTGACCATTTTCAGTAGTACACAACTGGTCCCCCAGGTTGGATCAACGTAGTACGTGACGGGTTGGGCAGCTTCCGCCGCCGGTCTGTCAGGGCTAGTGGATCGCGATGCATTAACCTCGTGGAGTGTCTCCAAATGCACCTGACTACATTGCTGGCATCTAGCTTTCAGGTAGCATTGCGCCTCTGGATGGTCCCTTCTGCATCTCCAGCACCGCTTGCCTGTCCGAATCCAAGACTTCTGCTCTATATTGAGCTTCTTGTAATCTGTGCACTGATTGAAATAGTGCTGAAGATTATTAACCCTCCTGTTATGTTGGTTTCCAGGAACACCAATTATGTTCCTGGTTTAATTTGACCCGGGGCAAATTTACTCATCCAAAGGTGCCAGAAACACTGGCACTGATTATTTTACAATTTTCTTTTATAATTTTGATTTTTTTTCGTTTTCTGTAGCGATGCAGATGACATGTGACATCTCTTCTGTTCTGGGTCAATCGGACCCGCAACATAACAGGAGGGTTAAAGAAGGGGCAGAATTTCTTTGGCTTCCCCAATTTGGAAACTGGACATGATGCCTGTTTTGGAGGCTCTGGGCCTTTAGCAGGAGGGTCGTAGCCCAATAAGCCGCTGCAGATCTCTGCTTGGGTCTGGCACCCTTCCCACGATCCACACGTGGCTCTCGAGGTTGCTGAGGATGATGGAAATACACATCATCATCTTGGATGCGGACTTCATATTCAAGCCACTCTGCCAAATCTGCTAAGGTTGGGATGGGTGTCTGAAGAGGATTGATGAACCGCTTAAACTGCGCTCGAAGACTGTGTGGCAGTTTTGACAGCAGTCTGGTGACGTGTGACCCACACTCTAGTTCTGCTCTCCCCTCTTTCCCAAGCTGTTCCAACATTCCCACGAGAGCCCTCACTTTCAGGGCAAAAAGACGGAACGCTCGGCTGTCACCACTCCGTACCGGAGACTTTGACAACACGTCAGTGATCCGCTGCAGGGCAAGTTTGTGAGGTTGACCATACAGCTCTATCAGGGATGACATGGTCTGGCTGTATGG
>NW_005187402.1:432445-434642 GCF_000239375.1 Pundamilia nyererei | reverse complement strand
AAACATCTTTTGCTATTGCCACAAGATGGATTTTGTATTGAGCTCAGGTATCAAAGTCCCCAATGCAGTAATTGTTAGTGGTACACTCAATTCATCGGATGATGAAGGGGTTCTTGACTTTTTGAAGCAGTATAGTACCTTTAGAGCCGTCCCAGTTGTAGATACAAACTCAGAATTTTTCAAAACCTGATCGTCGAGTACCAAAGTGGTAACTCCATTGATGCCTTAACTGATCTTTTGCCATACACATATGAAGTTGAAGGGAAGCCCGGTGTAAAATACCATGTAAGAGCTCTCTCCAGCGTTTACACTGCCAAGGTGGGTGGCAGTGCTACTAAGTCCTACTTAGATGAAATAAAACAGGTGGCAAAACTGAGTGGCAAAAGAGGTACTGAAGTCAATGATGACAGAGATCAGTGAAATCATTGGGAGTTCAGAGACCGATGATGAATGTATGCTCTCCTCCATGCAAGTTGATGATCCAAACAGGGTAAACCAGCTTCACCCCTCTCTTGAAACTTCTGAGATTGCACACCAGCAGTTGTCTGAAGATCCACCACAGGTAGGATTGATTCAAGGTGGTGCGGAGCCACACCTACCTGTTGATTTCAAAAAGAGCCCATTTAGTGCGGCAAACAGTTTCAACCCACCTGAAATTCAGAAAGTCATTGTGGAACATATCGTGAAGAAAGATGACTTGATTGCACATTCATATTCTCCAATGAGACTCCGGTCATTCTCTGGCAGGATCCCCAGACCCAGCGGTGAGACAGATTATGACACATGGCGTTCACATGTAGAACTTCTCAGGAAAGACCCTGCCATGTCTGAACTTCAAAAATCTAGGAAGATCTTTGAGAGCTTGTTGTCCCCTGCAGCTGACATTGTCAACAGACTGAGCCCAGAAGCTACACCTGAGACTTACCTTCAGTTGTTGGATGCAGCTTTTGGAACAGTGGAGGACGGAGAGGAGCTTTTCGCCCAATTCATGAACACTCTTCAGGATCCTGGTGAAAAGGCATCTGCGTACCTCTGTCGTCTTCAGGGCACATTGAACCTTACTCTGAAGAGGGGAGGAGTCTCTGCTGGGGATGCCAATAAACACATTCTCAAGCAGTTTTGTCGTGGATGTTGGGACCACACCTTGCTCTCGGATCTTAATCTTGAAAACAAGAAAAGCCAACCTCCAACATTCTCAGAACTTCTATTAATGCCAAAACCATGGTACTGCTTCAAGTGTGGTCAGGATGGCCACATCTCAGCAAGTTGCAGTAATGACCCAGACCCCACTCTTGTTGCTGATAAGAGGAAACAATTGAGAGAGAAGCGTTGCATTTGGGAGATGCAAAACACTCCATCTGCTGACCAGGATTTTTAGACGCAGTCTCAGTTGTGGGGCAAACTGGGACTGAAGCAGGTCAACATCGTCCCGCTAAATCTGGAAGTCAAGCTAAACCAAGAGCACAGGCCACTTTGAGGCAATCCCATGTTGGAGAACAACCTTTCAGACTACCTAAGAGGCTCATAACTCAGTGTAATACAGACTGTCCTACCTCACAAGCAAAGTGTGAGCGAATCATCAGAGCGTGAACCATCCAAGACCTCTAGTGTGACATTTGACTTTGCCGACTCTCCCATCCCTTCTGACTGGAAAGACCACATTACTCAAAAGCTGAGCAGTATGCCAAATCCAGACTGATCTGGATTTTGGAAGGACAGACAAGGTCAAACACCACATTAAGCTATCAGATGAGACACCATTCAAACACAGAGCCCGACCGATTCACCCGCACGACATAGAGGCTGTTCGAAAGCATCTGCAAGAGCTTCTCGCAACTGGAGTAATCCGCGAGACCGAGTCCCCATTCTCCTCGCCAATTGTTGTGGTCAGGAAGAAGAACGGTCAGGTACGTCTGTGTGTTGACTACCGTAAGTTAAACTTACAAACAGTGAAAGACGCATACGCCCTCCCAAGACTGGATGACACCTTCACCCCACTCTCAGGTTCCAAGTGGTTCAGTACACTCGATCTTAAGTCCGGCTAGTATCAGATCGAAGTTGCAGAGAGTGATAAGCCCAAGACTGCCTTTGTCTGTCCACTAGGTTTCTGGGAGTTCAACCGTATGCCACAGGGAGTGACAAACGCGCCAAGTACTTTTCAGAGGCTTATGGAGAGATGCATGGGAGACATAAATCT
>NW_005187402.1:430309-431520 GCF_000239375.1 Pundamilia nyererei | reverse complement strand
GATGGACTCTCGCGTCGTCCTCATGGCAGGCTACCTGATGACCTTACATCTCAAAAAGAGAGAGACCGGATATGCCAGTTCGCAAAACAACATCTGTCAGATCCAGACAATATTGACTCAGTCGATCAGGATGTTGTTCATGCTATCTGTGAGAGACAGTTTGTTTATCATTCAACCACCTCTGAAGCTTTGGGTGATGATGCAGGTATAACCCTTGTCGAAAGTCTTGCCATTTCTGAAGATGCTGTACCTGACAGCTTTGAGCACGAAGAGACGTTGGGAGGCCTAGACATCATTCCCAAACTCTCACAGGCAGATCTCAGAGACAGCCAGAGATCTGATCGGTGCATCAGACATGTTATTACCCAGATGGAGAGTGGGGAGAAACCCCCTCCCACATTGAGGAAAGAACTTCCAGACGTAGTCCTGTTGCTGAGAGAGTTGAACAGGTTCGAGCTGTGCAATGACATTCTCTACAGAACACGAAGAGAAGGCGGTAATAAACATTACCAGTTGGTCTTACCTGAAGACCTGCGAGAGTCTGTGTTGACAAGCCTACATGACAATATGGGTCATATGGGAATAGAGCGCACACTCGATCTGGTCAGAGCCAGGTTCTACTCCTCAGATGTGGAGAAAAAGATAAAGACCTGCCACAGGTGTGTACGCAGGAAAACGTTACCTGAGAAGGCTGCACCTTTGGTGAATATCATGACGACAAGACCCCTCGAGTTAGTCTGCATGGATTTCCTATCCATTGAACCAGACAGCAGTAATGTGAAAGATGTTCTTGTCATCACAGATCATTTTACTAAATATGCAGTCGCTATCCCAACATCGAACCAAAAAGCTCAGACTGTCGCAAAGTGTTTGTGGGATCATTTCATAGTACACTATGGCATTCCTGAAAAATTACACAGCAATCAAGGGCCTGATTTTGAGTCTCAGTTGATCAAGGGGCTGTGTGAAGTAGCAGGCATACAGAAGATTCGGAGTACGCCGTACCACCCCAGGGGCAACCCAGTGGAGCGTTTTAACCGAACACTCTTAAGTATGCTTGGAACTCTGGAGAACAAAGACAAGTCACATTGGAAGGATTTTGTAAAGCCTTTAGTTCATGCGTACAACTGTACCAAGAACGAGGTAACTGGATTCACACCGTATGAGCTGATGTTTGGGCGTCAGCCACGGTTGCCTGTCGATTTGGCTTT
>NW_005187402.1:408786-428623 GCF_000239375.1 Pundamilia nyererei | reverse complement strand
GTGGGGGAACTTGCACAATCGGTGGCTGACTAAATACTTTTTTGCCCCACTGTACCTTGGAAATCGGGGACCGAGTGCCGGTCAGGAACATACGCATTCGAGGAAAACACAAACTCGCCGATAAATGGGAGCAGACCGTCTATGTGGTGGTGAAACGAGCTGGAGATCTCCCCGTCTACACTGTTAAACCAGAGGGCGGAGATGGCCCCATACGCACCCTACACAGAGACCTCTTACTCCCTCGTGGGTTCCTCTCTGCAGCCAAGGAAGTGAAACCTGAACAACCAGAACCAAAGAAAAGGCCCAGAACGCGACAGACCACTCACAAAAACAATGAAAGAGCAGATCACCCCTCGAACGAGGATGATATTGTTTCAGTCCACTGGTTTGCAGATAGATCAGTGCCAAATGACTCGGCATACATTGTCAAGCGAGATGTTCTGCTGACTCATAAATCAAGTCTTGGTCAAGATGATGTGACTGCAGATCAAGACAAGTTGACTGGTAATACTCCAGCTTGTGCAGACACCATCTCCGATGTTGTTCCAGCCAGTCATGCTGACCATAACCAACCTTATGACAATCAGATCGCGAGTTATGGAGAAGCCTCGTATGAGGAAGACTTACCTGGAAATGACGAATCTGAAACGGAAAGAGACTTACCCGGAAAGGACGAATCTGAAACGGAAAGAGACTTACCCAGAAATGACGAACCTGAAAGGGAAAGAGACTTACCCGGAAATGACAAACCTGAAAAGGAAAGAGACTTACCTTCTACGGATCGCCCTGACATGAGGGATGAACAAATCATACTTCTTTCGGACATGTTAGGGAGTGATGAGGAAGGAGAGGACTTGATATTTGACAGGGAAACGGTAAACAAAGAGAGAGATGAACAAACAAGCAAAGAAATTCCTGTCCGAAGATCAGAAAGAAGTCGCCAGCCACCAAAAAGGCTAGACTATGCTGAATTGGGAAATCCCCTTGTCACTGTGGTCAAATCACTATTTCAGGGTTTAACCACAGCTTTCATTGACTCTTTAAATGCCAAAGCTGAATTATTGTTCTTAGATGATGCAGTTCACAGTGGACATGCAAAGGGACTTGCATGAATTCAAGAGGGGAGGGTGTAACCCAGTTCCTAAAATCATCTCAAACAAAAAGAGAAGAAAAATTAAAACATTTAATGTTCATTGTTCTGTTCTTACTGTCCCTGTTAATGAAAGTGAAATGAGATCAAAATATTTATTTAAACATAGAAGGGACGCAGATTATATGCTCTGGTCAAACAAGGGTTAAGTTTTCTCAGAGGGTTGATGAGCTCTGATGAGAGCCTATTGTTTTACTCCACTCCTCGCATGTCAGCCAATCGGTGAAGCTCTAGGCAGCTCTTGTCCCTCCTTAGTACCAGCTCCCAAGTTTTCAGTCTCTTGCTTCTACAGCCGAACAGAGCAGACGGACTAAAACTTTTGTTATCGGTAAGCTGGAGAAATTAACCTCTAACGAGTTAAAAATATACCATCTAAACTGATATTTTTCACAAATTATGTATTTGCAATTGTTGTTGTCAAGGGCAGAGCAAAACCGGAAAGTTTTCTTTACGTAACTCCACGTAAGTGCTACACAAGGGCCATTCGCAAACGAGCGAACTGGCTGGGAAGTATGGAATGTGTGGTGTTGGTCCCCGGTACACAGTCTCTGTACTTGGTAGAGGTTCGTGCTGACCATATTTCCTCCAGGCTTTGGAATCAGTTGGCGCCCAGCGAGGCGGGTCCCCATTCATCTCCCGGAAGCTTTCTGGTTGTTGGCGCTGAAAGGTGTATGGCTCTGCATATTCAGGGGTGACCTGTCTCTTCACAAATGCTTCAGGGCCATACTCGTCCTTCACGTTAATTTTCCTGACCTGTTCAGTCACAGGAAGTTGACTGTACTGATAAGGTGACGTACATCTGAAAGGACCTGAGGCTGCTGCACTAGCAAGAATTTCTGATACTGGAGGTGGTGGAACAGGGAATGGCTCAGCACTCTGAGGATCAAGTGGAAGTGATGCCTCTGGCCAAGGTAAATCCTGTATGTCATCCTCTGGTATGTGAAAGGAACGTACAGTGTGTGGGTAGTGCCTGGAGGCATGGTCAGGATGAGGAGACTGAGGCATGGAATCAGTCCACAAGGACTGCCTCTGGTCCTGGGTACTGGGGCCTAATGCAGAAGGTTGGGGAACTGGTGACGTCTGGAGGGCTGAGGACCGGAGAGAGAGCGCACCAAGCAGAGTCTGAACCTCTCGTCTGAGCTGATTATTATCTTCCTGCAGAGTTAGGATCAGAGCAAGTCACCAATTTAGCACTTAGAAGGTTAATCACCTCATTATTGTGATGGAGTGTTAGGAACAGCTTAGCAATATTAATGTAATTAGTGACCATTCTAGTTTCTTACAGTCCAGTTTGACAGCAGTTTCTTTATCTGCAAATTTCCCAGTCACTAATACTCCAGTGTTGACTGTTTTTGTGTGACCCATAAACTAATGAGTTACAAAAATGTATGTTCAATGAGATCTGTGTGTTACGAATCAGCAAATGTTTCTGTGCTGATGATGACAGACAGTGCTCACAGAGTAATGCTGGTGTTTATTAGTTAGCTGCTGTTTCTAAAGCAAAGGTGTCAGTTGGGGGATTTCTTTACTGCTTGTTAGTTTGCTGTTCCCCTGTCTGTGTTTCCTACTTTGCCTGTTTGGGAAGGGCTATGTGTGTTAAACATGACAACAAACATGTGTCACAAACAGATTAAACTAATATTAATCAATCAAGAGTTTGAGGACTGGAATTTTTATGAAACTGTTCAATTTGCAGTTGTGTTGTCATGCATCAACACAATATTCCTACATGAATGAGAACACAGTAAACATCATTCCTTTCTGTGTTTCTGATCAACAGATCATTCTTATCTGTTGATCAACTGCCCGTTCACAGTTTCAGACACCAATGCTTTGGATGCCTTATTTTACTGCCTTTACATAGGTGCTGCTCAGGCAGTTCAGGAAGTTCTATGGCCTTTCAATGTCACCCACAATGCCACAGTAGAGTCCGGGTTGGGAAATGCACACTGCAGCCTTTTAAAGCCTGCTAGCACCAGCTATACTTTGAATATGATTTCAGACAAGGATTTGCAGGAAAGTCAGAGCCAGCATCAGTCAGATACACCCATGGAGCATGTCTTTACATATCACTGTGGTAAATCATCATAATAATGTGGCAAATCATTAAAATTTATGAAGACTTGTCAATTTTAGGAGGAAGCACAGAGTAGGAGGCAGAGCGTTTCTTTTCCCACAACAGTGATATCTGTGATTGAGCGCTGATCTCGCCGTCTATCTTTCTAATCCATCTTAATCCATCTTAAGCAATATCTCAGATGTTGCTGGAAAAACTTCCTGAAGCAATATATAACAAATATAAAAGAGAAATCATTCTCTTACTCTATGTATGAGACTCTACTAAATAGAACCTAAAATACAAAAGTAATAATATCTTGACAATGACATGGAAACCACAGGGTTGCACTGTTATCAAAGGCGTCCATACAGCTTAGTGCTGCTTTGTGTTTGATAAAAAAAAAAGTCCAAATCATATCTTTTATTTGGGCTCATGCCACATTAGCATCAGTCCTTTTTTTACCACATCATTATGTGACATCAGAAAGTTGTGGGCCTATTCACCCACTCAACAAGCACCTATGAGAAAGTACAGTGAACTTCACTCCACAGTGTAGATAACTAATCCCAGTGGTGACTGGGATTAGCAAAGTCAGTGGACTGTCAGGATCTTTGAATAAAACAACGTGTTTTTCATAACTCTGGTATAGGACTGCGAAAGAATTCATGAATGATTTATATCATTCAGCAACTGGATTCGGTTCGATTTAAATAGTGCCAATTCACAGTAACAATCCCCATCCATCCATCATCCATCCATCCATCCTCCATCTATCCATCCATCCATCCATCCATCCTCCATCCATCCATCTATCCTTCCATTCTCTTCTGCTTATCCAATTCAGGGTCACAGGTGGAGGGCTATCACTGTCAGTCACCTCAGGGTATTTCATGTTGTATTGTAAAGACTCCACACTATTACAAAGAGAAGCCAGAGCACTCAGATACTCTATGAGCAAACAGTTGTTGTAGTTCGAAGGAAGAACCCTTTTATTTACAGAGACTTCCAGCTTATCAAATGAATATATAAGGATCGCCTTTTTATAGGTTTTTAGAAAACAAACTAGCTGTCTCCTGAATCCAAACTGGGACTCTGCAGGAGAGACACCCAGTAGCTGAAGGTTCCACAAGTGACCCTGCTGTCCGCAGCCTGTGTTGGGTTAGCACATCATTTAATTTATTATTAGACTCAGCTGGCTGTTCTCAAATGTAAATGAGCCCACCCACCACTTTAATCCCACTCAGTGTCCTGTCCTGACTTTTGCCACAGAAGCTGAAGGCTTAACACTATCCTTGGAAACTCTCTGTTGTCTGAACTTTTCTCATTAACATCTAAATGTACTATAATGGACAACAGGGGTAGGCTCCAACCACATTAACCCAAAAATATTCACCGCAATCCAACAGACATATCATTATGTACAGCAACTCTTAGAACTGTTGATATTTATTAAGTCTTTGAGTGTCTGGTTAACCCAAACCATCATCGCATCTTTCAGACCCGCTTCCTACACTCGAAAATTTCATTTGTTCTCAGAATTATAAAAATTATGCAAACTTGTTGCCTCGAAAAAACTGAGTAAAGCTTACTTAAGGTAACCACGTTTGGGAAAGACATACCATGGTTTAATGCTTCAATCTTAAATATGATCAATTTATCTTTATTAATTAGCTTTTACCACAGGATGTGGAAGGATGGTAAATGGCCTGTATTTGTATATCGCTTTACTTTGTCCCTAAGGACCCCAAAGCGCTTTACACATCCATTCATCCACCCATTCACATACACTTTTACACAATGGTGATGGCAGCTACATTGTAGCCACAGCTTTAATTCTTTATTTATTCTTTCCAAAAAAGTTGCAAAACAGCTGTCAGGGACCAAGCAGTAAAGCATAAAGGACAGAGGTGGTTTTAATTCAAAAAACGGGTTTTATTAGTGATGTGTCCTGTGTGTCGAAGCTTCGAATCGTGCGTCGGGTAATCGCGGGGGCGTTTTTCTGAAGCGCGTATCGAGGCTTGCGTTGATTACGTATGCAGTGACGTTCGAGGCCTCGCGGGCAGTCCGTACCACGTGACTGATTCGGGAACTGGTTCACCGGTTCGCGCCAGATTCGAAATAAAATGGGCAGCAAAACACAGCTGATTCCCCCATCACATCGTGTTGTGGAATTGGATTACGTACGTGTTACACAGCTACTGGAGTACTGGACACAAATTTCTTTATCCAAACTTGTATAAACTTGCTGTGGTTTTTCTTGCAACCCCTGCTTCATCTGTGCCCTGTGAGAGGATATTTTCAAAAGCAGGAGAAATCCTCTCAAAAAAGAGGAACCGTCTTAAGCCCAGCACTGTGGAAAAGCTGCTATTTTTGAATAAAAACAAATGAAAACTTTTCCCTAGTGTCATGAGCACTGTTATACAAGCACATTCACATCACAACTCCCTCCCTTTTTGTTTCCATGTACATTCCTGTGTTAAGCTGCCAATTTATTATACACAAATATTAATTAAATTAATATAATATAAAATTAGTATAATATTAAATATAACTAATATTTAGAGTTCAGTTATTGGTGTCATGAACAATAGTAATTCCTTTATTCATTCAACTTGAAGTGCCACACACTAGTTTGTGTCATTATTGAGATGTACATAAGAATGATTACGCAGTTACACAATCATCCCAAAAACTGTGTACTGATAGTTTCCACTTTCTCTTTTGTATCAGACATACTGAGACAATATTCGGGATAAATAAGATAAGATAAGATAAGATAAGATAACCTTTATTAGTCCCGCACGTGGGAAATTTGTTTTGTCACAGCAGGAAGTGGACAGTGCAAAAGTTATGACGCAAAAATTAGAATACAATAAGAATAAATACAGTACACAGCTGTACAGAATAGAATAAAATAAAATACTATATACAGTAGAATAAAATAGAATAAAAATAACCATGAAAAACAATTTATTTATTCAGTTTAGCGGTTTACACATCACATCATTATAATCATTGAGCCCGTTTCACTTGAATTGTCCACTTGATGGCGCAGTAGAGCAAATGAATCATCACAATGCTTCGAACCATGAGTCGACCAGTTGGATGGGAAGCTTCAGTTCATCATGAGGCTTCATCTCACCATCACTAGGTTTTATTGACCCAAAAATATGAAAATATATTTAACAAAGCCAAAACTTAAACAGGCAGACCAATAAAAGAGGTCAACTCAATAGACTAAACTCAAGATAATAATTAACAGCACCTCAAACAAACATATGACAAACTGACCTGCTGAAATGACACACAGGGGGACTTAAATACTGGTTTAGCTAAACCAAATGACACACACGGGGGAAAACAAGATGGCTGCCATATAACCAACTAATACAAAACATTTAAACAAACATGAAACACCCCCCAGGCAATGAAGTATGTGGTGCAATCCAATTAGGCTGTCAGCAGTACTTCAGGTCTCCCAGCCCTTTGCCACACCTTTTGCCAGACAGGAGGAGACACCAACCCCCAGGTAACTCAAACAAAGAAAGATGTATTAATATAACATAAAACAGAACTTTGACCTTGCAAGGTTAATATGTGTGCACGCCATATAAACATTGGAAGGTGTGATGGAAAAATGAATACATTTAAAAAAGAAACGATATTGAACAATAAATAGAATATTTTAAAGTAGTGACTGTAAATTAAACTAAAGTGAATCAACGGGTGGTGAGGTGTGGAGCTTACCATGTGTGGCATGCCATCACAACAGCCAACTGATCATCCTGCAAAGACTAGAAACAGACCATATTTCTCCCATGTTAGCCTCTCCTCTCTAGCTACCTGAACTGAAGTTAAAGTTGAATTTGCAATCCATCATATCTTAAGGACCTCATAGAGCCACGTTTTTCCAGTGCAGCTCCTCACTGTCAGACTGCAGGCTTACTTGTGGCTCTTTGAGTTTTTAAAAGTAGAGTGGGAGGCAGAGCCTTTAGATTCCTGGCCACTCTTCATGAAACCAGTTCCCAGTGTGGATTTGGGTGACAGATACTCTATCTACTTTAAATTCAAAACTTTCCTTTTTGACAAAGGATATAGTTAGAGCTGGATCATGTGACCCTAAACCAAACCATTCACCGATTACGCCGGAGAGTTCTTCCTTTTAAAAGCAAGTTTTTCCTTCCCACTGTTCTGGAGTGGTGGTTGAATGTATATGGCTTTAAACAGTGTTTGTCTTAGCATATTGTAATGATGCCGAACAGGTTCATAAGAGGTCATTAAAATCTGCCTTAAAATCTGCCTGTGGATTCGTCTTGGACCTTACAAGGTCATCTGACAGATAGCATCAAAAACTTCTCCTGACTATGAAGTAAAAGGCAACCGGAGAATTTTCTGCTCTACCTAAGATCATTTTTGTAGCTGTCCTCTGGCAGATCCTGGGACTCTCCCAAGAGGGAGAAGAAGGTCATTAGGGAGATAAAAGAGGAAGTTGGAGAGACGGGATTGATTGAAGGTAAAGTGGGCAGGTTATTAATTTTAAACATGAACACACACACACACATTTCACACCTGTCAGTGTGTTAAGCTTTTTAAACCCACAATATTCATGTCCATAAAACTATGTTTCATGGACATGAATATTGTTTCTGTTGTTTTCTGTAAAATAAAATGATATGTGTATGCAAGCATGCATTTATTCAGTGCCACAAACTGGTCTGCAGTCTCAGCCCACACTCATGTACCTCTTCTATCTCATGCATCTCTTCTTCTCTATCTCTCTCCTTCAGTTGTTCATTCAGTGTGGAGAGCAGGCAGGATGACCTCTGCATTTCATCCCGACACATAGATGAGGAAGAAGTGATGCCCAATGAAGAGGAAACCTGCATGTGTGTTCACAGGTTAAAGTTGCAAAAATCAGACGCTGCATTCAGTTTGTACCACGAGTAACAACCTGATGGTGAAACACATTTTTTTGAGGGATACAGTGACTGACTTAGACAGTCAGTGCTTCAAAACAAATTCTAAATTTCTAAAACTTAATCTTCAGAGAAAGGAAGCTCATATAACGTTTTGGAATTACTAAGAAAAAGAATAAGACCATAATGAAGAATTTGATTATATATCTGTCACTACATATAATTATTTTAACTGTCAGTTCCAAATGCAGGCTTTAACTCAAGATATGCAAAATAATAGTTGCACTTAAAAAAGTATAACTATTATACTTATGCTATTACTTAAAAAAAAGGCAGTTCTTTCTCATTTCTCTTTGCAAATAAAAAGTCAGTATAATGTTCATTTCTTGCACATTATGCACATTAATTCCATAAATTCAGTAGCTTAGTTGTCTGGATGTTGTACCTTGCTTATATTTCCCTGCTTTTTATTGATGCTCCAAGTTTTGAGACTGCAAGTCCTTGAATACCTTTTTTAACACGAGGAGATATGTTGAATTGAAACACTACACGTGTCTTATACCACTTTGAGAATATAATATTACCCATTGAAAAACATGGAAATTAAAGTATTGCTTAAATTGGATTAAATTGCTAATTAAAGTATTCAGTTAATCGAGCAGCTACTTATCATTGAACTTTTTATATTATCTCGTATTTCATTAAAGTTTAAACAAACAAATCAGAGGTAACCATGGTTTTAGGTAATTTGTTGTCCAGCGTGACCTCATTGAGAAATGAATACAAACATTTTTGGAATTTATTTCACCCTGAAACATTTCCAATAAATGTTGTTACATGTTTGCATTACTTTTACTTCTAAAGAGTAAAAATAAAAGAGTGAAACAATTACAAAAAAGGGAGAAAATTCTAAATATATAATAACAAAATGTAACAATTATGTCAAATGACAGAAGTAACCGGATGTAAAAAGCGGAAACTCGTGTAGTAAACTGGCTCAATAGCATAAAATATCTCAAGGAATTCAATAAAAGCAAAACAGATGTTTTATTACATGTATGTGTGTCTGTGTGATGATGTAATGTACAACAACAACAACAAACTTTATTTCTATAGCACATTTAAAAACCAGTGGTGTACCACAGTGCTTAACATACAAGAGGGTAAGATGAAGTAACAGGGAGGATGAAGGCTATATATAATTGTATCTTTGGAATTATTAAAGTATTGTAGATGGTTTGTATGGCCCTTCAAGTCACTTTGTACTTCTTGTATTTTCCTGTTTTCCGGCTCATGAATTCTGTTGACCAGCAGTCAAAAAAAAAAACTGCTGCAGAAACCGTCATTAACCACAACGAGCGAAAACAGATGAAACCAAAGGCGTCAACTGCATCCAAAAGCAAAGACGACCTCATCGAACATCAGTGACCGCCAAACTTACTGCTCGTCAGCAAAAATGCATTTAGTGCAGCTATTCCATACACAGTCAAGTCAAATGGTGCTTTTAACTATGCACTGAAGAGTTGCCTTTATTTTAAACAATTAGTAATTAGATACATAAAGGAAATCTAAATGGTGTGTGACTTCAAAGACAACACCATAAACACACTGGTGCAGGCTCTTTCAGGCTTTATTTTACCTCCTAGTTTCGAGCCTATCCCACAATCTTTGCCACTAATATTTTAGGGAACGGTACCTGCTTTGGAGTTTGACCAATATTTGGTTTTAGCATTATATGGAACATTTCTCAATTTCATATTTAACAAATTATTATGTCCACCTGTGTTCATTCAAGGGTCAATAGGCAACATTTAAGCAGAAAATCACTTGTGACTGTTAACAAGGTGAATGGTTCTCTTCATTCCCAGAGATCCTTTGCAGTAGCAGTGGGGCGTTAAATAGAGAAATTACAGTAGCACTAAAAGCACTAATCGCACGTCATTCTCTCTGCAGCAGCATGCACTGATAGAGAATGGCGTGGCTCCACTCCTCTCATTCCCCTGTCAAAAGTGGACCCATGGCTCTTTTATTTGGTTATTGGAGAAGGACCAATGCACCCCTCAGAAATCTCACATTTCTCTTTCCTTCTACACTTTCACCCACTGAAAGAGATCCAGTAAACTCTGCACTGGAATGCACTAATTCTTTCTCCCTCCTCCCTTTCTCCTTCTCTCTGTCTGTCTTTGCCCAGTGCACCTCAGGTTTTTAAGATCTTGGGACTCCGAGGGTGATTTCATCCTTCACTGGGCCATGAAAGCTCTTTATAAGTACATTGCCACTGCCAGCGCATTAATCGCCTCTGCCATATTGATTTGGGTGTTCTGTTGTGCAAGCCAGCAAATGGAAAAGAAAGAAAGAAAGAAAGAAAGAAAGAAAGAAAGAAAGAAAGAAAGAAAGAAAGAAAGAAAGAAAGAAAGAAAGAAAGAAAGAAAGGGTGGGTAGTATAGAGGGAGGAAGAGAATCTACACCACGTTAGAATCTGGTAATCAGACTTACACAGTGAGGTGGTCTGAAACTTGATTAGAATTAACATCTGGGTTTGGCCCTGAAGAAAGCAAATTCATTTTATTGAAAGTGTGCTGTGTTCTGTGTTTTAATATTTATGTGAAATGAGAATGTGCAAAGATGGGGTGCAAAAATAACACAAGTGAATGCAAATTGTATCCACAGAAAAAAAAATCACTGTGGTAACTGAAACCATGTTATTAGGTCTGTGAGCTCCAAGTCATCGTTGAATACCTTCTGAAAATACCTCCTCTAATTGTTGGTTTGTTTTTATTTACTTTGCACTTGAACACTTGAGCGCTTACAGGTGTAAATCAAATTACTCTCACTCCAATCCTTAGCAAATATTGGGTCATCTGGAGCTTGCTCTTTAACTGTCCAAACACTCTGCCCGCTGCAGGAACAGGACAAAGGACTGTTGGAAAACAAGAGGCTGTGTGCAGGATTTGCATATCTTCCAGCTAGAAGCCTGGTCTAGCTGGAAGATATGCAACCACTTGGCGACCACTGTCGCCAAGTGGTTGCTCACAAGGGATCGTCTGAGCACTGGGTTTAGTTAGTCTTTACCTTACAGTATAAAGGTGGCTTTTAATTTAATAGAAACATCTGCGTGGCTGTAGCTGTGGAGGAGCTTCTTCCCTGGTGCAGCTACATTACACCTACTGGATATCATTATAGGATGCATATTGATCTCTTTAAGTTTTAAAGATGTTTAAAACTTAAAGAGATGTTTACGGAAGAGGTTGTGGGATTTATCGGGAAACTAGCGGATGACACAGCAGAAAGAACTATCATCCAAATGTTTCCCAACCAGAAGCCGTGGGTAGATAAAAACATCTGCGACACTCTGAGACCACGCACCGCTGCCTACAATGAAGGGCTCATCTCCAGCAACATGGACCTATACAAGGCTGCATCATACAACATGCGCAGAGCGGTCAGAAAGGCAGAGAGGAGCTACGGGGGGAAACTACAATAATGCGACTCTAGGAATCTGTGGAAAGGACTGCGGACACATTACAAACTATAAAAACCAGCTTCTCCTATGATGAATGCCGACGCTTCACTGGCTGATGAGCTGAAAACATTTTATGCTCGCTTCGACATGGCAGCAATTAAAACAACAAATGGCTGCACGCACACGGAGTGCACCAGTGAAGACAACACCTTTATCATCACAGAGCATGCCGTGAAGAACACCTTCAGGAGGGTGAACACAGGAAGGCAACAGGACCAGATGCAATCCCTGGCCGGGTCCTGAGAGCCTGCACTGACCAGCTAGCACCGGTGTTCACGGAGATCTTCAACCTCTCCCTGGCCCAAGCAGTGGTTCCCACGTGCTTCAAACAGTCCATCATTGTCCCTGTTCCAAAGAAACAACAGCCCGCTTGCCACAATGACTACCGTCCAGTAGCACTGACAGTGTTTTGAAAGACTGATGAGAGATCACATCACTTCTTCACTTCCTGCCACCAGTTTGCTTACCGGACTAATCGTTCCACAGACGATGCCATATCTCACCTGCTCCACACATCCCTGAGTCACCTGGACACTGGCAGAGGGAATTATGTTAGGATGCTGTTCGTGGACTACAGTTCAGCATTCAACACAATAATTCCCTCTAAGCTTTTCACCAAGTTGACGGATCTAGGACTCAGCTCATCACTGTGTCAGTGGAACGTCAACTTCCTCACAGACAGACCCCAATCAGTGAGGGTGGGAAAACAAGTCTCCCCTTCCATCTCACTCAGTATTGAAGCACCTCAGGGCTGTGTTTTAAGCCCCCTGCTGTACTTACTGTACACTTATGACTGTGTAGCCACATCAGACACCACCTCCATTGTCAAGTTTGCTGACAACACTGCTGTTGTGGGCCTGATCTCTGACAACATCGAGATGGCCTACCTGGAGGAGATTAGGAACCTGGAGACCTGGTGCCAGGAGAATAACCTCCTCCTAAACATCAGCAAGACTAAGGAGCTGATTGTGGACTTCACTACAAAGCAGGCGAGGAATTACAAACCCCTCATCATCAGTGGCACGCCGGTGGAGAGAGTGGACAGTTTCCGATACCTGGGTGTCCACATCACTCAGGACCTGTCATGGTCCTGTCACGTTAACACAGAGTCTCTTCTTCCTCAGAAGACTCAGAGACTTCCATCTGCCACTGAAGGTGCTCAAGAACTTTTACTCCTACACCATCGAGAGTCTCCTGATGGAAACATCTGCACCTGGTTTGGGAACAGCACCAAGCAGAACAGACGAGATCTGCAAAGAGTGGTGCGTTCAGCCGAACGCATCATTCAATCAGAGCTTCCTGACCTGCTGTCCATCTACACCAAGCGGTGCAAGTCCAAAGCTAGGAAGATTATGATGGACCTCTCCCATCCCAACAATGGACTCTTCTCACTGTTGAGGTCTGGGAAGCGCTTCCACTCCCTTAAGGCCAAAACAGAGAGAATGAGGAGGAGCTTCTTCCCCCAGACTATTCGGCCTTGAACCAGGTGTAGGACTGGACTCTCACACACATCACATCACCACACGCACTCTGGTTTTTCTTCTTGCACACTTCCTGTAATTTATAATTTCTTTTGACTAATAATCTGTCATTTGCACATTTTTACTGTAAATTTCTAAGTTAAAGCTGTAACTTTTGTAGTAACCTGTAAATTTGTATATCTTACTGTAAACCTGCTGCCATTTAATGGTCGGGCTAAAAGCATTTCACCTCATGTCATACTGTGTATGGTTGTGTATGTGACAACTAAAATTTGAATTTGAATATTCTAGCTGTACTATTTTAAAAAATGAATGAAATTTGTCCTGTGACTGATGGGATTATGACTGCATTGTAATTTCATTACTCGAGAAATGTGAAAATGCATCTTACAGAGGAAGAATCTTGGGATTGATCTTGTTTTTTGAGCTTCCTATTTTGATGAGGAAGAGCTGAAAAGGCACATGTCAGAGAAGCAGACTATGCAACAACATAATCATGACTGTAAGGAAGGAGCCAATCTAGCTTGAGATTTCTGAAATTATGCCAAATTGCCCAAAACATCAGTAGCAACATTAATTTAACAAGAATCAGCCAACGACCTGTTACACCCTAAAGCCTCTGTTAAATGAGGACACACTTGATCGGGATCATTGTGCAAATAGGAATATTGAGATGGAAAGATAGATGATAGTCACAACTTCTTGTCTGATTGTCTTTTTCATTAATGCATCAGTCAAAGAGAAAATAAGCCAACTGGTAGATCGAAATGATGATTGTAAGCAGAGCAGAAATAAAAGTTCACAGTGGATCCTTGTTCACAAAGACCACAGCTCCACAACGTCAAACGCTCCAAGCTTGAAAATGCAATAGTGTTAATCTGCCATATGAATGCAATAGCAGCTGTCTGGTAATCCATATTTCATGGAGCAGGAGAGCAAGTTAAAGATTTCGCTCTGTTTTGCTGTGCAGGCATTCAACAAACGTTGAACTTGAATGAGACTGAAGGGAAGTTTTGAAATATAGTATTCCATTAGCCTTTACATGGAGATACCAGTTTATGTGAGGTCTGTTTCCAGTAGCCAGAAGGAAGAGTTTTTACCATAACCTCCAACTAGGGAATTATGATAGTTGAAACATAACCATGTTTGTCTTTAGCACCACCAGCAACACCTTAGAGTATGAGTAAAGGCACATTTCTTTGTCATTGGCTCAAAATACATAAGACAGAAATGAAGGTCTAAAGGTCTAAAACAAATACTGAAATAAACTTTGGCTTGAACATGTTTCCCCAGTGACTAAATCATCGTCTGCTGTATTGTCGTACCTTAGTAGTTTTATTTTTAGCCATTATCCTCCTCGTCATCCCTGTGTTTCCCTGTGTCCTGTCTCCATGTTTCTGTGTCAAGCCCACATTTCTTTTTCCTTGTTTAGTTCATATATGTGGGTTTGTCATTTGTTTAGTAATTTCCTGTGGTGTCTCATTCCAGTTAATTCCCTGTAGTGCTCCCTGTCTGTCCCCCCAGTCTGTCTGGTTTCACTGTCCCCTGTTTTGGCAGTTGTGTCAAGTTAGACAAACACAGAGACATGACCGAGGAGACAAGACTATGCTTTCCACTGCATCACGTTTGTTGTTTCTTGTGTCTGGATTGCCATCTCCTGTCTTTTTTTGATTGTCTCTCGTGTTGTGTGTTTGAGTCGTTAGTTAGATTTTGCTCACCCATGTTCCCCAGGTGTTTCCACTCTTCCCTTATCTCTATATTTAAGTCCTCCATTTACTTCTGAGGACCTTATATGATCCTGTGTGTTTCACCACCTCACTGTTTCATAATTCCCATTGGGTTACTTTACTATTTGAGATTAGGCAGCAATATGGACTCGCTCTCTGTTCTGCTCGTGAGTCCCGTGTCTTGCATGCTTTTATTCCTAAACCTGCCACACAGTGCCACGTAACAGTTACTTTCTGATCATATATCCATACCTGTCCAGTGACATGTCTGGCATGTTTTTAAGCCATCTTTGCTCATGTACAGCCCTCGTCCTTCTTTTAAGGAATAAGATGACAGATTAGGTATTTGAAGATGAATGCAATTTCTTTGGGTTGGGGGATAATTCTCTGTGGGTTCTCCGTTTTAGACACTATTTCCACTCCATGCATCACTAGGTAGAACCATTATTCAGTATTGAGTTTTATAGCTTTAAAGTTCCATGTTTGTGACTTGAATGTGCCATCTATCTGAGAGAAAAAGTGTGAGTTTGTTCCTGTTTTATTATGTTGATATTTGGTGGAATTGCCTCCGGCTAACATGGAACATGACGTACATGCATCATGAAGTGCCAAAATTTCTTGATATCACCTCCTCTGTAAATGCTATCTCACTGTCTATCTATCCATCCACATGTGTAGGTAAAATACAAACACATTTAAGATTTAAGGATGCAGCACTACATTAATATAGATTTTCTATACTGTTGTTCAGACAAGAGAACAGAGGTCTTGTAAACACTCTTTCTAAGACCACAAGACTGCTAGCGGTGAAACTCAATAATGCTAACCTGTCACATCAATTCAGCATCAGCAAATCTATACTTTCCCACAACATCAGTTATGTCTGACAGAGGGGTCGGTGGCACAACCAGTAACTTCAGGAGACTGCTGGAATGTCACCAGAATGCTTCACTGATGGCATGAAATGCAGACAAATGTACATGTTGGAAATGTTTTTTCTTTTTTTAATGAAATAGGAGCAAAAATTAGATGGGTCCAATAGTATTTCTAGTAATGTTAATGTAAATATAAGATTTTCTATTTTCTGTGTTAATCAAAGAGAGCCTGTTATGCGCATTTCCAGCTCCATATTTTTATTCATGGATTATAATCCGGCAATGGCTAAAGCCTTTCAGATCAGCCTCTGTCTGAAACAAGCTGATTTAGTGCCTTTCTCTTTAACCCTGTCATGCATGAATTATGACCTCAATCAGGATTTTTTTAATTCATCTTTAGGCATGAAAAGATGAATAAAAATACATAAGAATAAAATCCTGATTGAGGTCATAATTCATGCATGACAGGGTTGAATAACAATAATTACAGTGAAACACGTCATACAGTAAATGACCAGTGGGTGGCAGGTGTGGAGTGACACATCAGTGTCCATGCAAGTACACCATCAACACTGACACAAATACAAGCAAGCAGCCTTTGAATAGCCGTCCACTGTAGTGTCCACTATTCAGGGTTAAGGTCAACATCACTCACAAACAGTAAATGGGTGGGTCCATTGTGCTCACAGCCAGAGTAGTTTCCCTGGGATGAGCCAAGACTGGAGAGCTCTGCTCTCTCTGACATCATACAGAGCCAATACAGGGAGTGCAGAATTATTAGGCAAGTTGTATTTTTGAGGAATAATTTTATTATTGAACAACAACCATGTTCTCAATGAACCCAAAAAACTCATTAATATCAAAGCTGAATGTTTTTGGAAGTAGTTTTTAGTTTGTTTTTAGTTTTAGCTATTTTAGGGGGATATCTGTGTGTGCAGGTGACTATTACTGTGCATAATTATTAGACAACTTAACAAAAAACAAATATATACCCATTTCAATTATTTATTTTTACCAGTGAAACCAATATAACATCTCCACATTCACAAATATACATTTCTGACATTCAAAAACAAAACAAAAACAAATCAGTGACCAATATAGCCACCTTTCTTTGCAAGGACACTCAAAAGCCTGCCATCCATGGATTCTGTCAGTGTTTTGATCTGTTCACCATCAACATTGCGTGCAGCAGCAACCACAGCCTCCCAGACACTGTTCAGAGAGGTGTACTGTTTTCCCTCCTTGTAAATCTCACATTTGATGATGGACCACAGGTTCTCAATGGGGTTCAGATCAGGTGAACAAGGTGGCCATGTCATTAGTTTTTCTTCTTTTATACCCTTTCTTGCCAGCCACGCTGTGGAGTACTTGGACGCGTGTGATGGAGCATTGTCCTGCATGAAAATCATGTTTTTCTTGAAGGATGCAGACTTCTTCCTGTACCACTGCTTGAAGAAGGTGTCTTCCAGAAACTGGCAGTAGGACTGGGAGTTGAGCTTGACTCCATCCTCAACCCGAAAAGGCCCCACAAGCTCATCTTTGATGATACCAGCTCAAACCAGTACTCCACCTCCACCTTGCTGACGTCTGAGTCGGACTGGAGCTCTCTGCCCTTTACCAATCCAGCCACGGGCCCATCCATCTGGCCCATCAAGACTCACTCTCATTTCATTAGTCCATAAAACCTTAGAAAAACCAGTCTTGAGATATTTCTTGGCCCAGTCTTGACGTTTCAGCTTGTGTGTCTTGTTCAGTGGTGGTCGTCTTTCAGCCTTTCTTACCTTGGCCATGTCTCTGAGTATTGCACACCTTGTGCTTTTGGGCACTCCAGTGATGTTGCAGCTCTGAAATATGGCCAAACTGGTAGCAAGTGGCATCTTGGCAGCTGCACGCTTGACTTTTCTCAGTTCATGGGCAGTTTTTTGGCGCCTTGGTTTTTCCGCATGCTTCTGTTGACTATTTTGAATGAAACGCTTGATTGTTCGATGATCACGCTTCAGAAGCTTTGCAATTTTGAGACTGCTGCATCCCTCTGCAAGATATCTCACTATTTTTGACTTTTCTGAGCCTGTCAAGTCCTTCTTTTGACCCATTTTGCCAAAGGAAAGAACGTTGCCTAATAATTATGCACACCTGATATAGGGTGTTGATGTCATTAGACCACACCCCTTCTCATTACAGAGATGCACATCACCTAATATGCTTAATTGGTAGTAGGCTTTCGAGCCTATACAGCTTGGAGTAAGACAACATGCATGAAGAGGATGATGTGGACAAAATACTCATTTGCCTAATAATTCTGCACTCCCTGTAGTCCGGATCACATGAATTCTGTATGCACAAACCAACTCATTATTTGAAACGTTGGCATGTTTGATATTAGCAATCCAGCACTGAGTAATACAGATATGACTGAGATGCAGGAAAATCAGAATGGCTCCTATTTAAACTATGGTGCTGCAAAGATTATTGGACTCTGACCACAGATCTCACAAATCTGACAGTATAGTGTCACGTGGAAAATATATCACAAATAAGGGTATCGCTATTCATTCCCGATTATGAATCCCCACTCTGTAAATCTGTAAATCTCAAATTATTGAAACTGCATTCAACACAAGATGAAGAGAGCACAGAAAGTGACAAGAGTGGGATGGTTGTGACACTGATGGCCATATGCTAGCAAACTGCCAATCACAGCGGAAGCTACCCAAAACAATGGTTTACTTCATCTGCCTTTTTGACAATGATGGGAATTGAATCTGAAAAGTGGTTACTTGGGTCACAAAATGAAAAAAACATAAATGATAATTTTCCCAAGGATTTTAGTAAACACAGGCATTAGGAAAGAGGAGCGTTACACTCTGATGTCCATTAGAACAGATGGTAACAGTATAAGAGCTGGGATAGGCTGCACAATGAAGTGTTTAGATTTATGGCTAAGGATGAAGTCAAGATGTATTCATTTGTTGAAACCACTGACAATACACTTTTTGCTAGATAAATGCTAATATGATCTCTAACTAGTTGTTCCCGATGGCCCCGCCCCTCCCTGAGCCTGGTTCTGCTGCAGGTTTCTTTCTGTTAAAAGGGAGTTTTTCCTTCCCTCTGTCACCAAAGTGCTTGTTCAAAGGGGATTGTTTGATTGTTGGGATTTTCTCCGTTTTGCTCTCTCTGTGTGTGTTGTAGGGTCTGTACTTACACATAAGCACCTTCAGGCAGCTGCTGTTGTGATTTGGTGCTCCATGAATAAAGATTTATTGAATTCAATTAATTTAAATTGAATTTGTGTGGATATGATACCCAGGTGTTCCAACTGTCCATATAGTATCAGTCTATTTCTTTAAACCTCCAAAATGACCAAAACTCTTTCTTTCTTGGCTGTGTCTGGTGCAGCCAAGCTGTGCAGACACACAGCTTGGTAGGTCCTGTGCTTTTGCCAAAAAAACTACCTAAAAAAACATCTAAAAACCCCTGGACCTTGACATCAACTTGTCTTTTTGTTTTTATACATTTTTATTTTCTGTGGAATTCGACATGTCCAAGAAAGCTGGATAACTATACCACTTTCCCAGCCAAATGGAGTCAACATCTTTTGTTCACAAGATTCTTGGATTTTGGTCATGCCAGACCACCCCCAGGTAAACATGAACAATTAAATACACCACAATTGTCCCTGGAGATTCTGAAACTTTTTCTGATGCTACTTTTGGCTAGTGATATAGAACTAAATCCTGGACCTAATTCAAACATCAGTGATTTGGACTGGCTAACTAATTAGACTAGTTAGCCTATGGGCACAGCTATCGCTGCATTGCTTTCCGCCTCAACTAACTGTGCTCCAACCACCGTCCCAGTTAGTAAGGCTACATCTGCAACTAATAGTGTTTACGCCCCTGTTGTCCGGGCCTCCGCTTCTGCTGTTTGGGTTCCCACCTCAGCTGCCTGGGCCTCCACCTCAGTTGCCTGGGCCTCCATCTCGGCTGCCTGGGCCTCCATCTCGGCTGCCTGGGCCTCCATCTCGGCTGCCTGGGCCCCCATTTCAACTGCCTGGGCCTCCATCTCGGCTGCCTGGGCCTACACCTCAGCTGCCTGGGCTTCCA
>NW_005187402.1:402912-408628 GCF_000239375.1 Pundamilia nyererei | reverse complement strand
CTTCTGCAAAGAATATTTTTTATGAACAACTACAGATATTACTTAAATATCATACAAATAATAAGTTTAATTAAATAATTGTAATGGGAGATTTTAATGTCAACTGGGACTGTGAAAAGGACAGAAAAACACTCAAGGACATAATGGAGACTTTAAACTTTACTCAACACATTGAACAACCCACAAGAATAACTAGACACTCTAAAACTAAAATAGATCTTATAATTTTATCACTGGTATTTCAGACCACAATTTTATATTATTTTCTAGAAAACTTAAAATCATGGGTAAAGAATCACTTTCATAGTTCATCTAATAGGAGATCCTTTTATGAATTCATACCAAGAAGTCAGCGACAAAATGTAGCAGAAGAATTAGCATCAGTTAACTGGGAGCCTTTATTGTGTAGTGATGATCCACAATTCTGCAGCAGTCACTTAACTGACATTGTCAAGGATGTTATATCAACATACTCCATTAGAGGTCGACAAAAAATAAAGACAACATCTAATCTGCCCTGGTTAAACAAAGAGTGCAAGAATTTAATGAAAATAAGAGCTCAATTACTAAAACGGTTCCTGAAAACAAGTCTAACTCTGGATAGACAGAGATTTACTTCAATGCGGAACAAAGCAACAAGAAGTTTGAGACAGGCCAAAGCAATTTTTTTATAAATATAATTGAAAGAGCCAAAGGTAATGGTAAAATTATCTGGCAACACTTAAATAAATTAGTAGGCCGTCATTCAAACAAAAGTAAAAATACAATTGAACTTTATGTAAATAACTCTATTGTTAGCCTCTATCTATTGCCAGTAATTTAAACACTTTCTTTATCTCATCTGTTAAGGAGATCAGTCAGAGTTTTGACCCAGTCGTATGCTCTGATAATGTGAATGATGTTGATCAAAATTTGTTCACCATCACTCATATTTCAGACACTGAAGTTGCTAAACTAATTACAGGTTTAAAACAAGGTTTCAAATAACTCATATTTTGAATATGTCTTTCGAACACTCCATTGTTCCAACAGATTGGAAAATGCTGCAGTTACCCTAATTTTAAAAGCAGGTGTGAAGACTGACATGGCTAATTATCGCCCCATAAGCATACTCCTGGTCGTATCTAAAATAGCTGAGAAGTGGGAGGTTAAACTCCTCACTGCTCACCTAGAAAACGCCCAGCCCTCATTACATCCATTGCAGTTTGCCTTTCAGGCACATCACTCCACAGATACTGCCCTGTGTCTGTTAGTGGAGAACTCGAAAAGCCTGCTGGACAAGAGTCCTTGTGTTGGAGCTGTATTTTTAGATCTGAAGAAGGCTTTCGACTCTGTAAACCATCAGATATTGTTGTCCAGATTGACTCAGTTTAATATCTTCAGTCAGGCTCTTCAGTGGTTTGCCTCATATCTCTCACACAGGAAACAGTGTGTGGTGTTCGACGGGGTTAAATCTCCTTATTTAGACTGCGATACAGGGGTTCCTCAAGGATCCGTTCTTGGGCCCTTATTGTTCTCTCTTTTTATCAATAACTTACCTGAAGTCTGTCCAAATATATTTGCTCAAAGGCATGCGGATGATGCAGTTATATATACGCAAGCAAATAGTGTCCAGCAGGTGGCAAAAGATCTTACAGCTGCTTTAGCATTAATGCATAGCTGGCTGGAGGACTCATGCCTAATGTTGAACACCTCAGAAACTGTCTGTATGTATTTTTCAAAACGCCCCTGAAACTTGAAGCAGTCAAACATATTCCTGGATGGAGTAGAGCTTGAATTAGCTCCAGAATTTAAATATCTTGGGGTCATTCTAGACCCAACATAAATAAAGTGTCCCAGGTACTTAAATTTAATAATCAAAATTTTAATCATATATGTAATAATTTAAATATGAATGTTGCAAAAATGTATTTTTACTCAATGATCATCTCTCATATGGACTGTTGTTTGACGTCCTGGTCACTGGCTTGTCCAACAACACTTAAAACTATCAAAAACATTTATAAAAGAAGTTTAAAACTACTTGACAAAAAACCGGCTTCCCACCATTCCCCCATTGCAGTCAGATGCGCCCCATCACACGTCTCCCAGTGTTACAGTCCACGAACGCTGAAAGGGAATGAAATAATCACTGTCAATAATACCGATTAAGCAGAGATGTACTGGCATTAGCACAGTGTGAGGTTATCAAGCTGGGCATGACCAAGCATGTTTTCTACTTGGTATCACTTTACATAACTGCAGGTGTAAAAGGCCAAACAGGAACTGTGGTAGTGAAGGTACTGGGTAAATGTCAGGCTACTCTAGTGCATATCAATCACCTTTAACAGCTTTGTCCTGATGGCTGTACACACCCTACTCCATTATATTTTCATATTATTTATTTTTACACAAAAACTACTTTACATGTGCATCCATTAGTTGATTGAAGCTGAGACTGTGAAGGGACATCCACACAGAAAAAGACTAGCAGCATTAAAGCAGAGATTGTGGTTTGTCAGTAAAATTCAGTGACTTAGCATCTAGCAAAGAAAAGTGTGTAGGTCCTGAATGGAACTTTTCTCATCTTTAAAGGAAGCACTTGTAGAAACTACCAGTGTAGGTAAGGCTGTATGCCTTACCTACACTGCCTGTCAGAGGTCAGTCATCTGTATGATGACTGACCTCTGACAGGATGTAAATACATTAAAGGTTTAGCTGTACAGGATTAGCTGGAGTTTCCAGTGGCAATCAAACATGGAGCTGTTACAGTAACAAATATAAGATACCTGCATGTTACACATATGAGAACAGTGCACTTATCGCCTGTTTGAACCAACTTTCTTACTCTTTATCTGCCATGAAACAAGCACACAACATTAGCATAATGTTAGTGTTACACTAACAGGAGCAAGCCAGAACAAACAAACAAAACAAAACCGCTGTTGGCTAGCGTACATGAGCCCGACAGCACTCTTTGGGGTCCAAAAGGGTAAAATTGCTATGTGGTAATATAATATGATTTACATTCTGACGATATAATCAAACGTAACAAAAGCATGTGTTTGCTGTCACACAGGCTATTCCCATAATGACATACAATAAAACAGACACAAGTAGCTAACACAGGGCAAGTTTAAGGCCTGTTCAAACAATACAGGTTTTGCTACGATTAAACGTTCATAATTGGAAGTTCTTTCACAAAGTAAGAAACAGATATAAAAGCGATAAGATATGAAAAAACATCATAATGCAGTAGTACCACCTGAACTGGAACTAATGCCACACACACACGGATGACTAAAAATATACAAAGGAAGTTGTTTTTTGGGGGGGGTTTTAATGCACAAGTAACTCTTTGGCGTTCTCTCCATTAGCCTGGCTAGGTTAAAGCAAGAAGGAGCAACAGGGAATCCACTACACAAGCAGCCTTCTTATATCTATTAGCAGCTCTAACGCCTTCTAGCTGCACTGAAGCCAGATTGACAATGTGTCTCATCAGCTCTCAGTTGCTCAGTCATTAACCTTGCTGTTGTGTCTCACAAGTACAAACACTGCATTCACTGTGACTAGCAGTTGTACATAAGCAGATGAGTTTACACCTGCTCTGTTTTCAAGAGATCAAAATATAAAATGATAATTAGATTAAATAAACCATCCCAACCTCTCAATGTGGATTATTTAAAAATAATCAGATTAAAGTCCTTAAGAAAAACTATTAGTGGGATAACTGGGAAAGGGCACTGTGGAATTTGCAGGTAGGAATAGCGATGGGTATTGTTTAGGTTTTATCCGATACCAAAACCAAACCGATACTTTTGAAACGGTGCCGGTGCTCGAACCAGTGCTTAAAGAATGGAGAACACACACTTTGTCCGAAAACCTCTCATTTTCAGCTGTTTTTTTTGGTAAAAAGATAACAATGTTAGCCTTTTCTGCAGCTATAGGGGATATACTGTATGGTATCACTCTTGGCTGGAAGCAGTGCTTAAACAATGGAAAAATAATCAAACTTTTTCCAAAAACCTCTCAGAATTCTGACTTTTTTCTCAGATTTTTTTTCCAGTGGCCCTAATCCTCCTTGGTGACCTGCCTACAGAGGAGTCTTACTTCCTGTGTACTTTTACAGTACTTCTTGTTGTTGTTATGCTAATCTGTCATTGGTCAAATCATGCCTAACGTCCTTAACCAGTTAACAACGGAAACATAGTTTTGATTGTGGTTAGCATTTGCATTGGGTAATGCAGCATTTAGCTTGTCGTAACAGAGTTAGAGAGCAGATGTGCTCTGCTTAGTCACATTAGGTCTGTTGAGTGAAACAGGGAATATGTCCTGCAGTTATATTAACCTTTCTTATTAGTATCTTAATAACTATGACTGAGTTTGTGGCTTAAATGTGGTCAGAATTGACCATTTTTCATGTTCTTGGCTGATGAGTTCCACATTACATAGGTCACATGTCAGGCGTGGTGTAGCATTCAGGCCACATTTGGCCTACACAAGTGCCATAAGTGGGCTCAAATATGTGTGCACCATCTGGGAAAGAAATCAGGCACCCTGTAATTTTCTCTGAGAGACTGGATGTAACAGCAGCAGACATTGCAGTAACATAAAGAGTAGAATTCACTCATGCTTGATTTTTGCTTTGTCTGTTATAATTGCAGATTTTCCATTTTTATATTTTAAATAAGTATGTTGGTGAAAAATTATCACTATAATATAACGTGTGCTCCAACACACCTCTGTTAACTAAAAGATTTAATAGCATACAAACAGCACAGAAGCTTTTAGGAAATCCAGGGATATTTTGTTGTACTGATAAAGTTTTTCTCAAAAATAAGTAGATGTACCCAGTTTGTGTTCTATAACATGTCCCTGAGGACTGGTTTTCAACAACACCACCACCACATATTGAGACGCACCTACTCGTGTTTCAAACTACGTGCATGCATTGATAGAAAGGTGCTGATGCACTTGACCAAGACACAAAATGTCACTGGGAGAAGTGTTTGTACCAAGACTAGTGAGACAAACAAATGCACTTTCACATAATTACAAACAATGTTCCCTGTAATATTTCATGTGTCTGAGCAAACACACAAACTCCCTGAGAGGCCCCTTGGACCACTGTGAGCAACAGCAGACGTGTGCAACATGTATCACTGCTGTAACACCTGAACCGCTTCAGCCGTCTGTTCCCGCTGGGGGTTCTGGAGAACCACTTCAGCCGTCTCTTCCTGCTGGAGGGTCCGAGGAACCGCTTCAGCCTCCTGTCTCTGCTGGAGGGTCCGAGGGGCCCGTTCGGCCTCCTGTCTCCGCTGGAGGGTCCGAGGGGCCCGTTCAGCCTCTTGCCTCGTCAGCTGGGGGTCCGGGAGGACCCAGCCAGCACATCCCAGTGTCTGCTGACGGTTCTGGCGAGGCCATTCAGCCACCACCAGCTCCACCGCCTGCAACCTCAACATCCAAGCCGCCCGCAGCATCTGCTTCCGCCTCGTCTGGTCCAGCCTCTGCAGCTCCGCCTGGTCCAGCCTCAGCCTCTGCAGCTCCGCCTGGTCCAGCCTCCGAGTGTTCAGCTTCGTCTGCGCCTGAGGTCCCCATGACGCTGTGACGTAGGCTAGAATCATGGCAGCAGTCAATGACGGTCCAGGCGTGGGATTTCTCTCGTGGAAATGTGCACATTATCTTTTCCTTTCTATTGGTAGGTGGCACAGTGCACTTGTGGCAAGTAAGCAAGCTA
>NW_005187402.1:391181-402455 GCF_000239375.1 Pundamilia nyererei | reverse complement strand
AACTTGAAGTAACTGAGTTACTTTTGAGAGAAGTAACTAGTAATGTAACTAAGTTACTATTTTAAAGTAACTTACCCAACACTGCTCCTGTCTAACCCTGTCCATTCTGGTCAGTGTCATTGAATGTTTTATAATTGACGTGTCCTGACGTGTTTGTCCAGGACATTCCACAGATGCTTGATTGGACTGAGAATTTGGATGCCAAGTCACAAACTCGTTGTTGTGCTCCTCAAAGACTCCTGTTCTGGGGTGTGTCAGAGCCACGTGCCACCATGCTTTCAAGTCTGCGGGGTCCATTGTTTGGCTCCGATTAACTGCCATTGCAGGATTAGGACCTAAATGCAAAACACAGGAAACTTCAAACTGAATTAAGAAACTATGAGACATTTACCTAGGCCACAGTTTAAGGTCCAACACAAAGTTTGTACCATGAAGCACAAAATCCCCTCCAAACACAGCAGGCAGGAGGAACCATATGGGGACTCAGTGCTTATGTATACACCCACAGGATGATCCAGGTGAAGCTGAAAAATAAGGCACAGGTAGAAGAGAATGGTGAAAACAACCTCACATACAAACAGATCATGGGAGTAAGAACTAAAAACTCAACATCCGAAGGATGTAAACGTGTAAAATCTCAAAAACTCTTGGTTCAAGACCCAAGACCACTAACATTGAGTTTGGCTAACAGAGTACACTTCAACTGCTGTCCACAGATATGTAGCTACAAACAGACTCTGTATTTGTTTACTGACAGTCAAACAAATCCACATGTGTCCTGATTTGTCGGCTGTGACTTATTTAGTCTAATTCTCTGTGGACAGCAACAGAATCACCAGTAGGAATGAAAGGCTCATCCATAACTTCAGCCAGTCTTGCAGATGGTAAAATAATTTACTGGGGACGATGTTAAGCCAGGAACTCTCACACACATTTAACCCACAGCTCAGCAGAGCTGGCCTGTCTCCTCTGTGGCTTTGTATGTTTGTAACACCAGATGCTGCAGTTTCTGCACATCTTTTTTAAATATTTCTCTTTATTTTGTTCCTTTTGTTTATTGTTTTCTCAGTCCTTGGCATGACGTTTGATGTTTAGTTCAGAGTAGATTAGTATTATTAGATAGGTTTTTTTGCTGAACAATTTCATTCCCATGTGGTCTTATCATCTAATCATCATCTGGACTCATCACTTGGTCTTATCATCTCTGTGGGACACTATACTATGTGGGAAAACTGGGCCACCTACACATTCCCTGATACATTACATGCACAGGAGCAGCCTGTCCATGTATGCGATGAAGCTCCCAGCACACAGTTGTTGTGCTGATGTTAACACTCCGCAGTTATTGACTCAGCAGAGCATTGGGCACTTTTATACACCACACACCTCAGCAACCTCATTTCATTTGGTCTCCCACTTTGTGATTGAGTTGCTAAATCATTTGTACCCTGTTGTGCACCTCTGAGTGACTGACTCTGTCACATAAAGGCAGACTGCATGGCTGAGTGCTTCAATAAGAGCGAAAACGTGTGATTCAAATAGAGTTGTGATTTTGTTCTTTAAGCATACGCCAATCTTTTACAGTCAGGGCTGAGCTGAAGATTTTCAACTTTAATTCCAGCTGTTAAACAACTGTATTGTTGAAGAATGACGGCCAGCTGTATGCACAGTTGCCCACTGGAAGCGACCGACATCCTCCTCAGGTCCTGTTTTGTTAAACCTGACTTACATTCATGTTTGGTGATTCTCATTAATAAGCTCTTACAGATCACATTAGCTCTAAATTGTGTCTTTTGTGCTCCCTTCCGAATTTATAGCTGATTGGTTATTAATTTACTACCACATGAGGTCAGTGACATTATCTTAATTTGAGGGTGTAGATCATTTGTTCCTCGTTAGCGCTTTTCTTTGTTAATGGTCACATTACCCATTTATAAGTAATTAGAGTGTGGATCGTATCCTGATGTTGCAGGAGCGTCGGTAACCTGATCACGTGATTTCTATGCAGCAGTGTGTGCACATTTGTGGAGGCCTGCAGACTCCATAAAGCATGTCATGCATATACTCTGTGCCATCCCATTGCTCACAATCCTTCAATCATTTAATAAATAAGTGGTTTCACAGGCTCAGCAGCTTCCTTAACATACAATCGTTGTATCGCTACTTTTCAGAGAGATACTGGAAGAAAAATCCCAGTGGATACTCAGAGAGAGATGGGACAATGTGATGACATGCTGTACAGGTGGAGAGTCACTCTCTGCTCTTCACTAGCATCATTTAAACTGAATCGAGCACTGCAGAGGAAATGAAATGGGAAGGAAGAGGCTGTTGAAAGAGACACAGCATGCGAGGCGGAATCAGAGGGCAAAGAGATTAGCCAGGGAGAAAAATTGGAAAAGAGAGGAAATACACAGCAAATATGGGAGAAAAAGAAGAGAGATGAGACAGAACAAATTGGATGAAAGTTCAGAAGTGGGAAGGCAGAAATTGAGGACGCAATAAAGATGTGAAAGATGAGCAAGAGAAGAGGGGAAGGAGAGGGCAGCACAGAAACTAAGAACACAAAAGCTTTGAGAAAGGAAAAGACATTATTACCCTTTGATGTGGAGTAACAAGCAGTCAGAGCAATCAGAATTTGGCTCTCAGGCAACGGCCCCTCAAAAACACACAGGTTAATCAGGCCTGTGCACGGTGATGTTGTGTATTCACAGTCGCAGGTCTGGTCTAATGATCCCCCCACTGATAGTGGGAGAGCAGCCTAATACATCACTGTGTGTGTGTGTGTGTGTGTGTGTGTGTGTGTGTGTGTGTGTGTGTGTGTGTGTGTGTGTGTGCTCATTGATGAGATTACCCCTCTTGTAGAAGTGGTACATTGCAGATATGCTGGACACACACACCCCTCCTGCACTCTCACAGCTCAGCAGATGAAACACAGATGGCGTGTTAGTGAAAGAAGCGGAAGGACGTTTGTACGCACAGAGACACACACGGGGAGTTATCCTCTTGCTAAGCGATGCTACACTTGTGTATTTTTGCGTATTCTATGTTGTGTTTAAAACTATCGCAAATGCAACTCAGCATAAATGCATGAGTTGCATTTGCTCACTGCTAAACAGATCTGTAGTGCTTTGGTCTGTAATCTGAGAATTTGACAGATTTTTTTCTGTATCCTCATAAAATCCAAAAGGACAGACTCGGATTGGGAACAGCTTCAAGCCTTCCACAGCAGTTCCATCACTTCTGGGAGCTTCACTAATATAAACATTTAGTAAGTAAGATTTCTACTTCTGCTCACACTCAGCTGTGTACTCGATCTATAAATCATGTTGTAGGCGTAGTGTCGTGAAACTCTCTTGCATCACAAACACGTCTCCAGTTGTGAGTCATCATTTTCACTAATACTTCAAATTAGTGATATTTTTACGCCTGCTCAGAAAAAACAGCTAAATTAGCCCAGCAATCATAGCAGCTCAGTGAAAATGATGTGATTTCCTGTAATTTGTGGCTTTTGTCATGAGTGGGAAATAATCTGCATCATGTTACTGACCAAGCCTTGGCAGGGCCGACCTCTGAGGTGCGCCGCATTTATTAATCAAAGGCTTGATCATCATTGGACTGCACATTAAGATTGAGACAGTCGCTGTGACATCACTCTCATTCATTTATGATGTTTTTGAGTGTCAGTATTAAATATCCGCTCATGCTAGCAAGCCTGGCAGCGACACTGCATCCATAAACTGTGTGGATGAATTTCACTGACACAGCTACGTAACAGATGAACAAAATAATCTCGTTTAACTCACCAAAGCTGAAGCACGAGCTGAAACATCACCACACCTGTACCTATGTAACCCGTCTGTGTGCTACGCCTGTCGATGCGGTGTGTTCTGGTGTATAAATAAAAGGCAGGAGACAACACTGGATCTATGGTCTGTTTACTAAGTCGCAGCAACATCTGCGAGCTGCAACATGAAGAAATACAGAAGTGTGATCCGTGCGTGTCGCACCTGCTAGGACACCTCTGCTCCTGCCATGCTGAAAGGAGCTGTGCCTTGCAGCTGTGTTAACTCCACAATAATATAATACATCAAATACAATCTATTGTTTTTAAAATATCAACTTAAGCCCTCAAAAAAATAAATAATTTAAAGTAATGTATCACTGGAAAATAATCAAAAACAACTTATAAGAATAATACACAAAATAATACAAAAACAGTTAAACAATCAGACAAAGAATACAACTCAATAACAACATTTAGATGATGCTTTGAAACATCATACCTTAAACCTTAAACTCAAATCCAATTATCTTAATAAATGCCATTTAACAGGTAATACAGGACTGTACCACAAAAGCAATTCATGAAATATCTCCATAACTGCAACATACAGAAGTACAGAGCTGTGATCTGTGTGTGTTGTGTGCTTGCTAGGACAGCAGTCCCCAACCCCTGGCCCACGGACCAGTCCATGAGTCGTTTGGTACCGGGCCGTGAGAGTTGAGGCTCGGGTGTGAAATTTATGGTTTTCGGGGTTTTTATCATTAACTCGGTTTCCCTGGGTCTTTCCCTGTGTTGTAGTTGTGTGTCTTATTGTGAAAGAAATATTTACTTGTTACCATAGCGACCAGAGAGCATTAAGGGGCAGAGAGGAGGATGTTACTCTCAATGTTGTTGGTGCATTTCAGGAGGTTGCTGCTAATAAAGTTACACAATTACACAGTGAATTCATGTTTATTATTATATGTACAAAATACCACAGTTTGTGTCTTAGTCGTATTATTTTACTTTGTTGTATTTATCTGCCACACCTTAAAGGCCTTAAAGGCCAGGCTAAGTTAGCATGATAGTATAACACCTGGATCCTCGGGCTAAAACTCATTAAAAACTTTGATTAGTGTACTCAGCCCTGTAGAAGACTTACACCGAACGAGTCCGATATCAAACAGGCCAAAAACGTGGCAGTTCAGTCATATGTAAATTACAGCTTGTGGCCTTTAGAAACTGTCATTAGCTAAGAGCAACGTAATAGTGACTTACTGGCCAGGGAGCACATGCACACACATGCAGGTGTGTGCATTTATGTGTTCTGAGTCTGTGTGTGTTTGTGTGGTTGTGATGCAGCACAACCACACGAACACACACAGACTCAGAACACATAAATGCAAAAATGCAAAATGAAATATTTAATTGTGAAATTCATAAGCATTTAACACATATGCTACACCTAGCTAACGCTATTATAGGGCAGCTCCTATAATAGCACGTACAGCACAAACAAGGTGACTGAAAACTGGACACAGGTATGCAATCTGTCTTTGGATCTTCAGCAGTACGTCACAGACTCGTGTGACTCAGTGGTACAAGTAAGTCTTTTTTTAAGTCTTTCGATTGTGTAAAATCCAAAAACTACAAAAACTTCTTATTTTCTCAAACTAACGAAGTTGAAAACAATGAAACAGTAACAAACAAACAGCACTTAGTAGATATTTTGTAAAGAGTCTTTGTAGTTATACTCGCCACAGCCTAAGCTCTAATCAAACATGTTTTTTTCCACCAATTTGGGGAGATAGGGTCGTAAATCCTTAGCTGCTGAATCAGAGAGTTGTTATGATTTGTCAGCAGCTGTGTCCTGCTTGGTTTGATGCAAAGCAGAAATAATATCAGTTCTTATTAGTGTCTAACAGTGTCTTACTGTGAAGTGGCTTTTTTAAACACAATACTCTGTACTTTTTGTGCGTGAGTAGATTTGCTCTTTGGCCGCCACCTGCATGTCACCACCTATGAAAAGTCTGCAAAGTGCTTTAAATACCAAAGTGATAGTAAATGTCAAATGCTCATAAAAATAAAAAACAAAGAAAATAAGCCACCACTAGACAGCAGAAGATAAACATTATGTTAATAAAATCCCAGAATTAATGTCTGCATATTAATAGTGTGACTCAGCAACTAACTTTAAGCAAGTGATTTAAATGCTATTATGACAGATAATTAGCCACGCCTCCCTTGTAGATTGTATAAAGGAAAAAAGCAAAGCAGGAGTTTTTTAAGGCTGGCAGAAAACTTTGAAAGTGACTCCTGAGTCAGAGCAGGATAACCCTGCCCTGCCTCCTGCCCCTCCTTCATGCAGTGGAAGTTTTGTGTTTTAGGAGAAAACTTTGATGAAACCATATTTTTCACAGGAACTTCGAGAGGGACACGCAGTACAAGAGGAAAAGAGTATTTATCAGAGCATCGCTGCGTCCTTCTCTAGTGTAAAGTTGTAAAAAAAGAGTCACATTTTTTGAAGGTTAACACTGAAAAACATGCACTGAATCTATTTAATGTTTGAAAGCAGTTTTGTTTGTAACCAAGAATTACAAAGCGCAGTAAAGTTCTTCAAGTAGTTCAGCTGTAAACTTTCATGTATTTGTATGTGTATTATTAAAACAAGTATCCAAGATTCATTTTAAAGGGTTTTATGAATTTTTATAAATTCTTTAGATGATTTTGTTAGAGATTGCTTAGTTAAACTATACATCAGAATAAACTCATAAAGGATATAAAAATAAGAACATAACTAATGACCTTACATTCCCCTAGGTATCGATCACTGTAGCACGGTGCGCTTCATGTTAAAGCAGCCGTCATGTAAACACGTGTGTTGCTAGGCAACCCGGGGTGGCTTTACATTCATTTGTCTGGGGTCAAAATGACATTCTGGGTAAAAGTGATCATAATTTCTTTCTATCGATTCCACACACCCCAAAATTCAGGATTTGATCAATATCTTTATTTTAGAAAAGGTCGAAGACGATGGGATTTTAATACCATTTTAAAAGTGGTGATGCCCTCCAGTTGTCTACCACAATAGTTTCATTGTTTTATCCATAGATGGTAATGTCAGGAGCAGTTCTGTACTTTACGTGCATGTTTCTCGACAGCAGCCTTGCATTTTGGTTTATTTCAGCTGTAAAAACTTACTTTTAGAGTCAGCCTCCCGTCAGAGGTTGTTATTGAGTTCGTTAGTTGATGTCTTACTAAATTTGCCGTTTCATTTGAAAGACAGCAGCAGTGGTCATCATGCCACAGTTTCAGCCAGGATGCAAATATCTCAACTAATGTTGCATAAAATTGCATTATTTTAAAAGTTATTTAAGGGTGATTTAAAAGTGATTTTTGAATTAGTTTAGCTGTTACTGATATATTTCTTGAATGTGTTATTCTATTGAAAGATTTATATTTTTGTCTCTTTTGTTAACGTAACAATGTCTGGTTTTACTGGTTTTAAACTAACATGGATATCAAACCAGTAAACTGACAGCCGAACAGGTCAAAGTTAGTCCTTGCATTATTCATTCCAAAACTTGGTGACAGTTCAGCAAACAGATCCTTCAGATTAGCAAGGAAATGGTAAAGTTAGTGTTTTTTTACAATGACAGAAAAACAGAATCTGCCAGCTAACCTTGATACAACAGGAAGAGCTGTTTTCCCTTTTTAATGCATCTGCCTCAAAGGTTGAAATAATTTGCAGTAATTGCATGCTAATGTAGGCAAAGGTGCCTGGAGGGTAAACGAGTACACAGGAGGAGTGTCAGAAGGTGAGCTGGGGAATCAGCTCCCATCTGCTGCGGCACTTTAGAGGCCGTGGACTCTAACACCACGGACAAGAAAGGACAGATGCTCCGTGGTAGAGACTGAGGGCGCGAGCATCTGTATTTCTGTCCAGGAACAGTCATTCTCTTTGTGTGTGGTGGTGTGTGTCAGAGGGACAGATGCTGGCGTAGCGGGTGCTCCGTCCCCTGACAGGTGACAACTCTAACTGCTTTGAAAACCTTATGGCCAACAGACCAGGGTCACATTGTTAGTTAAACACTTTCTGATTCTCCAGGGCGCTCGCTTTAACCTGCCTTGATGTGCTGGGGGGACTGTTAATTGGGTTCTACTGAAAGTGCACAAAGTCCCTGTTTCATGCCCATAATGAACACTTTGAGACCTGAATGGCAGAAAAATTTGTTCAAACTGTCCGACCTTTAAAATAATGTATATTTGCTCATTCTTGAGCAAATGGGTGAGGAAGCATTACCTCTATGGGGGCTCTATGGGTGCAACGATTTATTAAGACGTGTAACTGTCAAAATAAACCATCTCATCTCTGTAAAATGATGATAATTTAGTGAATGTGCCATTTGGGACCACCGATACATTCATACACCACCAGAAACACTTTGGATATCACTTTGACGTTAACGTTAAACAACAATGGTGCTCAGCTGCTTATTTGAACACATTTTGATATGAATGCTACATTATGAGCTGGAGCGGGCGAGATATGACTGATAGGCGGGTTTCATCAATCTTTTTCACAGATTTCTTTATTTTTGTGTAAATAAGAAACATTAGCCAAAAATAAATGTTAGCTTCTCCATAATATTCTGCTTCTGTAGAAATTAAATTGTTTGTATGTATCGGGTCTTTTGTTATGTGTCTAATTTGTTATCTGCAATCAGCTCTGCTCCAGGTGCATAAATCAAAGTTACCTGTGCTGCAACAATCAGCAATTAGTAGGACCTCAGGTTAGAGCCCGCCGTGCTCACCTGGCTTCATATCACACACATGTCAACATCACCTTCTGAGAGGAGACTGTGAGTCAGACCTTCATGGTGGAACAGCTGCAATGATCTGCAGCAGACACATATAAGAGAAGACAGGAATTACAAACCAGTAACATCACACCAGTCAAAATGTGGTTCACAGACTAGTTTGAATGATTTTGTTAGTTTTCCATGAGGTTAAGATAGTTGTGAAGGAGAAGGACTTTGGAGTAAACTGATGTTAACCACCTGACACACCATCCTCTGGTGAAAACCTACCTCAGACTTTGTAAGAGCTGTTTGACCGAGCAGGGGGAGGATTTTGGGATGAGTTGAAAAGTAGCTCTGTGCTGCTTACTCTGTAAATCCCTGTAAAATAAAAAACAGTAAGTGGAAAAAGAGACTGTTATTACAAATATAGAGATAAAATAGAATATTTTTCAGTGTGCATATATAATGATAATGATCATTTTGACACAGATGAATCTTTGTCTTTCCTCCTTGTCCTTGAAAACACCCAGACTGAAGGGCAAAGTTGAGACGAACATACAGGTGAAAAAGTGCCAAAAAGCAAATTTCTTTTTGCCTTGGCTCGCTCATCGCTGTAAATTAGGCTCATATTCCTGGAACTGGTCCAGGGGGGGCATTTCATCTCCTGCAAGACAATTCCTGACTACCACGTTAGAGATGGCTGGCACAAATCAGAGCTTCACACACCAATCATGTTTGTTCAGTGTGTTGCCAGGCTGCAGCTGAGACGGGTTGCAGAGCCAAAAGCAGCCAGCACAGAATGATGAACTGTGAGGCCAGCTATTTGCTTTAACATTAAGCCAGGGCACATTATTTTAAGCCACTAAGAGGGTACTAACATTGCACTAAAGTTCAATTAATCATTATAATGTGCCCTTTTGCTTTGACAGAAAACAGACAGATGTGTAAGTATAAGCCTGTGATCCTGTGTAATACAGTCAGGGAAGGAGGACAGTTTTATTTGATTGGGAAGCAAACTTCAGACTAGCTTAACATAGCACAGAGACAGGAAGAAGCAAGCAAACTTGTGGTTTTACAGACACTTACACGTTAGTAATGATGTGTCCTTTTTCATCCTAGCTGTGGAGAAAGCAAGGTTAGCTTTTTCTCCTATTTCTACTCTGTAATGTAACTGAGAAGGAAACTCTTCAAGCTTCTCTCTGTTCTGTGAAAAGCAGCCTGAGGAGTGCAGAGCACTTTGTGCTCATTTTCACAAACAAACATTTTAGTGACTATTTCATTTGAAATATTACAATAATAGTAGAACCTAAATAGCCCTGTGTTAGCCCTTTTCAGCTTTATTTGACAGACAGAGTGAAGAAAGGACAGGAAAGCCGTGGCACAGAGAGGACATGACAGACATGTACGGGCTTTGCTTTTGAAATCAAACGTCAGAGTGTTAACATCTCAGGGCGTAATCATATAAATCTTCTTAAATAATATTTTGTTCATGCTAATATAACTACTCAGTGTGTTCATTGTTATTCTCTTTTTAGATGCAAATTAAATATGTGATGTGATGGCCTCGGATGGTCCATGTTTGCATGTTTGTGTTGGTGTTTGTGATATGAATCTTTGCCCACTGCTAACAAACTTTTGACACAGGGCCATGGCTCAGTAGCCCCTTTGAGTGTGTGTGTGTGTGTGTGTGTGTGTGTGTGTGTGTGTGTGTGTGTGTGTGTGTGTGTGTGTGTGTGTGTACACTGAAATAGCAGGGCTATGCAGTGCAGACAAGTGTGTGCGGTCATGACAGCTAATCTGTGAGCAGGTGTGGACTTTGAACACATACACACAGTAAATCAGTGAGATCTTGCTGTCTGTGGATGATGCACGACATCACCAGAGGCACATCACTCACACTGTCATGACATGCGTTTGAGCCAAACTGGCTCACCCTCTCTGAAGTCGCAGGAAAGATTTGTCAAATGTTTGGTTTTGATTTAACTAACGTGGAAAGCCGAACAAGTTTAAAAGCAGACAGACTTTTATGTAGCATTCATATAAACTCTGAAAAATGAAGGCTTTGCAAAAATGAACAGTGTATTCAAGCCTTGTCTTGTTTTTTCTTATTGCGTTATAAGACGCATTGTTTTCAAACTGAGGTACATTCCTCATCCTGTATTTGGTGAAAAACAAAATTGTATCTGATGGAAAGCTTGTAAATAGTTTTTCTTGTGTGTCAAACAATAATTGTTATTATTTCCTGTTTTCCAAGACTTGGAAAAATTACATATTTAGATTGCCTTAGATTGCAGTTAGACTTATGTAGACACTGATGATGGCTCAGACTTTAAGATGGTTAAACTTCCTCGGCTGGGCTATAGCTGCTGTACATTTGAATTCAAACACATTGAAAAACAAAGCAAAACCAATGCACAAGACCTTATGAACAATAAGTTTGAGTCAGAAAACAAAACATTGAATACTAGATAAAACCTAAAAGATTGAATCCGCCAAAGTAATGAAATACAATAAAATTATACCTTACACAGAGTAATAAAAGTAAAGCGTATAATACCTAAAGCATACCCAAAAAGCCAGCCTGAGAGGGGAAAATGCATTCAGCTGTTCTCAGGTAGGTAGATAGATAGATAGATAGATAGATAGATAGATAGATAGATAGATAGATAGATAGATAGATAGATAGATAGATAGATAGATAGATAGATA
>NW_005187402.1:378568-391161 GCF_000239375.1 Pundamilia nyererei | reverse complement strand
TAGATAGATAGATAGATAGATAGATAGATAGATAGATAGATAGATAGATAGATAGATAGATAGATAGATAGATAGATAGATAGATAGATAACCAGTTTGGATGTGTGACAATCACATCCAAACTGGATCACATGACTATGGCCCCAGTCACAAAGGCCAGTTTAGCAACAACCGGTAATGACTGAAAAATCTCTCCTGACAGGTTGTTGGAGGTTAATGGTAGTTGCCTGGAGAATAATATGCTAAAGTCACACAGGCCTACAGACCCGTCAGTGGCAACCACCTGTTGCTATGGAAAAATGTGCAATCGCCACTCTGTTATCAAAACCTCTTTGTGACTGCTTTGGTCACTGACATATTGCAGCGGTCATAGTTTGAGTGGAAGCGTTGGCCTTGTCTACAAACACAGGGCAGCTACTCTCCAAGCTGAAGTGAAACTGTGAAAGTACGACACAAAGCAGAAAAGGAGACATGCATGAAACACGCCTCCTGCAGCACTGCGGCACATTTTTACTTTGAGGGTGAGTGCCTGTGATCAAGTTAGACTATCAAACATGAAAAAATAAAGCAACAACATCAACCAGTAGGAGGTTCCTGTTAGTACAATCCAGCAACCCCAAGGCCACCAGTCAGCGAATACATGTTTCCCTGGCAACCAGTGGTTGAGCAATGTGTAAATGATTTTGTGTCAAAAGCCTCAAAATAACAGAGTTTGATTTATATACAAATATTTTGCAAACATATATGTATGTTGCACCAGGTACTTTTTGAGTTTGGGTTACAAGGCATGGTTGACCTACGTTATACTCCAACCAGCCACCAGGGGGCCATGGACCTCACGTGTAGGCTGGGATGCTATTACCGTCACATTATACGGCAGATGTCTTTATTAGAGTGAAATCTAATTTCAATCCCACATTCAGCTTTGACTCTATACTTGTGACTGGTTTATATCTCCTGGCAGATAACCCTCCCCACAGACAGAGGACAATAGCTTTTCACCAAGTTCTCTCTCACAGTGTATTTGACCCAAACACAACAAGATATCTGAATTGAAGCATCTTTTGAGCTCTTCTGTTGTCAGTGTCTTTCCCCGATGTCCCCATGTAAGGCACTGGAGCTGTCAGTGTTAGACATGGTCTGTGGGTTATCAGTGCTGGAAGCTGCTTTCCAGTGCAGGACAGGACGGCTAAGCAGACGAGCTGACAGGCTGACAGGTGTCAGCTCTCCAGGATTCATGCAGATCCAGACCTCGCGCTCCCTGCAATGCTTCAAGAACAGGTGGCTCATGCTGATATATCACACATGGACCTGTTCACAGTGGACACACACACACACACACACAAACACACGCACACACAGTCTTCAGAAAAACACACAGCCTCAAAAAAAAACACCCAAAGAAAATTGATGCAATACAGCCAAGCATGAGGTGTTTGACAGGCATCAGTGAACATGCATATATGCAAGTGTGGTTATAGTCACATTTAAAGATGATAAACAATAGAAGGGGAAATATTTTATATATAAGCTCCATACAGTTACACATCACAAGTATAATTTTCACATATTTAATATATTCAGCTTTAAAAGTTGTCCCAATATACAAAGGCTGCCATTAAATAACTGTTGTGGGAAAAGTTCACCATGTTAACTCCTCATTTCTCGACCTGCATCCTTCATGTAAAGCTGAGATCAGAAGATATTCTTGTGGATATGAGCAAATATCAGAGAGCAGAAATCACTCATCTGTTTAAGTGCTCTGCAGAACACTGGTCAGTACTTAGAAAGATCAGACCATAGACTGAGGCTTGGGTCCAAATCTGACTCCTGACACTCTCACATTGTTTGCACATTTGTGTGGCTGCTGTTGCAAACTGTTACTCCAATGATGCAGTGAATCAGTACATTAAAGCAGAGCACTTTCTTTGAGTCTATTATGGATTTTTACATGACTTTACAAGTCTTTTATAATTAATTATCTTGATTTTTGTTGTTAAAAATGTTAAAACAAAATGAACACACAGAACTAAAAAGATAAGAGGAAGTATTTTAGAAATCTTGTTATGAATTCTTGGATCAAATTGATTTTCCAGCAGGTGATGGACAAGAGCAAAATATCAGATAATATCAGTATGAATCGCTATTAATAAATAAGTTCCCGTTTCACAAACATGCCCAAAGCTTGCCAGTGTATTTCTATCTGACAGCTTAATTAAAAAAGACTCATTCAGCAGTTGGAGGTGTGACTCCACACTGAGTTACATCTGTCATGGGTTGAGGAGAACATTGGTAGTCTACAGATGGAAATACCTTTTCTACATCAAATAATGAAAGTTTCTCTGTAATAGAAACTCTCACAGAAAATATCATTACATTTGACAACATGCAGCACAGCTTTGTGAAGAAGGACTCACATTCCAGCAGAACATGCTTGAAACAAGTCCGTGGACTTCTAACCTTAACTGGCTTTTCTCCAGTCACTGGACCTCACCTCCAGTGGACATTTATGGGGCACTTGACGGCATACCTGATATCACAAGAAGCCAGCGCCAGATCATGCTGATATATCATTGGCTATCAGTTTTGCAGCCTTTCACTCAGATTTTTAAGCTCAGCTTATGTGACGTTTAGCATGAAATTAGACAAATGCAAAATAGTGTAAAATGTTTAAATGACCCATCCATCTAGTGTCACAGGTCAGGATCACATCAAAGTGTGCAATAGACACTCCGGTGCACCGCCTCCATGTCACCCTTTGCCTCTCCAAAACATGAAATAGACAACCATGCAGACGTTACAGTAAGTTGCAGTAATTTGCAGTAATTTGCAGTAGCAGAAGAGGGATTTATTTGATTTCAAACATGAAAATAACCATGGGAAAGTGTTTAAACAGACATTTTTAACATATTTATATGTATATAAATTTTAGCTGTCTAGCAAAATCATCTCAGGTGATGAAGGATGACGCCAGAATCTACTGTATATGTGTTTTTGCTAATTACCAACTTGGCTTTAAATATATTATCTCCCTCTGCTGGAAATGCATGCAGAGGTTGTGAGTCCATTTCAGTTTGGAGAAGCGCCAGACGGACACAGTGGACCGGCGTGTCTATTACACATTGTGCTGTGATACTGGGTCGCACAGGTGGGCCAAGCCTATGTAAGCTGGCAGTGGATAAAAGTGCAGGGTACAAAAAAATAACTATAAAATATCCATATTAAATAGTAATATTCCAGCACCTAGGGCACTGGGAAAATCCCCCATAATGACCTGAACTCAGAGCCCCAGTGACTATGGAAATTTGTTCTGGTGATACAGACACCTGGAGATGTTTGGACACATGTAGCTAAGTTTGTCTCAGTCAGTATAGTTCAGCTTTACTGTAAAAACACAAACAGTTTTTACTATTGTTCCAATCACTACTGTAAGTATGAGACAGTACAAGCAGTGCTTTCAGGTTGCACAGGTAGTTTTCCACCACGATGGCACATGCATAGGTACAGCTGCGCAAAGGTTTGGTGTTACATGAGGAGGATAGGGCTGCAGAAAAGCATCAAACAGGACCAGTGTCTGTTTCTTTGTGTAAGGTGGAACAGAACAGACACTGTCAGTCCCAGAAAACGATCTCATGCACATTCCTGACCAAACAGACTCAGAAATGGAGTCCATGGGAGTGAGCACCATAAAGGGCTCCATAAAGGGTCCATGCAAAGCCTCCTGGAGTGAAACAGAAGATGAAAGTTAATGTGATGGTTAATAAATAAAACGTTTGAACCCAAAAGAAGACTTGCAACCCCCAATACAACATGCACACTGGTAATGTGCCTCATTTTTGTGCAGTCCTTGATGATCTTATAGGGTTTTCACAGAAAAGCCGCAGCTACGACGAGCATAATTATTTAACATGTTTTATGTTTACAGTGGAAATACACCCTCTGACATCTGTACTGTAGAAGTCATATAATGCATGAAGAAGTGTAGGGAACGCCTGAACAAATACATGTAGTTAGTAAATATAATATCTATAAATAATTAACATGTGTAACAAACAAATCAATGGACAATCTGCTAACGAATTAACTGAAATGTAATTGTAACATCCTTTTTTACTAATCATATAAAATTTGAGATCTAAACTTTAACTGGTTTTATATCTTTTATTTATTAAACAAACATTTAATAACTGAGGCGTGTATTTTTACTGCGTTTTCAGGTGAAAATAAACTGCATTATTATAAACAAGAATAACAGGAGAAATTTATAAGATAACTTCTGTTACATGTTTTTTACAGTGTTGATATGTTTCCAGTCCATCAGAGGAATAACATTAAATAACATTTTTAAATCTTTTATTTTTTTAGGAAAAATGAACAATACAAAGACTATTTGTACTGTACTTTGTGTTTAGGTGACTGTTTGCAGGTTTCTTTGTGTATCAAACACATTTGTTGTTTTTGTATCCACATTTGTTGTAGAATAATACTCACGAGTATCATTTTGTAGCTCAAAGCATTCTCTCTCTGTGTGATTACTCAACAACTCACTGTTTCTTTAAGATAAAAAAAACCAGGAAAGATGAGAGAACAAAAGCACTGAGTCAATGTTATTCCATCACTGGCCCTGTAATAAAAGGTGCTGCTCGACTGAACTCGTTCAGTTGCTTTTCATGAAATTTTCAGTGTCAATTAGAGGAACAGAGAAAACAAAGTGTTAACTTATTGGCTAAGACATGAACACAAACAAGGGGGAAAGGGTGGAAGAAAGTATAGAAACAACATGCCATGAAAAATGATAACATTAACAATATTTATTCCAAATATCCTGTTCATTCTTTTACAGAGTTTGCAAAAAGGTTGCATGTTTTTGTTGTATATAAGATCTAGAGTTCTTATACTATCACAACAAGAACTATATATACTAGAAACAGCAAGAATGCCGAAGATGGCGCGGCCACGTCCAGACGCCTTCCTGACCACTCCGCTCCGACTATCCACTTTTCTCGGTTTTTTTGCTCTGGTTTACATTCCAAAATCCTCTAGTTTTATAGTATACGACAGCAGATCACTTATTCACTTAATGAGAGGACCCGAGCTTGAAGGATAAAGACCGCCTGCAGGGGCGAGTGCAGATTTTTGTTTTTTACCCTTAATTGGTTACCTGATACAAGATATAAGGTATGTGACATTAGTGTCACACTAATGTCAGACTTATCACCCAAAACACTTTGAAACATTGCTAGATGATGGTCAGATGAAGACAGGTGTAATAAACTGTACTACAAAAAGAACTTACTGAATGTAACTGTAGCTGATTAAAGCACGGTCAGTTTTTTTCTACAGCCACCATAGCTGGACTGGTCATCGGGCATACCAGGCATTTGCCCGGTGGGCTGCTGGCGATTTTTTGCTTTTATGGGCCGATCAATTTTTTTATTTTTTTTTGGAAGGGTACAAATAATGAAAGGTGTTGGATTGGCCAATTGGTCTGGACCAATTACAGCCGAGTAGGTCGGATGCACCCTCCCCCTTGTTTAGTAATCTTATAGACAAACTAAAGAAAATGGAGAACAAAAAAAGGAAAGGAGGTGCAGAAAAAATTAGGGCCAAAAAGAAACAAGCCCTTCCCGCAGACGCTGCCAAATGTGTAAAAATAACTGAATTGTTTGGCGGTAGCTATGGCATAGCTTCCACAGATTTAGCAACATCAGCAAGTGGTGGAGGCCAGAAGGGTGGATGAGGGAAAGGGGAGGCAAGAGGAGGAGAGACCCGAGGCGGCCGCCGGTCATAGTGGCAGAGGAACTGAACTTCAGGTAAGAAGTTATGACCTGCTGTCTATCTGTGTCAGATATAAACCAAGTTTAGTTGTAGTTTGTTTTCGTTGTGCTGACTTTTTACAGTCGCTTAGAATAACTGGTACTGCGTACTAGCTAGCATGACGGAGTTTATATACTGCTGGGCGGGTGCTATGAAGTTACTGATAGTAAATTTTATTTTATGCTTAAGGTTAGTTTCTCAAACTCCTCAAAATCTTAACAAATTGTGCCAATCCTTACATGTTGCACCAGGCTGATTTATCATCAAAAGTGGAGAAGTCTGTGACAGAGGAGACAGAAGAGCAGCAGAGAGAGATGGAGATGGAGATATGACTTTATGTCATCCATGAGGGATGCATTTGACATGTTTCACATATTATAGCCCAACAAGTTACTTATAGCAATTTAAATACGAGCAATCAGTTTTTGGCAGACAATCACTTTTTGGCACAACACCGGCTATTGCAGTTAATAATACAACAGCTTCTTGCCATTTTTTGTGTTTCTTTTTATCGCTGTGTAACTGAGTTCAATTGAAAGCCTGCATGCGCTAGTACCTCTTGCCACAAGTTCCCAGAATCCTTTGCAGTTTTACCCCTGAATGACATCACATTTTTGGTGGGCCGGTCTCTAGTCAAAATGCCCGGGCCGATTTTTTGTCCCAGTCCAGCCCTGACAGCCACCAAAAGAAATATGCCCATAAATGTGTGAAAGTGCCTCCTGGAAAAATCTGAAAAACTTTAGAGTACAGCAAAAAAGTTTAACAGGAAAAAATATTTCAGATTAAATGTTGTGTTTTGTAACTGTTAGCCACACAGTGCCTCGTGTTGCGTGTGCTAATAGGCCTTTCACCATTTACAATAAACCATATTCCCACTGCAATGAAAAACCTAATTAGGATCTGTTCACTGAAATGTTGCCAAGGAGCGAGAGAGACTACCTGTGAGGCTGCAAGCATAAAACTGTACTTTGAAAAAAAAAAACTATAACAAAATGATTGGCAAACATTAAACTGTATTCTCTGTGAGAAGGTTTGTTTGTTTGTTTGTTTGTTTGTTTGTTTGTTTGTTTGCTTGCTTGCTTGCTTGCTTGCTTGCTTGCTTGTGAAATGACAGATTCTGTTGAAATGTTTCAGGAAACAAAATGACCACTGCTTGTCAAAAAGTGAGAACACACAAAGTTCAGGGAGCCTCCAGAACATGATTGGCACTCCCCCTGGTGGCCAGTGTTCAGATTAACGTTTCAACCAAAGGAATTTATCTATGTAAGCCATAAAAATATTTGATGCACTTAGAATTTTAATGTTACTTTTGCTGTCAGTACCAGAAAGTAACACAAAAAATGTATAACTGGAAGCTTGTCTCAAAGGAAGGCCATGTGTAGAGAGTCCTTATTACCTTAATATTTATACAGTGACCGTTTGTTTAGGCGTTTGGATTTATTCCTTTATAAACAACTCTTCACATTATTACCTCACATAAGGGGTGCAAACAGATGAAGATACGTAGCACTCGGACCATAAAAAATATATTCAAGTACCAACAGTCTTATTTACACTAAGAAACAAAACAGCTCCTTTTTTCTTCTAGTTCTTATTTCTTTTCTTCACTAGATCTTCAGTCTAATCTCAAACGTGCAATCCAGTCCAGGATTTCAGTGCTTCTGTAGCATCCAGGTGAAAGTCTGCACATTTCAGAAGGTTACAGGAAATATAGATGGAGTCTTCCAGCGGACACATGCCTCCAGCACCTTCCTGTTAAAGGGATTAATCAACTTCTTTGCCAGCTTTGCTCGTAATATACGATCTGTGCATATTCTGACCTCGAGCCACTGCTGTCCCCACCTCAGCTGGCATCTCCTGCTGTTCTCATGGGTGTGTATCTAATGCTCGCACCAACCAGGAACAATCGGTGAGTTTTGGGAGGGTATGTGGGCGTTTCCAGGCATGTTTAACAGGCTGTCACAACAGTTACTCATTAAAGGAACAGCTGAGCACTAGTTATTGAACTCTTCGCAAGAAATTGTCAAAACCCTTCAAAGAGCAGAGCAATAGTGGAAGAATCAAAATCCCAGAAGACAGATTTGGATACACTCTTCTGTTTTCATAGCAAGTCCTGTTGCAATGCAAATTACTCACGTAGAATATTTGCAGTTGAAGTGTTGAACTTGTATTTGGAAGCTGCTGATCCGAACTTTCAATATGAGTTCCAAAGAGATGTGGTTACAATTATAGGAGCTCTTCACTCGAATAAATAAAACAAACTAACAGAGGGCCAGTGCTGCAACAGCAAACAGTCTGGAAGACTGTCCAAGTGGAGGATTGCAAATTACTGCTTTATAGCACCTAACCAGATCAAGAACACTTTATAATACAGCTGAAATCTTAAGCTCCATGTAGTGCAGCTTAAAGTGCAGCTGCACTGGTTCTCACGTGGTGTTCATTAAGAATTCACCTACTTTTTTTCAAGTTTCAATTCTCTACATTTCTGTTTTCATCTTTAACTAAACACACGCTGTAAGCTGCAATTTCTTTATTAGAAGGGCAGCGTCAACAGATCCTTTCCAGTACTGCACCTTCTGGATAGCAGTCTGACAAAATGACAGCTATCTCACTTCTTTTAACTTCTTTGGAAGCTAGCATATGTTATAACTGACTTTGACACTTGGAATGAAGTGTCTGATGACTCTGACATCAGAGCCATGCTCTGATACTGATGAGATTATGCGTCTAATCTGACATGTGATGGTTTCTATGAAATAGTGCAAATCAGCAAAGTTTCTTCAAGGAATACTTTGTTGATTTCGTTTTGACATAAATCAGGCAGTAGATGCATTTTTCAACATCTTGCAAAGTTGTGCACCGGAGTGTCTATTGCACACTTTGATGTGACCCTGATCTGTGACCCTAGATGGATGGGCAAAGTTACATTCGCTGAGAAAATGATGTGGGAAACAGACTGCAACCATCCTGCTTCTTGCTCGTTTTCACACGTTGTATTTAACTCTGCTCTTTTGTCTCTTCTCTCTCTGCTTTGTGCAAATGATTTCCTATATATTGCATCTCTTTGTGGTATCACTCTTCCCTATAACAAAGGGCAGCGGTCGGTTGCTGCTTTAGCGAGGGGGAGAAAAAGCTACCTCCATATGAAATCTGACAGCCAGTTGGGAATATTAATCAAACCTCTGAGGCATGCACCTTTCAAATGAATGCAGAAGGGGAGCTGTGAGAGAAAGAGAAAGTAGGAGAGAAAGCGAGAGAAGGAGAAAGTTTATGATGCTTTAAAATGATCCTAGGAGGAGCCTCCATTTATTCTCAGGAAGCGACAAAACCCTGTGTTTCCTTTTTTCTGTCAACATCCACCTTGACACTATCACCTCACTACCATTACTTTTTTTTCCATTCCACAAAAAAGTGAAAACAGAAAACCAAATACAAAAAATACAAATTAAGTTTAATTTTATATTTACTGTATTTACCATAAATAATTTATAATTTATCTGTATTTACACAATTCATCTCATTCACAAGGACAGTGCAAAAAAGTCCACAAGCACTTTTTTCTATGCAAGTGATTTCTGTGTAACATTCAAACCCTCCGATGGATGGATGCTCCATATGTCGATCATCCATCCATCGGAGTATAATCTCATAGCTTGTATGTGCAAGCAAGCATTCAATTAGGTTTCCGTAAGTTTTCAAGATAAGTGGCCATGTGTTATATTGTGCTTATAGCTTTAAACGGGGTGGAACTCTGCATTGTCGTTACCTTCTTCTTTAACACGTGGTTAGTGTTAAAGTGGAGAAAGGCGGATTGATCCAAATATCGACAGTACCAATGCTGTAATCAATACTGGCGTGGTAGGTAGGGATATTGTTTTCTACCCTCTAAGTTCAAAATGTGTTCAGAATTTGTAAATGAATGATGATCTTATAAGTCTTGACACACTCTCCTCTACATGAGCTGCTTTGATAGGTTAAAGTATTGGTAGCACTACTGATATCAACGATACAGACCAGGTATTTATTTGGTATCAGATTGATACCAGAACTTGCAGTATCACACAGCAGAACTGAGCTTTCTTACAGAGATGGGAGAAGACGTTGAGTCATTCAGAATGAGCTCAGATCAGAGTAATTAATTTGCCAAAAAAGGAAGTGTCATACTTCAATCTGATATATATATATATATATATATATATATACATACATATATCAGAAAGCCGGTGTTTCAGTGTTTTGTTGCTAAACAGAGACAGACAAAGAGTGTACAGTCGACCAGACAGCCAGTAGTGGGTAATGTGGGCTAAAAAGGTCAGCACAGCTGATGGCTTCATCCATCTAAAATGGCAGCTGACCTGCGAGAGTGGGTTCAGGGTCACTGTGGATGAGACTGGGATTTACAACAAGAACAGACGTTCAATGCAAGAATGCAGAACAGAGCGTTGATTTATTTTTGTTTCTTTCTGACGTTATTCCCCTAAGTTTGTGCTGTTTCATGAGGACAGCTTTTTCTGTCTCCGCTTTGTGTTTACATTTCATTAAGTTGACGACGTGTCCTAATACCTCTCGTTCATCTCATCTCCAGTGAGGAGTTGCAGCAGGCTTTGTGATAGCTCCATCCGTCTAATTTGGCAGCTGACCCCTGCACATTTGTGCTGAAAGAGGGAGGTGGGACACAGAAATGAGGAAACTCAGATGCAGATGAAAAGTCAACACAGGATGAATGAAATGGAAAAGAAACTTTACATCCTATTTTTGGATTAAAGCTCTAGGTCCTGTATCTCCATCATATCTACAACCTCCTCCCCACCAGGCTCTCTGCTGATGCCTTTATCCATCTTACATGACAACCAGCCTGTGAGAATTGCTTTGGGGTCATGATGGTTTAAAGCTAGAGAGACAGAAATGAAGAAGGACACAGAGAAAGAGAACAACAAGAGATTGAGCCCATTGTTTCAGAACTGATGTTGAAGGATCTAATCAAAGATCACTACTGAAGTTATTACATCAGGACACTTTCAAAGGAGACCTACAGTGCTACGAAGGTCAGCATGTTGCTTGTAATTTAAATAAGTCTAAGTTATCATAAGAACTATAGCAGCCATGTCCGTATGAGTGACCTGGCCATGCAATCATTGTCCTCTCATCACAAAAACATTCTTGGATTAAACATCTGCTCGACCTGTCTGTCAGAAAATTGCTTGTTTCCTCTGTGACTACATGGATTTCCTTTCACAGGTCTAACGCATTCTTGTTAGATTAACTGGTGATTCGACCTTTGTTGGCCATGTGATGGGATGGTGGTTTATCCAAAGTGTACCCCATCTCTGGCCACTGTCAGCAGGGATAGGGTAGAGCGCTCTGAGACTCTGAGTTGGATAATCAGTTAAAAAATGGATGAAACAGTGATATCCAACCACCTCATAATTCTTAATTAACTATAACATTTAAGACAGTGTAACAGTGATTATGTTCCTTTATTATGTTATTCTTTGCTTATGAGCTGTGTGATAACAGCCTCGTGAATCATACAGCCACAGAGCAGCTGACCAACGAGGAGGACAAAGATGGCAAGGAGGGCAAGATAACGAACACCAAACTGGCTTTCATGCACCCGTTGCTGTGTTACTGAATAGGGATGTTCAATATTTCTTAGTCAAATAAATGAAGAAAAACATTTAGAGTAACCGACTAAAACTAAGAAAAACTCAGATATCAAGTTAAGTTTGAGGACCGTTAATTGCAAATGTCAAAAACTGTCTAAACAAAGGCATCTGGAACCATTGATCACACTGTTCAATAATAAATTGTGACTGAAAAGTTTGGTGCTGACAAATGGTAAATGACCTGTATTTGTATAGCGCTTTTCTAGTCCCTAAGGACTCCAAAGCGCTTTACACAACCAGTCATTCACCCATTCACACACACATTCACACACTGGTGATGGCAGCTACATTGTAGCCACAGCCACCCTGGGGCGCACTGACAGAGGCGACAAACCAGCTACCCTTTGAGGAAATCTCATTTTCATCGCTTGTGAAAAAGCGTTTTTGCAGCCTGGAAAAAAAAAAAACAAATAATAGGCCTAAGAAAAACTGAATTCTAACATTTCTCTACAACCATCTCTGGGTTGCAGCTCCATCTGGTGGCAGCTGGTTGCAAAATGTACAGGACACAAGAATGTTGGGTTTATCCAGACTACCTGGGTAAACTACAAGTGAAACAAAAGTCAAAAGTATGCTAAAACAAAACTTTTGGAATAAAAGTAAATGTAGGTTGCTAAAACTGCAGTGTCCTCTCAGAAAACATTTTGTGCATAATGGAGGGACAATTGTTCAATTTGTGCTCAGCTTTTACATTTGTGACTAGAGACCTGACACATTAATAAAAATCCAGAGGTGGAGGAGAAGGTGTAGGCGTGGGCATGGTGGAACAATAGACTCCACTGTAACCACCCCAATCTAACACCATTGTAGAAATGTTATCATAGCCCTCCACTGTCTGTACAACCAAAGGACTCCATAAGAGACATGTTCAACCCAAGCTGCCGGATTTATTTCAATCATGTGCACTACTACTGGCATTTAAACTATTAAAGATTTAAAAATTCAATTAATTAAAGTATCTGACCCGCTCTGTCATGCTGTGTCGTCACACAGAGACCATTTGTCTCAGTCAGTTTAACACCTTTGACCTGTGTGTGACTTGTTTACAGTTTTTTACAGACGCTAGGACACATTTCTCAATACTTAGGTCACGTTTGCAAAACTCCTCAC
>NW_005187402.1:362014-368122 GCF_000239375.1 Pundamilia nyererei | reverse complement strand
TAGTGAAAATGATATTTTGTCATTATGTGTATTGTACTAACACAATTGAAAATATGCTGAAATGTTTGAAAAAGGTGCACTTTTGATGATCTGTTGTGATATAAGTACTAAGAGTTTTGAAAATGTACCAATTGCTTGTGAAAACTGCGCCAAACCAATAGAAAAAAACTGTACTATTGTATGTGTATCAGTGGATGGTGTGTATACAAATTCTTGTATTTTGGGATTACTTAGTGCAAAAAAATAAAAAAATACATAAACAAATATTAACGAATTCTGCATGATGTCTGATTCATTCCAGTAACATATATTGAAATTATAAACAGAGATGTGTCCTTGCTTTACACAAGAAAACACTGTGTAATGCTAAATGTTGTTAGTGTTTTTTAGGTCATTGTTTTGTGGGTGACAAAGTGTGTTTGTCGGCTGTCAACCTTTGCTAGTGTTCTGGAAGAATGAGTTTATTTGAGACCTGAATGAAGTGTTTTGGTAGTTGTAGTGCATTTTGAATGTGAAATGAACTGCTTTGCCAAGCTGACGGTCAGTTAGGAGGATTGTGTGAAGTGTTTTGCAAAAGTGACCTAAGTATTGAGAAATGTGTCCTAGCGTCTGTAAAAAACTGTAAGTCCCATTGCTGAGCTAAAGTTTTTGTTCCATCCATCACGTCTTCATCCATTTTTAATTCAAACTGCCATGTCAGCAGAGTGAGTTGGTTGGAACCACAGCTACTTACAGAAGAGCTTTGACATGAGTGAAGAAATTCTTGTTGATGTTTCTGGTACTTAGTATGTAAACTTTACAGGTTCATACATAACACTGCTGATTTATGTTACCTCAGGATAAAGGAGGCAAGTTGATTTTTTTAGCAGTGTGTGAGGAGCAAAATAAGACTAACATATGAAATATTTACATCAGGTCTAATGAAGAGTTCAGCTGGAGTTGAAATGCTTCCAAACCTGACAAACTTTAAGGGGGAAAGAGTACAAACCTGCATCACTGATGACACCAGGGAAACAGAGTCAGTAGATGACTCTGGAGCATGTGACTGCCAGCCCCATGGGGATGGATTTTCAACCTTTTTTTAACATCAAATGACTTGGCTCGCTTACACAAGACACCATATTCCCAGGCACAGCTAATTATCATTGCCTCAGAAAAATTCACATGTAGTCTTGTAAGATCATGCAACAGCAGCGGGAAAGAGGTCAGAAAGCATGAAATTGCAGAAAGAGAAAATATGATCAAAGGCGAATTTCACAATTACTCTGGGTTTTCTAAACATGCGAGTGGATTCCCAGGCATATGCATGAATGTGCCCCATAGCACTCCAGCATGCCTTGTTATGTTGTTTGTTATTCCCACTGTGCAGCATTTAGAAGGAAACATTAAAAAAATCTTTGGCTGAGGTCATTTGTGTCATCATCGTAAAGTCGTGAACTGTTCAAAGCGCTGCAAGATTTCTTTATTCATTGTTTTATGATAGCAAATACTGAAACTGAAGATAATTCCCAAAGTGGCAAAAAAGGCAGGAATCAGTTCTGTCTGTGTGTGTGTGTGTGTGTGTGTGTGTGTGTGTGTGTGTGTGTGTGTGTGTGTGTGTGTGTGTGTGTGTGTGTTATAATCCATTCTTAATCACATATGGTTTCACATAATCTGTGGGATAGCACACACAGATGTTTCGATCCGTCCGCTCGGTTGTGTATGAAGGTCCAGCTTGCATCTTACAGTGAAAAAGTGTTTGCACCAGCTGATTCCCTGTTGTTTTGCATATTTGTCACATTTACATGTTTCAGATGATGAAACAAATTTGTATTTTGTATTTACTTTGATTATCTTTGTCTAATAAAACTTCAAATGATGATTTCATTGATTAAAGAGAGTGGGGAGAAAAGTTATCCAAACCTATCTGTTCCTGTGTGAAAAAATAATTGCCCCTCCTGTTAAATCATGAATTAACCACATTTTTTGGAAAGGTAAGTTCAGTTTCACTGACTCTCTGGGACTCTCCACCATGTGACCCTGGAACTGAAGAAGCTTCTCGGATGAGAGGTGAAACGTCTTCAAGACACTTTTCTTTTCAAGCTCCTTAGATTCAGTTTAACTGAACATTCTCAGGCTTGATTACTGGCAAATCTGTTGAACCAAGAAATCAGTTAAATGCAACCTGTCTAACAAAGTGAAGCAGGCTAAAAGATCTCAACACATCACGCCACGATTTAAAGAATCACCTGAGAGTCACTGACTCTCTCCGTCTGGACAAGCTTACAAAGCCATTTCTAAGCCTTTGGGACTCCAGTGAACCAAGTTGAGAGCCATTATACACAAATGGAAAAAACAATGGTGAACCTTCCCAGGAGTGACCGGTCTACCAAAATTACTCCAAGAGCGCAGCGATGACTCATCTCGGAGGAACCCAGAACAACGTTGAAGAACCAAGGCTTCACGTGTCTCCGCTAAGGTCAGAGTTCATGAATAATCAGAAAGTGTCTGGGTTTAGGAGGCAATCTGTTTTTACTTTTACAGAGAGCCATGTAGGGTTTTTTTTCTCTTAATGAAATGATAAATAATAAATAAATGAGCACCTTAATTTAGATACTGCATTTTGTGATTACTTATGTTATCTTTGTCTAATATTTATATTTGTTTGATGATCTGAAAAATTTAAAGTGTCACAAATATTTTTAAAAAAATTGGAAATCAGGAGGAGGGCAAACACTTTCACACTACAGCTATTTATTCACCTTTCAGTCACTTTAATTTTAAATCTGTGTAATTTTAATTCTGTGTATATACTGTATATTCTGTGTATTTATTATCTCACTCCTATTGCCTGTTTATGCCCTGTCCTTATCTTCAACGCCATGCTGCTCTGTTGTATGTTAATTGCCCCTTGGGGATAAATAAAGTCTTTCTGATTCTGATTCTACTGTACATCCAGGTCACCTTTGAACAGTCTGCAGCTTGGCTCCTATTGGATGTGGTACATGCCTGCCTCTGTGGATCTGGTGCTTAGAGTCGGTTGCTCTTAGCCTTGTACAGTGCCAAACACACCACGCGTCCAACAATCAATGTGTGAGGACTCACAGTCTTTAGTGTAGTCAATCCAGGTGGTGCTCAGGTTGGTCTGTCATGAGAGCAGATCAATGCTGATCATGAAGGATCTCTACGTCTCAGCCTGTCAGGATGAGTGTGTGCTGTGATCAGCCACTTTGTTTCCATTGTAAATCAAACACAGCCCCCTGAAGAAACAATATGACGAAAATGAGGTTCATTGTTCCTATTCCTGATAATTTCTTGGTTATGTGTGTGTGTCCTCTCTCTAACTATTTTGCTGTGGTAATATTTCTTTTCATTTCTGTATGTGAACAGACTGCGCCAGCACCGAAGACTGCAGAGAGCATTATAAGGTACAGTAAAAAGAGGGAAAGAAAGAAAGTGGAAGCAGTAAAGTCCCAGGAGAGCACACTGGCTGGGAGGACATGACAGGCATCTTGGAGTAGCATCCTCAGTCCGTATGTTGCCTGTCAGGCGACAAAGCTTCGCCCTGTTGCACACACACCCTGGAGAACGGAGATTTATAACACAGCCGTTCTAAACATGGCTGGAAAACAGATACACATGCATGGAAAAGCACACGGAGAGGAGGGATTTACAACTGAAATGCTGTTAACATGGGGCCTGTTGAGGAACACATGCAAGAGCGGTTTTAAATCCTGAGTGCCGTCTTACGCTGAAGCCACGAGGTACAAATCTCACATGCTGCTCAGTAACATGCTTCACTCTGCACACGTTTTTTTTTCCGTAGGATGAAGTCACATGGTTTTGCATAACTGTTATTTCTCCTGAGGATTGAAGCAGACATGAGGAGGCTCTGCCAGTCATGACAGGATCCGTTTCCACACACCTTAGAGATATCCTTAATTGGAACATACGTCCCATGACACTCTGCTAAAGGCTGCTTCTCCATTTAGTTTTTAACCTTATTTTTTGCTCCACAGCTCGTTGCCCCAGTAACAGTTTACATGTGTTTATGCAAAGTATTAAGTTTTGCTGTTGACACATAAATGGGAATAAATCCATTAAGTCTATTGCATGTGTGTGCCATTGGAGTAGGGCTTTTGTAAATAAGGCAAATACACAATAGAAGCTGTGGAATATTATATAATACAAAGAATTATGTTGGTTAATTACAGACTCATTTCCCCACATGGTGGGTACCACTGGAGATGTCAAGGAACCCAGTGGGCACGAATCCAAAATGAGTGCCCACCTGAAGTCCCACGAGGATGAACTCGGTTGGTCCATTCAAATGAATCGTGGACATTTTTATGGTGCTTTGGATGCTGAAAAGCTTTGTGATGACTTTGACATGAGTCCTTTATTCTTGAAGTTCAGATGCAGTGTCATAATCACAGATCATCCAAGGACACAGAAAAGCCTTAAAGATGCCAAATGCTCAGATATCTGACATTCTTTTGCATAGCGTTAACACTGCTGGTCTTCTGCAGCACAGGTGTTGGCTTGTTCTCAGCAGGATGAGGATATCCAAAATCCCAATGTGTTTGTAACTGGCTTGCACTGTGTGACCCTCACATCAGCAAGCAAATGAATGAATTTACTGAGGATGTTTGAAAGGTACAGCATTATAGCGGATACCTTCCTGTAGAGTTGCTGATCACTATAAATTACGTTGTGATGTCCTAGCATGTGCTTCTCTCAAATGTCCTTGTAAAGAACCACAGCACACCCGACCACACGTTCGTGCTTTTCAGCATCCTTTATTAACTCACGCCCGGCCACAGTCCCACATTCATTAAGCTGGATAATGTGAGGGAAAGAACGTTATCTGCTCAGCAAAGGATCAAACACATGACTGTCTGAGGCATCGAAGATCAAATGACAAGTGACCAAGAGCAGCAGTTTTTACTCACGAATACATTAGAAAGCAAAGAATCTGGAACTAACCTCATGTCTTGAAGGGTTCTGGTTAACTCCGGTAAATCAAATTCATCGTCAGTGATGACCTAGTCCCAACCTGAACCCGAGCTCTATGAACCTGAGAAAATAAAAAAGGACTGATGATTTAAAATTCACAGTTACAGACCTGAGAAATGCTGGGAATCCGTTTAAAGTTTTATTGTGATTTCAGCATAAAAACCAAGAGGTCACCTCGAAATCAGCACATAGGAAGCACGGGGAATGAGTCAGTTTTTATTTTACACTGGTCTCCTTGTCTTGCTCAATAATATAACCAGTGGAATGCACAGAAAGTTTATTCTGTCTGGATCTATAAGAAGTATTCTTAGGACTGGACTGAGAAGATATTTTGAAACTTTTTGTGAAGCTTCAGATTTGTTGGATACAACATCCTTGCCCTGTTTTGTTATGCTGTCCGGATAACTTATGTTCTTTAATAGCATGTTTCTCACATATCATTCCACATATGACATATTTTAGGGAAACCTGAGAAGCAAAGAACAGTCAAACAACAGAGCATAATGACCTTGGGAGATGCTAGCATTACAGTCAGTACACTGATGGATACATATGCATGTCATGCTCTAAATACAAAGGCTTCTCTCTGCGGAGAACAATTCTCATTGGACCTCATTCAAATGCACAATCTGGTAATAAGGAAGACAAATGAACACTGAAATACAAATCTTTAAACAGAATAATAATAATAATGAAAGAGGATCCTGCTCAGTTATTATCATTATTATTAATAAATAATCATTAAATTTAAATAAGTTATTTATAGAGGAGAACATATTAAAATAAAGAACTTAATAACTCAGGTACTTTAATGTATCTTTTTTTTTAAGAGTAGCTGAATCTCTCTCTCTCTCTCTCTCTCTACACATACACATATACACATACACATACACATACACATACACACATATACACATTTATATATACACAACAACAACAACACCCAGCACGCCCCTGCGGGCGGTTTATCCTTCAAGCTCGGGTCCTCTACCAGAGGCCTGGGAGCTTGAGGGTCCTCCGCAGTATCTTAGCTGTTCCCAGGACTGCGCTCTTCTGGACAGAGATCTCCGATGTTGTTCCCGGGATCTGCTGGAGCCACTCGCCTAGCTTGGG
>NW_005187402.1:357042-359558 GCF_000239375.1 Pundamilia nyererei | reverse complement strand
CTCCTCTTATGCTGTGCAGGCTTCAGGCAGAGCGCACACCATTTCTGATGCGCACACACACACACACACACACACACACACACACACACACACACACACACACACACACACACACACACACACAGGGTCTAATATGGGAGTTATTAATTGAGAAAATGACTTTGACGCTGGTTTGACAGAAGTGCAGAACAGAGCAGAAGGCAGACCTAATCACTCCGGCCCTAAATGGATTCATTATGAGGACCAGCCTGACATGCTGCTACAGCTGCTACTGCAATGCAGAAGGAAAGGCAGGGTGGGGGTGACTGGGGCCTAATGCAGCACAATGACACCTATAAAATCGACTTTTACTTCCTGACAGGGCATTACACTGAGCTAAGAGTCTTGTAGAAAGACAGCAAATACAGTATTTAGGTTTGAACTCTGGGACTCAAACAGGTTTTCTTGGCTTTGCCTTTTGTTTAGATGACAACGTTTCTTCAATCAGCATGATTGACCTGCAGCACATGTCAGGACACTGAGCTACTATTGATCATATCATTTTGATATTCATGCAGGGGTACATAACACCTAACAAATAAAAGAGCTTTCCGATTTTGATGCAAAAGTTGCAAAAATTGACAACCTGCTTATTATGTGGAGATGTTCGACACTCCTCGATGGAAAGAATGCACTGAAGGAGAACACAGTGAAAAAAAGCAAATCCTCGAGGAATGAAACATAAAAAGGATTTTGTGCAGCAAAGATATTGATTCTCTGCTTCCTTGTTGATCATCTCACAACCCTGAAGATTATGTCCTCTGGGTTGGGAACCAATTACCTCTGCTCATGAGATATATTTAGGGTTTTTTTAGTAAAGTATCAAATAAAAACTCTTTCATGAGTGACTCTTCCAATCAGGGGCAGAATTTGATGACAGCATTTTTTATTTTATAGTGGATTGTTAAAATTGCTTGGGGTTAAGATGTGCATGGCGTATAAGGTGGTGGAATAAAAACCAGTAGCTGTTCTAAAAACTAAAACTGACGTTTACTTAAAAATTTTGAGGCAACACTTTTACACTTAAAAATATTTAGTAGATTGGAAGATCAATTGAATAACTAAAGCTTAAACATATTAAGTTGAAATTAATAATTGTAGTTGTTACACAAACGTGAAAAAATTGAGTAAATAACACTGACATGCTTGGTCAGTGTAACTGAAATATACAGGGTGGGCCATTTATATGGATACACCATAATAACATGGGAATGGTTGGTGATATTAAAGTCCTATTTGTGGCACATTAGTATATGTGAGGGGGCAAACTCCTCAAGATGGGTGGTGACCATGGTGGCCATTTAGAAGTCGGCCATCTTGGATACAACCTTTGTTTTTTCAATAGGAAGAGGGCCATGTGACACATCAAACTTATTGGTAGCAGTCTCCTGGAAAGTGGATTGGTCATCGTGGGCCAGTTGAATGGCCCCCAAGTTCTCCCGATCTGACCCCCTTAGAAGGCAATTGTCTATGGTGAGAAGATATGAGACGTGCAGCACCTGAAACTACAGATACTGGATGCCTGTGCTGGCATTTCTCCTGCGGTGTTGCTATCAGTGTGTGAAGAGTGGGAAAAGAGGGTTGCATTGACAATCCAACACAATGGGCAGCACATTGAACACATTTTATAAGTGGTCAGAAACGTGTAAATAACTCATGAAAGAATAAAGTTACCTTTGAAACCAAGCACACCATTGTTTTTCTTGTGACATTACCAATAAGTTTAATGTGTCACATGGCCCTCTTCCTATTGAAAAAACAAAAGTTGTATTCAGGATGGCCGACTTCTAAATGGCCACCATGGTCACCACCCATCTTGAGGAGTTTGCCCCCTCACATATACTAATGTGCCACAAACAGGACTTTAATATCACCAACCATTCCCATTTTATTACGGTGTATCCATATAAATGGCCCACCCTGTAGATGGTCAGTTAATCCAAAATTTTGTTCCATTTTCTTAATATTGTAAACTGAATGCAATATAATCAAAATTGTACTTAATATTAAATATGGTAAATGGCCTGTATTTGTATAGTGCTTTACTTAGTCCCTATGGACCCCAAAGCACTTTACACTACATTCAGTCATCCACACACTGGTGATGGCAGCTACATTGCAGTCACAGCCACCCTGGGGCGCACTGACTGGCCCTCTGACCACCACCAGTAGGCAACCAGTAGCAACCAAGACTGTTGGTGCCGGGGCTTGAACCGGCAACCTTCCGATTACAAGACAAACTGCCAACTCTTGAGCCACGATCGCCCCCTAACATTCAAACATGAATGTTATTGTATTTCACTGGTAGTTTAAGTCTACAAAACCAAACAAACTAATATGTAGTTATGTGTTTCATAATACATGTGATAGGTTTGTAGCTTGAACCCATCCGCTGGAACGTTGAAGACAATATAATTACACTGCAAAGCAAGACACAAGTAGGCAAAGTTCTTCATGTTTCTCGTGCACGGGAGAGA
>NW_005187402.1:354427-356675 GCF_000239375.1 Pundamilia nyererei | reverse complement strand
ATTATACACCTCTAAGCATATATGGTTAAATATTTCTAAGCATAAATGACAATCAACAATACAAAACCTAACAACATGTATGAAAAATGACCACATGTTAACATTTTTCCAAATGAAAATTAAATTTTCATAAACATGGCAATAACTCGCAATAAAGAAGCACTAAAAAGCCAAGAGCCTTTTCCCTTTTAGCTCAAAGCCTCACATACTTGAAGGATAAATGTCAAACCAGGAGAGCAAACACAAACGCTCAGAGTATTTGAAAAACAAACTGAACAAAACAATGCAAAAGGCTCATGGTACTCAATTACTTTACGTTATCGTGTTTTACTTACACTTTTCAGTTGTAGTAAATAATATTGATTTGAATAATTAATGATTTTAGTACGAGATGCTGATCAGTATAGATACCTATTTCTCACATATTTTGATTCAAATTTAAACAAAAATATTAAGTACATGCAAAGAAGGTATTCTGTGAACCACATACTGAATTTCTTGTCTGAGATAAATGTAAATAAATACCTTAATTTAACACAAACACATACATTAAAATTTTAGACATTTATTTCAATTTATCAAACTCAAATAATTACTAAAAGGATATTCATAGATTTTATCAGGCTCATCTAACTTATATTTATAGTGATATTTACTAAGCCTCTGAATTACTTTTTAGAGTGGCCTTCTTTAGGGCTTATTTGCTGATGGGCAGTGCATCATCAGCATGTTGCAAAGCACAGAGGTAGGTTAAAGCATGCCAGGACTTCTGGAGGGCCCTTGTCCCAAATAGTTCACTCCCCAAGCAGTCACAATTTACCACACAGTATCACTTCAGCTTCTCAGCAGCAGATGGCACTCTGTGTGAAGCAGGTGTTTATGAATATATACATTTTTACAATGGACAGTGCAAATGTTTCTTACTGTTGACCAAACATTTGTCACCATGGATACTCATTCATATCTTGCCTGCTAAGCTACAATCACAAATTTTAAGATTTCTCTAAAAGAAGAATACAGAGACACAAAGATGAAAAGTTTTCTATTACTTGAATATAACTGAATCAAAAGTTACAATGCATAAGATTTTTATAGAACATGGTTTTTGAAGTATGACTTTTTTCAATAAAACTTTTTAATAGAACTGTTTTCAGAAACTTTAAATCTTTAAAGGTGTTGTTTTCATTCTAAACGCAGTTTTCACATATGAACTGCAGAAAATGTAAGGAGAGGTGCAAGGTTAACCTTTGTCCCATTTAGGGGTTAAAGTGGGCAGGTGGATGATCTCCAAGATCTGGTGTAGCAGTGCAGCGTGAAGAAATGACTCACTTTACAAATCATCATTTCTGTTGTGAGCTCCAGGAGATTTGCTTTCTTTGTGGACCGGCCGCTGTTCTGGGGTTTATGGGACACCAGCTCTGTGGATTCAACCATCAACAGTCTGTAGTATGTAGAGTACATTACATGAGCCATCATGGCGGCTTTCCAACTCGTGGTCAGTATACCTATAAAATGGAATTTGACCACGGTTACTAAAGAACATCATCAACTTAAATTCAAACAGATGTCCCCTTCCATAGTTCTTCTAGAAACCGGTCCTGTTACATAACACACCAGGGCACTTACTTGGAAGTACTTAACAATTCAATTTCATTTTAATGTTTAACAGGACAGAAAAACTGCATGTACAAAATATTCAGTGAAATTATAAAATTCTCTTAAATGTTTGGCAATTTTCTCTACAAATGCAGTTTCCAATCTTTGTGTGTTTCCTCTCAGAGTGATACTTCTACCACTGTGTCTCTGTTTGCGCTGTGGCAGGCAGGATGTAGGACCCAAACGCAGGACTCACAACACATGACTATAACTGAAAACAGCAGTTTCATTGCTGCAAAGTCCTCCATAAAATCAACTCACAAAAAACAAACCAAAACCATGAACATGGAAACTCACAACTCAAACACTGGGAAACTGCAAACTCAACCTAGACAACAAGAAGACAGACCTGGAACTGAGAGCTAGGAATTAGACAGGACCACAAGAGAAACACACAGCAGAGAGCGTGTACAACACAACAACAGACAGAGGAAAACACATAAGCTCTGTCCCAAAGTCTAGGCCGCATCCTTCGGAGGAGTGACGCTGAAAAACTAGTTCATGCATTTATTACTTCCAGGCTGGACTACTGTAATTCATTATTATCAGGATGTCCAAAAAACTCCCTGAAAAGCCTTCAGCTAATCCAAAA
>NW_005187402.1:351203-353721 GCF_000239375.1 Pundamilia nyererei | reverse complement strand
GTTGGGTTTTTCTCTGTATCTATGAAGCGCCTTGAGGCGACTTATGTTGTGATTTGGCGCTATATAAATAAAATTGAATTGAATTGAATTGAATTGAACCGGCCTTCGCGGTCTACGTGGCCGGGTCCTTGGAAGACCAAAAAGGCCGGAAGTGTGAGGCTGTAAAATGGGACGGTCTAGTCTTCAGATTTGCGTCACTGCTGTCTCGGTGGAGTTTAATAAACTCAGCTAATAAACTCTGCTCCTCGCTATCTAAAATACACTGGTGTAAATTCTCAACCGTCTCACACTTCTGTTTAATCACTTTCTGTTTGACGTTTATGCAGCTTTGTGAAAACCCCGGAGGAACCCTCCCGAGGGATTGATAAAGTTTTATTTAATCTAATCTAATAACTTTGATCTCAGCCAAACCGATTTACTCAGAAACAAATAAAACACTGAAAAAAGTCAAACAATTAAATTTTTAAGTTATCTGAGTAGCGAGTAGTATGTTTAACCTGAGTAGTGAAAGACCGCGGGGGTTGAAAACGATGAAGCCGGGAGTCCGCGCCTCTCGCTGGCTCGAGTGGCTATTGAACCCCCGGCTAGCGGGTGGATAACAGATGTCTCCGAAAACATCGGAGCACTTTTGCAAATACGTGATGTCTGGAAAAACCGAGCAGATATTTGAAGATTACACACCTACATTCCTGCCTGAAAATATGTTAAAAGTTTATTTTGCCAGTGGCAGATGCCCTCGAGCAGTGATTGGATCATGACATTAAGACAATTGTATATTTTGGTGTCATCCAGGTTCAGCCACAGTGCAGTAGAATAGTAACAGTGAATTCAAACTCAAAGTCTGTGTGGTTCCTTTTTACTCCTTTGCAGCGGATTTGGGAAAAACTTCAAGACACATAAACCTGAGAGGATAAACCGAGGTGTTTGCTGGAATTAGCCGGAGCCACTGTTTTTTTGTCCTGGCTCCTAACTTCCTTTATCCATCAGTCTGTCAGAATCTGTGCTTGGCTCAGTAAAGAAGCTCAGAGATGTTCTTTCATTTTGAACCCTGGATCAGAGCCCTTACATTTACCTTACAGTGCTCATATCATCTATATTCTGTGCATTTCTTCCAGTGGTTTGTTAGCGCTCTGCCTTGTTTATTACCAAATACTTTTAAGTAAAGCAGACACACATCCCAGGTGATTCAAAAAGTATTGTTATCGTGTTTACCCAGATTGTCACCATGGTTATAGGAATAAGACTTTCCAATGATGAATAAAGGCCCAAGTTAATAAAAGCAAAGGAACAAAGAAAAGTGAAAAAGACTCCGCTGAGCTAAACATTTGTGTTCTTACTTCGACCAGTGTAGAGTTGAATATTAATCAGACTGTAACAGTGTTACAACAGCAGTGCTGTTCTGGTTTGTGGCTGGGATCATCTGTATGTTTGTGTCACAGTTTTCCCTGCGACTCCTGTCTTTAGCCAAAGTCCAATGATCTTTAGTGACCAGTTTCAGGGCAGTTACACCTGCAGCTACAGTAACTATTCAAGAAATGTGTTCTGCTCTTGATCAAGCAAAGGATTTCAAGACTTATTCTTCCATAAGACAAAGCCCAGTTAGACAGGTGAGTGTGCACTGACTGAGCCTCAGGTCACATTTCAGGTAAGTCTTTGTTGTTCTTGTCAGGGAGGTGAGAGTATTCAGTTTCTTCACAGGGTCGAGTTCCTGTAAGTGTTCTTGTGCAGGTTTCAGCTTGGCTAAGTGTTTCTCTGTCTGCCGATGATATTGTTATTGTCTAACTTTGTAGTGACACAGACACACACTGTGTGCATATACATCTTCCATCTGACTCAGTCGTTCTTTGCTTTTGTAAGCTGTTATATGTGTGTGTGAAAACAGTTAATGGGAACAACAGGCAAATAAGATACAACAGGTATTTACATAAGATCAGAGCTTTAATGCTATTTGTGTAAGCATCAATCATACAGCAATTAGATGTCAGCAATGTTGGGTAAGTTACTTTAAAAAAGTAATTAATTACTAATTACTTAATCAATATTGTATTTAAAATACTTATCTAATTACTGTGTCTGAAAAGTAACTTAATTACTCAATAAGTAATTTAACCAAATACTTCTTAAAATCCCTGTAAACCTTGAGTGGACAAACAATTGAAATTAAACTCTTTAAATAATAAATATTTTTTTAAAGACGAAGACTCTACAGTATACGCAGTAGTGGCATCTCTTCCACAATGTAGTCTGCAATCATTTTTTAAGCTCACCTTCAGACGCTTTCTGTGCTGCTGAAGTAAAATCAGTTTTTGCTACTTAGCAGGAGTTGCCGTGGTGTTATCCATGGATGATGAACAAGGATCACTTAGAAGTGTTCGTCTATGCTCTCGTGTCAGGCGCTTCAGTAGATTACTTGTGCTATTAACAGCAGCCGATAGTTTTTACATATTACTGTAATGTTCTTGTCTGCTTGTTTCAGAAAAGTGAAGAGACGGGAATATGTCCATTTCATAAAACAGCC
>NW_005187402.1:318135-327431 GCF_000239375.1 Pundamilia nyererei | reverse complement strand
CAGGACCATGACAGGTCCTGAGTGATGTGGACACCCAGGTATCGGAAACTGTCCACTCTCTCCACTGGCGTGTCTCTAGTCTTGGTTTTCTCATGTTTAGGTTTATGAAGACAATTTCTTCGTGAAATTTTAAAGCCAGCAGACAACAGACCTACGCAAAGGACTATTACTTCAGTGTTAATTACCTTAAATTTAAAAAATAGAGGTAATTTTACACCCAATTCTCTGAGGAAAAAGTAAAGTGTACATTTAAACTTACCCTTTGTCTATAAAGAAGACTAAGGAGGATATTTACTAAGGATGAAAATGGAATTAATGTTCACAAAAACACTGTCAGCACCTGATTCATGTTTTCTCTGTTCAATCACAAGGTGAGAAGCTCAGATGGTTGGACTGCTGAAAAGAGAGAAATCCAAAGTTATTTTAATCTTACTGAAACGATCCACTCAACACCACAACAAGGCAAAAAATAACTTGTTTTTCCACACAGTTTTACCTTGCTGCCTGCCACCTGCTTATTTTTTTCTGACACCTGACTTTTCCCTTTCCTCACAGTCTACCCTGGTATGATTGAGGTAGCCAGATTTATAGTCAAGTTTTTACAGTGACCAGTGTTTTTGTAAATTCGCCTCTGTCCAGCACCACAGTGGCTCTTAAATCAAACAGCCAAGACTGATGCACACTTTTGATTTTAATTCAGGGGGTTTACAAAACAATCATTAACTGTATGCCGGGCGGCGGCCAGGAGCGGAAGCCCTGGCGGAGTGATACCCGGCTAATATCCCCTCGGCTTTCTGCCGGTACATTGGGGTTCTTCCCGGTGGATGAGAGGGTTTGTTCTCTGCGCCTTAGGGTTGGGGAACGGGTCCTGGCTGTCATCTGCGTTTATGCGCCGAGTGGCAGTTCAGAGTACCCAGCCTTCTTAGAGTCCCTGGGTGGGGTGCTGGAAGGTGCTCCACCTGGAGACTCTGTTGTCCTACTGGGAGACTTCAATGCTCACGTGGGTAACGACAGCGAGACCTGGAGGGCCGTGACTGGGAGGAACGGCCTCCCTGATCTGAACCCGAGCGGTGTTTTGTTATTGGATTTCTGTGCAAATCACAGTTACGCTGCAGCTGCCTCTTCTTCTCTCATTCTCTCCCCTCTCTCTCCTGTTCCTACTTCAATCATGAAACTGATCAATGATCAGCTGATCGGCTGTTCTCTCTTGTTTGTTTATCGCCCACTTTGCGCCAGAAAGCGGAAACCAGCAGATGTTGCGCTAAACAACAGCAGCATGTTTAAGCTTGATCAGCTGTTGTTAGAATTGATTTAATATTACTTTCTAGTATCAGCTGATGTTTGCTGGAGCCACAGCTGTAAAACTGCTGGTCATGATGTCGGTTTGGATATGTGGTGAGAGGGAAACATGAAGATGAAACCAGGAGATGTCCTTACTGAATCATCAGAGCTGAACAGGTGATGGAGAAACAGGTTTACCTTTTAGGTGACATGGATGAGTTGAAGGGAAGTTATGAACTGTTTCTGAGAGACAAATAACACCAGGATCCTTTTTCTACGTAGCTGACAGCTAGTAACTGTGTAGGGGCGGGTCTAGGAAAGTTTTGCCAGGGGGCCAGGTAGGGCATTAACAGGGAAAGGGGGGCACAAAGATATACTTTTCTTCCTTATTCTCATTTAAAAAGTCTGGCTGTTATTAAATAATTATCTGAAGCTTACAACCAAAGTTTTTATCTGATGTAAAATATATAGAAATCATACATATACCAACAAGACTGTACATCACTGTCACAACAGCATTTGTTTTCATTCAAAGGCTTTATGGCTTTAATACCTGGTGGGCCGGTCTCCAGTCAAAATGCAGATTTTTTTGTCCCAGTCCAGCCCTGGGCACGACACACAGTGAATTAATCTGAGAAGGTGCATTAAAAAATAAATAAATAAATAAATAAACATGGCCACACCAGCAGTGCACATCGGAAATCAGCTCGCATAGACACATTAGTTGTGCAGTTTCTTAATGACAGTATCTTAGCTAACAACCCCAACTACCAGATTCAACCTGTAATTGGCTAAAAATAATTTAACCTACTGGTGAGAGGGACGTTGTTAGCTTTCCGACTCTTCAAATGCTTCAGGAGCTTTCCGCTCAGCACAGCAATCAGCACCGTGGAAATACACGGATACATCCGTAGACTCGAGACAGAATTCACAATGTGTTTTCAGGACTTTCAGGCGTATGGACCAATGTTTATTTTCTGATCAAACCAGAAAGCTTTAATGAGCAGCTGGATTTGTCTCGCATTAACTGGCTGAGTTCATACCAGTTAATGCAACATCGAAGCAGCTGGAATCCACAGCTGTGCGTGTTCATGGAGCTGCATTTTCACCTGCTGGACATCACTACCTGACAAGTTTAACTGTCTTCAGAACATTGCAGAGGCCTTATTGACAGTACTTGGCTCTACATGTCTGCGTGAGCAGGTTTTTACTCACATGAAGAGTGTCCTCAGGTAGCCGTCTGAATGCTGGACCAGAGATCAGATTAACATGTGTATTAACAAACATGCCATATTGGCTCAGTTTATTTTTCTTATTGTTTTGAGGAGACCATAAATAGCATTTGCATTTTCTGTTGTACAGTTCATTTGCTGTTCTGGATAAAAAGTATTTTTTTGGTTTCAAAATAGCTGATAACTATTCGCTGATAGCTGCCAACATCTGCGAACAAATATGATTCTATAAAGTGGTTCTATATATTGTGTAACTGTTAATATATAGTGTTTTTAAATTTATTGCTAATGCAATCATATGGCACACTGACTTCTGAGGAAATTTTAGATGGCACTCGCCAACAGAAAGGTTGCCGACCCCTGGTGTAGAGGTTTACACTTACAAGGCAAGTCAACCTAGTGACCCTGTTTCATCTATTTGTTTATTTAAAGATCAATAAAGTTATTAAGATAAACCTTTGGAGGCGTTTGGTATGGTCATTGAGGATAAGTAATCTTGAAGTACAGAGGGGGGCTGCTAAGGATGCTGGGCAGGTCTCCTTCAGGACCCGGTCCAAAGCCAGAGGCAGCTTTCGATTTTGCTGGGACAGAATAAACAAGTATTAATGTTACTAAAGCTCATTACAGTTTATAAGTGGGATTTGTTTTGTGTCCAAGACCTTGAAGTAAATTTTGTTGATTTTTTTGTGGTGCATGAAAGGGTATTGTTACATACAGACTGCCAGCTGATGTCTAATTGAACATTATTTATGCCTGATGTCTGTTTATCTGTGGGAAAAGCAATTCTGCCATTATGATGTGAAAACAGGTCATATAGTTGTGGATCTAATAACTCTAAAGGAGGATCAAAATAAAGTATTTAATCCCACCTTGCTTTTTTCCAAGCTTGTTGACAAGTTAACTTCTTACTGTTAAACTGTTGTTAAAAACAGGTTTAGTCTGGAAACTAAATATGTTTTTTATATAACAATAACAAACCTTTGTGTTCTTAGGGGTTAGCAAAGGTTTTTATCTTGGTATTCTCCAATATTTGTGCCTTTTTTCAGCCTGTTTGATGCACCGGACCAACAAGCTAGACTCCAGCTTGTCGTCACCAAGCCGATGTGCCGAGCAGTTCAATCAGCTAACAAAGCAGCTGTTCACATGATGCAATCAGCACTCTTCTATGGAATAAAGTGTTCTTTTTACCAACACAACCAAACAGTTTACTACATAACAGGTTAGTACACGTGTATCACACCAAAAACAGTTTTTTACCAAAGACGATTTGAAATCTTAACATCCATCAACGTGTCCGCAGGAAAAAAAAATCTCCATGTTACAGTTACCTCAATTACATTTGGGCTTTGCTTTTCCTCACATTTAATATGAAGTATTCCAGTCAGTGAGATGATGTGAGGGGGGAAAAGAAGGTCTCCAAAAACTGTGCCATGTCTTCCTCAGAGCCTCCACTTTTCTTTTCTTTTGTCCAAAGCACATTTTGATCTATTTGCTGCAGACACTCTGCTGATGCGATTCCCAGTCGTGGTTCAGGAAGAGCCTCAGCTATGTTTGTGATGTAGTTGTGTAAGTAGTAAACTGTTTGGATTTTAATGAATAAAATAGTGCTGATCACGTCAGTGCCACTCCGTGCAGCTGGATCAGAGTTTCTGACTCCAGATCAACCTGTCACCTGACTCAAACAGGGTCACACAGTCCTCATTCATGAAGTGCTTTACAAACCCAAACATTTTCCCATTTAAGTGCAGATAGGCAAACAACATAGAGCCACTACTGCTAAAGAGACAGACAGTGAAAGTGGACAGTATATCTTTAGTTTCTTAACATAAAACTCATTTTTGCAGTTAAGGGCAGCACAAAAGTGATCCCATTAAACACATTTTTACTTTCCTCTGAGTTATCTGTTTCTTTCACTAGTTAGACTGACATTCGTTAGCTATTAGCTGCAACCACCCCAGGAAGAAGGGTTACATCTCCTGGGTCTAGGCGCGGCTTGCCCCTCTGGGGGCGGGGGTACCTAGACCTGGGATATGGAGTATGTTTGGGGAGTGTGACTGTCTGTGCAGTGTCTATTTGTGTCTGTCTACACGTTGGGTGAGTGCCGAGTATTTGGTTGTGTATATGGGGGTGGGAATGCACGTTTGTGTCCACGTGCGCCTGTTCGTCTGTGTCTATATGTCAGGTTGGGTCTTAGACTCAACCTCTCTGGGTACATCTCAGGCCCTCCAAAGTACGGAGGCCTATCTCCCCTCACCTCCTTTTCGAGCACACGCATTCTGTAGACAAAGATATATACATGAAAACTTGATTTTTAAGTTTTGTTTTTTTTGTTCTCTTTTTTTCTGTTGTTATTTCAATTATATTGGCATGTTTGAAATAAAACTATATCTATCTACCACACTCCCTGCTGATGCCCTCAGACATTGGTGTGTTGATGGTCCTTGTCGTCTGGGGCTGGGGCTGGGCGCTCATGTATGTACCGGCTCACTCCTGGTGGCCGATTGGCGGGGCCTTGCGCCTGTGGCCCGGCTGGGCCCCTTCCGGGGGTTGGGGTGCCCTCAGGCCTCTGGCCTTTGGGCCTGAAGCTCGGTCCTCTCTGGCACAGCTGGCTGCCGGCAGAGCCCGCGGGCACGCCACTGCAACCCCCTCTGGCCTCTGCTCCGTAGCTGCGGGGTGACCTCTCCTTTGGGGCTCTACTCAGCTCTTCCCAGGAGGGTGGCACGGTTCCCCCCCTTTTGGTGGTCCTCCTCGGGTCCTCGTACTCTGGGGCCTCTGGATATCTGGGGCCTGGATCTCCTCCATACCTGCTTCATACCATGGTGGACGGAGCTATGGCTCCCCACACTCCCTAGCAGATCGTTACATGGAGAAACCTTTGGAATACAAGCATGCTGATCCACACAGGTATGCACACAGGTGTACACACGGGTGTTCACAGACGCGGACTAAACCTTTCTTGGTTGCTGCCTCAAAGCACATTGTGCGCTGTCTATCTTGCGTGCTGCACAATATCGTTTATTATTTAGTATCTACTGTTATCTACTGCTAGCTAGTTTATTGTGATGGTGCTGTTTTTTTTATTATGTTGCTCTTTGTTGTTTGCTTTCTCTTCTGGTTTTTTTTCTCCATACAGGTGATCCAGGTGTTTTGTTTGTTTTTCTTTCTTTCTTGCCCCCTTTGTCACCGTCTCTTCTCCCCTCTGGTTTTCTTTCTTTCCCTCTCTTTCTTTCATTCTTTCTCCCTGTCCTATCCCCCAGTCATGTCTGTCCTGTTTGTAGCAACCAAAAATAAAATAAATACATAATTATAATAAAGGTCAATCAAATGGACCAATATGGCAAGGCCATGATGATCCACTTGGTAAAATAAATCCACTTGGCATCTTCCTTGGCCTTAAGACAACAATTCTGATGGCTAAAGATCCAAATGGGACAAAAAAAAAAAAAGCTATTAGCTGCAACCGACCGACTGCCCACATGACGTCACGTATTGACAAAAAAAATTAAAAGATTAAAAAAAAAATAGGGCTAAACATGTTTTTAAGTACTTATGTCTTAAATCTAGCCTCACAGAGTTACATCTATGTCAGTTTTTGAGAGCAGGGCTCGGTGGTGTAAATTAGCCTTTATATGTTTAATGCTTATGTCCTCTTTGAGGTTTGGCGATCTTTTCTCTACACAGAGATGCTACATGAGAGATATGGCACAGAATTCTCCGACAGGTCTGGAGTCGTTAGTCTTTAAAAACCAAAATGTGGAAGATTTACAAATTTACAAAAAATATATTAAACTGTTGTCCTTCAGTCTCCTGCAGATGAGAGCTGCAGATGGTTGCCACTGATACAGATGTCAGCGAACACTGAAAACACTGTACTCATTAGCACACGTGTCCGTCTGACTGCATGTCTCTCCTAACAGACATGCAACCATATGCACTTGCTCTCAGTGGGCTGTCAGTATCAACACCACATCTTTACCACTTGTTAAGCTGTCACTCATTCTGTAGAAAGGTGTGAAAGTATGTGAGACATCACTGTAATACAGCTCCTAACAAAAATTATGGAAAGACAGGAGCAAATAAATAAATCACAGATATAACCCAAACCTTTTTTGTAAACTAACTGCATGAACATCCTCCAAGTGTCCACGTTTGCCAGGTGTTCTATTCAAGATGTTAACACAGCATTGCACATAACACATCACATATATGTATAAGCACTTGGCGACAGTGGGAAGGAAAACACCAGGACAAACCCTCAGGCAGAGCCAGACTGGGGGGGGTGACATGCAGCCATTTGCTGTGAGCACTTTGGGGTGAGGGGGGACGAAAGACACACTGGGAATAAAGCCAGAGAGAGTCATGTTGATATTGATTTAATGACACGATAACTTTATGAGAAAATGATTTAATAGAATCACAACTGTAACCTCACAGTTTGAAAGAAAATGGACTGTAGCTTTGCTTAGTTAGATCATTGTGCCATCAGCAGAGATGGCTGAGAAAGTCTTTTCCAACAGAACCTGAAAGTGATTTTCTTTCTTTAATGCTCAGGTGATGTGTGGCGTTACCTCTGAATTTGTCAGAGAAGCCGAGAAGGCTCTGGTGCTCTTGGAATCAGAGCTAACACGAGTGGAACAAATGAGGCTCAACCCTGTACTGTGTTGGGTTTTGTTTTACCCACAGGTCAAATGTTACAAATCATAGTAAGTCTCATCCATTGTGGCATTATATGTTTTAGTTAAAGACACTCCATTTTTGTACCCAAACACTTCAAACGGGCCAAAATTCTGTAAAGACTGAAAACATTTTGTAGAATAGCTCGGTGTAAACTGGTTACCAGTAATGTACTGGATGTCAAGTTCCATAGCTTCATAGAAATGAGTCAGGTGGTAATTCACTATTGCTAATGCCAAAGGTGTTACATCTTCTTCATCGTTCGTAAGTAAGAATATTCAGCAGCACGACTTTGGAGAAACTGGTGGAGATTTTACAGTACGTAATCTACTCGTATGAATCACCTGCCAAATAAGAAGGCTGTTTGCCACTCAGTGGATTTCTCCTTCCTCATTCATACATGACAGGTTTTTAATCACTTCAGGGTTGCTAACCCTGTGTGTTGGCAAGGAGGCCCAGGGGTTCCTGCTCTGTGATTATACTGCCTTCAAAGTGTAGCTAATTATGTTAGCGTGGACTGCTAATGCACTGCTTTTAATTTGAATTGCCAGCTTCAGTGAATCATAACGGTTAGTCCTAATTACTGAAGGAGAGGTGGCCATATATCACAGTCATGGTGGCACTAAGGCTGTAAGCTCTGGCACAGCATACCTCACACAGAGTGCCTGGAACAAAGACAGTACTTACTAAAATACTGGAATTTACATTTATTTATATCTTCTGTCAGTAATGTTTATCTTGTGCGTGCCAAGGAAACAGTCAGATGGATCATGCAGCACAGAAAGGGGAGTAGCTCACTGAGTCATGTGACTGATCGAATCTCACCAACATGTTTTAGAAATACAGCAGTCTGCCTCTGACCTGCATCACCCACCTTTCCCTTTGCGTCATTCAAAACAGCTGCTTCCACTAGAGGGCACTGTTGAAACATAATCTGTGATCTCTTTTAAATCTCTCTCTTTTAAATTAGACTTTCACTCTTCTATTCCTGAGACTTTTATACTCTCCTGTTGGTAATTTTCAGTCCTGTTTATCATCTGCCCTGAGTTGTCTTCCACTGCTGCTTCCACCTGAACTCAGTCTGCTGATCACTCAGCCCACTGTCACTTAATTTGTTGTCACGCCGATAATGTTGTCAAGATTTCCAGTGTTTGTCATGTTCCCCGTGTTTCCCACTCCCCCTATTAACTCTTCCTTATTAACTTGGCCAGGCTTCCTGTTATAACCACTTTGTGATTCAAATATTTCCTGGTGTTGTTCCCAAACTGATTTACACTACAAGAGAAACTGACTCGATAGATGATACACGATCAATAGATTTCAATAGCTGGACTTGTATCAGTGCTTTGAAGGCCAAGAAGAAATAACCTAAGTTTGAAAAGGAAGATGTGATTCAGTTACTCAATATATTTCTTGTCGTCAGTAAAGTTGGAATAGTAGTGGATGAAAGAACCGGTTTTGCTTTTTATGTAAAGTTTTATGTTTATGTAAAGTTTGCTGAAATTGAAATTGTGACGCTGAAATTGTTGTAGATGCTGTTTTTTGCAGACTGGTGAACCATCTTTAAGTCTTAAACTTCTACCTATCAATAGTGCAAATCTTTTACTCAGTCATGTTACTGACCTGTTGCCAGTTAAGCTAATTCTTTTTTTTATGAGTTCTTTTATTTCTGAATCCCAAAGTCTTTTTAGCAGTGCTGTCAATAGATTTAAAACAGTTAACTGATTAATTGCAGAATCTTCTGTAATTAATCGTGATTCATCACAATTACTTGATCAGTTGCCTGGTTGCAATTACATTTTTTCAACTTTATATTTAAGCTTGTAAGAGAGACTTGTAGTCAAGACCGCCTAATCCGAGACCAAGACAAGACCAAGTTGAGACGAGACCAAGACCAAGACAAAAAAAGTCTTTAAACTGAAGCCAGATGCTGCCTCGTTTACGGGTGTCAGGCATATTTATGTGTTTTTGCTTTCGCACAGCCCTCCTCACCGCTGTCTACTGTCTCACTCACTTACTGAGAGGACAGACGGACGCTCCACTTGACTGTCGCGTCTCTCACCCTCTCTGTTTTTCACATAATGATATTATCCTATATCCTCGCATGTG
>NW_005187402.1:305330-317651 GCF_000239375.1 Pundamilia nyererei | reverse complement strand
ACATCATCAAATATACAGTTGAAACCAGATATTTATGTACTCTTCAGATAAAAACACTTTTTTCATTGTAACATTAAATCAGACTAAATGTTTATTTTTTTAGATTGATAAATATAAAGAACATATGTTAACTTTAAGAGTAAAGAGAGAAACTATCTGTATTTCTTAATTGCAAATGGCACCAAATTGTATTCAAAATTGAGCCACACTTATGGAGCTCCACAGTTCTTTTCCTGGTGTTTTGGTTGACATCTCTTGATTTTCCCATGTCAAAGAAACAGGCTGTGTTTTACCTTATATACCTCAGTTTGATATCAATCTTTTGTGATACACCGTCATATTTACATTAGTAGTTCAGTACGAATGATTTGCTTTGGTACCTGATCAAACTTAAGCTCTCCTCTGTCTGCAGCAAACTCGCAGGCAGCAGCTTCTCCCCCCTCGCTCAGATGGGTGCTGCGCTCAGTCGCCTAGTGCCTGAGCTCGGATCATACCAAAATTAGGGGGAATTTACGACGGTGCGCTCTGTGCTTTGTGTGTTGTTTTTGTTTTATACAGTTGTCAGTCAGGCATCTAACTAACAAATTACACTCCAAAAGACCCCGTGCTTCTGAAAATATGACCCGGGCTTAAGCCCAGTAAGCCACCCCCCGCTCCGCTGATTGTTGACTCCAAATCTCCCGAACACTATGTCAATTTGAGAACGCAAGACCGAAACAGCGAGACCGAGACCGAGACAAAAGTCAGTCGAGACCAAGACAAGAGCAAGACCACGTAAAAGTGGTCTCGATACTGGTCTTGAAACATCCAACTCTAGTAAGAGACATTTCTGCAATATAATGAAGTAAATGCAGAATAAACACAAAGAATGTCAAATGCTTAAATTCAAAGACAATTTAAATAGTTTTCTTCAATCTTTGAACACAAGTTCTCTCATGTGAAATACAACTTTTTTTTTAAAAAAATCTATATACTAATAGGTGAGTACACACACACACACAGCTATGTGTTCTCATTATTTTTAAGAGATCTGCAGTTTGTTGCAATCGGCCATAGGAAATGAACGGGAATTGATGCGACTTTTTTTGGACAAGATTGCTAAATTAGCACTTTATGCTAGCAAGCTTATCAACATGCATCCATAAAACGGGTGCAGCACACAGACGCACACATCCTAGAATATTTCAAAGCAGAAACAGAGGCAGAGCCTTCAGCGTTCAGGCACCACTTTTAGGGCTGCATGTTGAATAACATATTGAATAACATTTAAATTCCTATTGTTTCGTGTTATACTCGATTATTTCCTGTGTGAATGATGCACTGTGTAATACACAATACACTTAAATACACTTGATTATTTAAGTGTAAAACATATGAGGCGATTATATAAACTATTCCCCGAATTTACAGAAACTGCACTATATTGTGATGTATATTGTTATTGAGATATGAAATGATTTTTAACGTCATGTCACACGCTGACCTGTGAAATTTGGTCCCAGTTTGATGAATCCTCCGTTACTTACTGCAGTAGACTGTTGGAGGCTTCCCATGATCCACTGGCCATTTCTTGTTAAACAACCTTTTCACTCACTGTGTGTTTATACACCTACACTAACTGGCATGATGTCTCTCTCTGTCCTATCTCCACATTCACCACACTGATCCTGGTTCTGTAAGAGGTTACTTTCTGGTAAACAGGAGGTCTTCCTTCTCACCATTGCTGAGTGCTTCGTCAAAGAGGTTTGTGGACTTGTGAGATTTTCTCCGTGTTATTGCAGAGGTTCCTACCTCAAAGTACGAAGCACCTCGAGGCTACTGTTGTGATTTGGAGCTGCATAAATCAAACTGAAGTTATCGCTTGCGTCACATTCTGACAGTGAGCACAAAGTTTCACAGCTTTGGACCCATCTTTGAGCGCATGCTTGAGGAACTGCAGTTTTTGACACTTTGACGGGACAGATTGGAATTAGGTTTCCTCCTTTTAGAGGATTGGCTCATAGACCCCTTTGTGCTGTGCGTTTAAAACTTTTATACTGAGCACTACATAAAATAAGAAAAAGTGCACAGGTGCTAAGACGGACACCTGTTTAATTGGTCTTACTGACAATCAGGAGTCTGTTTATGGATTTTACATATTGATCAGATTAAGTGCAAGATACTGATCACAGGATTTCTCAAATGTGGTCGATTGTGACCTCTGAAGCGTCTGTACCCCTTCCTCTTTTTCATTTCTGCATCACACACTTGACCTGTGACCTCTCTAATATTGTTACTTCCTCTCCTCTTTCGTTAAGAGCCTTTCTGTCTTCTGTTAGACTCCTTTTTTTGTGCCTCCATGTACCCCCTGTGCTGCCCTTTCTTCACACACTTCACCTCTTTTCATTTTCAATTTCATGTTCCGTCTGGTATCAGGTTTATTTTTCATTCTAATTGTGATACTATTACTCAAATTGAACTCCGTTCTAAGCCACCAGCTACTGAAGCACACAATATAACACACTGAATGCTGCATTGCCACCTAACACTGAAATTAATACTGGATGGTGTTTATTAGACTCATTTGTGACCCGGTCATCACCTTGTGACTTTCGATTCACTCGCTGTAAAATAAGCTGGCAAATTGCCCAAATTACCAAAATGCAAAGTGCTTGCTGTTCTACTTTGTCAAGTTAATAGAACTGAGTCTTTACCTCTGATCTTCACCCATAACTAATTTTCTGCAACAGCTCACTTGATTTCTTCTAAGTTTCCCGAGCTGCTGACGTTATCCTGACTCATAACCAATCGCCTTGCTTTCTTGCTAACCTCAGTCTCCCTGTATGATCGATGAAACCTTTCTGTTTTATTCCAACTTTGTTTTATTAATTTCAACAATGACATACAAAGTTAGCAACAGCAAAGTCAATCTTGATTTCAGAACCGTTGTATGTCCATTATACAAACCTTTCTGTTTTTATAGCTCACTGTCTTCCTTGTTCTTGTCTTTTTTACGTCTTTCCCTCTACTCATCACTATAAGGTAAGCAACTGCAGTCCAGCCCAAATCATGGCTCTCCACCTCCACCTGAGTCCAGGAGCAGAACTGACCTATATTGGATCATGCCACCCCCAAACAAACCATTGAGTTTTGGTATCGACAGTTTGCTGGGGATTAAAGTCCAGAATGCCTTCAAATGCTGAGGTAATGCTGCACTTAGTATCGAGCCAGGATTCCTCTGCATTGACAGAAAACACACATTTCAGTGTAATGATGATAAATGTGGTTCTATTGAATCACAGCATGTATTTTCACAGGTCTGCATCGGTCCATAGCACTCTGACCAATATTGGAACTGATTATTCACAATTATATTTTCTTTGTAATTCTAGTGTCTAGTATTTAGAATAGTTCAAAAGCTTGTTTTCAAACCAGCACTATATCACCTTTTTACTTTTCATATACAATATATTCAAGGTTAGGAATCACAAATTACCCTGTGCTGTACATTTCCCTCCAGGGCTCACAAAGCTGCTTGCTGGGAGAGAATATTAGTTTACTTTTAATTAGCATTTTAATCTAATTACCATCTTACCATTTGCCCCATTATCACTAAAGTCTAATGAACAAAGGCTAATTAGGAATTAATCTGCTTCTCTTTTTTTTTTTTTATTCCAACCACCTTTGAACACTCATCTAGGTTGTTTTCTTTTGTTTTTTCAAAAATAAGAGTGTTAGAATATAAGAAAGAGGAAACATAAAACAGAGCTGCAACTCATTTGTACAAAATCTCCGTTACCAAGTTAAGAGCGACCAAAATGTCAAAATGCTTCATAGAATTTTATTATATTTCAAAGTATTTTAAGGGCTAAAGAATGAAGTCCACGCATTTTATTAGGTTTTGCTGGTTTACAGTGCAGATGTGTTTTTTGTCTGCAATGATGGTTAATGAATCTCACACACGTACTTTGTACATAAGTAATGAGGAGAAGACAGGAGGCAGCAGCTTCACTTTTATGGCTCAGCCCGTTTTAGGTCTTGTTTATTTTGCATATAATTAATAACTGGTGTTGTAGTCAGGAAGGGTTCAGTGGGGACATAGAAGGCTGCTGTAGGAGTCAAGCAGCTATTTTTCATCTGTAAATACTGAAGCTGTCAACAGAATTTTACTTGGTAAATATGCAGCTGCCATATTTTGTCTTAGAACATGGTTCTAACAGCACCCAAATGTATTACAGTACAAAAACAAACAGAAATCCACTACAAATGTTATAAATAAGAAGAAACAGTGTCATCCATCCATCCATCTTCTTCTGGGGCTGGGTCATGGGGACAGCAGCCTAAGCAGAGAAGGCCAGACCTCCCTCTCCCCCACCACCACCTTCAAAATTTCAACAACCACCAAACATTTAAAACAGTAAATGAGAGCAGGAACACGGATTCTGCACAAAGACGTAAACACACAGCGCAACCCGCGGATCAGAATCAGTGAGATGTCGCCTTTCTCACCTGACTGCACGGACACAGTCGGCTGAAAGCCAACAGCTCGCTGATTCTGATCTGTCGGCGGGTCTGCGCTTTGTGTTTACACCCTTTTTGCGCTGATTCTAAAGCTGTTAGTTTGATCTCTCTCCAAACAATATTGACCGAACCAGCAGCAAAAGAAGAGCCAAACTGCGCTTCACATAAACATCGTCATGAATTCACTCTGACTTTTACCGTTTTGCTTCCACCACAATAAAATAAATAAATAAATAAAAAATCACACTTCATGCACAGCTCTCTCTCTCTCTCTCTCTGTACTTCAAGAACAGTTTCCCGTCTAAAAATCAGTTTTCTGCATTATTCGCTTGCTTGTTACGCACCAGTCTACCGTTGTTTACAGCGCTCTCGGTCGCTGTTTTTTTCGTTTTACATACTTCCCGAAAATAAAACCTAATTTCTGCCGTTCAACAGGCTACTGAACAAATTTAAACTTTCTAAAATTATGCAAAATGCAAAACACTTAGCTGTGTCTCTAATAAAACCGCTGTAATGTCAGAGGTAACGTTTGTACTATGTTGATTAATGGTTTTCTTTTGTTTTTGATGTACTGCAGAATATTTTTATAAAATCCCAGGCCAGGAAAACTACCATGTTTTTCTGTGATTTGTCTTCAGCTACTTTGACACAAAGGCATCTGCTGTGATGCTCACACCTTTGATAAAGTCTGGAAAGTGTCAGCTTCTTTTTTATAGATACAAAAATATGTAAATGTACTGATCTGAATTATAATATTTCTGACTGTCAAAATTTCCCAGATTCAAATCAAATTGAATCGAATCAAATCGAATTGAATCGAATCGTGGATCGAATCGATTCGGGACCTTGTGAATCGGAATTGAATCGATTCTAGAAATCAGTGACGATACCCAGCCCTATTTGCAATATAATTTTTGCTCTTTTGTATTCTGACTTTGCTTCTGCTGATTTAATTTATGATCGGGATACACTGTTAAACATCAACACTCAATGGAGAGCTAGTGTGACAGCTGGGACAGCAACAGAAAACCTTTTCCTCCTCTGGTGTGTTCCTCACCTGAGTGCGTGCTACTGTGCACAACCGGCAGGACTTCCACCCTCAAAAGAGGAACGAGGGCTGGTGTTCCAGATTAACTGGCGTCACAGATTAACTGGCGTTGGTCGAACAGATGTGTGGTAGACTTGCTTTTCAGGAACCGCTATCGACAAAACAGCAAATAAACACTAAATATTTCATCTGTGATATTTGTGAGGGTCCCTCAAACACACTCCGTCAGTCTTGTTGCTGTTGAACAACTAAATGTTTAAAAATGCCGCGAGTTTACCTGGTGATATTCTCACGCACGAGGCGATCGCGGAAACAGCAAACTATTAACACCACGCCGATGCTGCTCACAGGACAGCAAGAGTAAACGATTGGGAGAATCTTGTCGTCGTTATCGTTTCCCTCGTACGTGTTATTACTCGGATTTCAGTGTTTTCGCTTCACAACTACAGCGTGCAGTTTACTTGCTGTGCACTCAAATGGAGTTGCGTCAATTAGCTCAACCTGTGGCCAAGTGCCACAACCTACAGCCAGATTAATTTGTGACACATCTGCACCTGGCTCTATCGCCACGTTAGAATTCGTTTCATGCACGATACATTTGATACTTTCTATTTTGTCTGTTTTTGTGTCTTGCAAATAAACCTTTAAAATAAATGAAATGGTATTATGCATTTATTTTTGGCCTACATCAGTAAGAAATGCAAAATTATATACACAAAGTTATAGAAATCACCACTCCTGCTGTTCATGATGATTATAATATTTCTTCCCATAACAAACGAAATACGTCTTGAACAAATATGTGCACATTAGCATATGCTACTTCCGGCGCGGAAACTCCTGTGGGGAGCTTTGTTTCCGGTGTCCTAGTCGCGCCTTGTTTACGGTCCAAAACAAGTTAAGCAAATGAATGAATCAAGCGGCAATTTACATTTCTATAGATGTCTTGGGCATTTACCCAATATATCTATAAATGATGTTCATCAACTTGTCGATATTTTTCCCCCCACGCCTCAGAGCAAAAGAGAAAAGGGATTCAAATGTTATATTTCTCAGCCGTCCCTCGTTTATCGCGGGTGTTATGTTCTAAAAATAACCAGCGATAGGTGAAATCAAGTAGCCAGTTTTATTTTTTGACGGTGCAAAACGTTTCGTGGCCATCGTGGACATACAGTACTGCACTTCAGAGTCACACTGCTAGCGATCGATGCAGCGATTCTGTACTGTACAGGAGAGACGTCACGGAGGAGATCGTCTGCAGCAATCAGGACACATGACACAATGTGATGTGTAAGGAAAAAGAAAAGCCTGCAAACTTGCACTAAAAAAAAAAAAAAAAAATCTGCGAAACAGCGAGGTGAAAGGTGAACCGCGTTATAGCGAGGGACCACTGTAATTTTGAAGGTAAGTCACAACATACCCTTCGTACATACTAATGTATAGAAACCCTTACCAGCAATCATTCATTTTTGTGTGGCTTTTTTCACGGTTTGTTAACATGCTGTGTGTGGTGTGTACTTAACTAGCTGATCTCGACATAATGGGGGAAACATCTGGTTTGACTATTCTTGACCTGTAGTTTGAATGTCTTAAATCATAAGACCAGTCACTATACAGAGATGTGCTTCTGAATGTGGACGATGTGTCTTCTGCATGCAGTAATGCAGTTCTGCTTGTGTTGAGTGATGTAAACAACTGATCGATCTAAACTCTTTAAACCGCAAAATTGATCATGAGATTTTTTATGACACAACAGTGGTGAGTGTTCCCACCTTCTGTTCTTTTTGTAACTTAACGCGATCTTTCCGTTTTCGAGTTTTGGACATGATTTTGGAGTATTTCTTCGCAGTAGCGATTGACCACAAAGTAAAGCTGCCGGAAATGTGTAACCCCACATCCGGTCTCAAACCAGGAAGTTAGCATTTTCTCGTGCATAGGGTCTATTTCGCTAGTGTTGTAACATCACATCCTGTAAACACAGTCTGCCTGTGTCTTTTCTCTGGAAATGAACATTTTCAGCCAATATAGGCAATATATCAACATGGCTGGAGAGAGTTGATTGTTATAGGCAAGTGTGGTTAATCTAATAAACATTTGTATGGAGATGGCAGTTACTTTGGATTTACAGCAGTTACACAGTGATTAGTAATAAACAGAGCCGGTGTGATTGAGTGGATTTAAGAAAGTGAGTAACTCAGGTGTGTCAGTTGGTTTGTCATCTGAATTTTGAGTGTGGGGGAGAGCTAGACATGTTTACTTTTAATGCTAAGCAAGGAATATTCTTGATTTATTTCCAAAACTTGCATATGATCCGCAATTTGTAGCAGATCTACTGACTATCACATAGCAGCTGGAGCAGTCTCAAATGAGTTCAGTCCACTGCTGCCACCTGTGGCCAAGTGCCACTAGATTAACTTGTGACACATCTGCAGTAGAGGCTGAGCACTTACACCTGGATCATTCAAATCGACCCACAAACATATTGAAAGATGCAATGCCAGCAATGTGGATTGTCAAGCCAATCATTAAGCAAAGACAACAGGGATCATTTGTTTCTGTTTATTACACAGCCAGATTAACTTGTGATACACAGATACAGGCAAATATCAAAATTACCATTGGTGTCAAAGATCTTGGAAAAAACTGTTGCAGGACAACTTTGAGAAGAACAATGTTCTGGACAGGCAAAAGCGCATCAAATCAGACTTTTCTGACCCAATGTGACCCATATCTGATCATGGTATGACAGTGTGAACGGCACAAATCCGATATTTTCAAATCGGACCTGGGTCACTTTCGTATGTGGTACTGAATCAGATACATATCTGATGTGTTAGAAAGAGACTGCTGTTTGACGGTCATGTCGCATTAAATCCGTCTTTTACGTCACAGACATAAGACAGACGCCAAGTATCAGCACCGGAGAAGACATTGTGAACGCTTCCTGGACATCCAGTGAAACTGTTGGGAAGACAACGTTGGAGAAACGTGAACATTTTATTTGTACTGTATAATCTGCAGATTCTGACAGAAATCTGCAACTATCCTTTGAAGCACCGCTCCTCTAAAACAGCAATAAGGATAATTATTAGGTTATTTACATTATTATGTAAATACCAAAATAACTTAAAGCAGAAATTGGGAAACGTAAAGTCTGAAACAAGTCTTTATATTAAGGCCATCAGTCAAACAATACCGTTTGCTCTGGGTCTAAACAGAGCGCGCTGTGTGTGACGTCTTCTTTTGTGCATGCGGCCGCTTTGAGCGTTCACACTGGAGCGCGTTTGCTGTCGCATTTTATTTGTCGTGTGAACAAGCAGACGACAAAAAAAAAAAAAAAAAAAAAAAAGGAATTGAGCATTAAGACCTGCAGTGTGAACGTAGCCTTAAAGTGTGTGGTGACACTGATGGCAGCAGACTCTGGAGAGTACACAGTTCTGGTTCTGTTGGATCTCAGCTCTGCTTTTGATACTGTTGATCACAGCATCATGATAAATAGGCTGAAGGACTTGTTTAGGATAACTGATGTTGTTTTAAATGGTTTATGTCATATCTCTGAGAGATCCTTTACCGTCTGTATGAATCATGTGTTGTCTGAAACATCAGTTCTGCCCTCTGGGGCACCTCAAGGATCTGTTTTAGGTCCTATTCCCTTTTTGCTGTATATCCTCCCTCTAGGCCAAATTATCAAACGTTACAATAATATTTCTTATCTTTATGCTGATGATATTCAGTTACTGTTCAAAACTTCTGAGTTTTATAAATTGTCTTGTTTCAATAATTGTCTTGTTTCAATAATTGTCTTGTCAAACAATGGTTAAATGACAGTTTCCTCCAGTTAAATGCAGCTCAAACAAACCTTGATTATTGCACCCGATCACATGCTCTCAGAAATAAAGCAGCATATCAGTTTTTAGACCCTTCATTTCAGTAGAGTCTCAGAAACTTGGGTGTTATATTTGACGGTTCAATGTCTCTTGAGAAACACTCTAAACAACTAGCCCGGAACTGTTTTTATCATCTAAGAAACGTTTTAAACTGAGACTACTGGTGTCAAAGGCAGAACTTGAGATGATTCTTCATGATTTTCTCTCTTCTCGTTTGGATTATTGTAACGGTCTTTTTACGTGTCTCAACAAATCAGCTGTGGATCGCCTTCAGACTGTACAGAATGCTGCATCAAGACTTAACTGGCACAAGAGGTTACACATTACTCCAGTTTTAGCTTCTCTTCATTAGTTGCCCGTAAATTTTAGGGTTCATTTTAATCCTGAGCACTTAGGTCTTCAGGTCAGAGGTTACGGTTGCTCCCACGTACTAGGTTTAAAACAGATGGGGACTTTTCAGGCACCAAGGCTGTGGATCTCCCTGCAGTCTTTACGCTGTCTAGACTCCATGGACTCCTTTAAAAGCAGCTGAAGACATTTTTATACAAACAAACTTTTAATAATTTTTTCACCGTTTTTTTTTTATTTGTATTTCTGGTTTTATTGTGAAGCTCTTTGTGATTTTTCACACAAGAGCCATTGATTAGAGGATCTAAGTGCTCTATTGGGGGTATATAAGTCAAGGAGGTCGATTAAGTAGCTGGGTGCCAAGTTTTTTAAAATTTTAAAAGTGTACAAAAGGATTTAAAAAATGAAGCAGTATTTCATGGTGAGCCAGTGAAGGTTGGCTAAGACAGGTATAAAATGATCATGTCATCCGGTGCCGCTTAAAAGACGTGCTGTGGCATTTTGGACTAGTTGCAGACGTTGGATGAGGGCTGCAGACTGAACTGAGGGCAGCTGCAGTCTCGGGAAAACCAGTCTTATTTACAGCAGTTGTAGGTGAGCCGGGAAAAACACAATTTCTCTCACTTGCTACAAGAAATGTCTTAGTGTCAGAGTCAGTGTTCTTTTCACTCACCACATCCAGCAGTTCTGAAGTCTCAACATCCAGCTGTGGGGCGATGCGCCGGCGGTGCAAACGCCGCTTCCTCCTAGGACATCACTCCGAAGGGCCGGGTAACTCCACACCCGGCGGGTCGGTCAGCACATCCTCCGCCGAAGCGAGCAGGCGAGCGGTAGCGGCGGGGGTTAAAGGTGAAGTTCATGGAGGATGAAATCCTTTACGAGCAGGTGCAGTGAGTCCAATAGCCAGGGGTGACCGGAAATAAGTTGCTGCAGCCTGGCTTCCACAGCGCAGAGAAATCCTTCTCACTCATGTTCCAGCCACAGGCTAACCAACCTCGAAGCAGCGTCGATTAGGACATCCTGAAGCTTCTCGGGTGGGGCGATTGCTGCTGGATCCATAATCTGGCTGGTCTGTACTGTCACAGCTAAGGGGATGAGCCGTGTGGAGAATATAAATGAGGATCCAAGCACAAGCACTCGCTGAGATGTGAAGGTGGTTTATTGTAGAATAAAGCACAAGGTGAAAAATGGCAAATAAACTAATCTAAAACTAAACTATACTGGGAAAAACTAAACAGCAAACATGGACACGAACATGGAGGATGAGCAGAGGCATAAGAAGGTGGAAGGCAGAGAAAACACATGGAGACTTCAGGGGAGATTTACAGAAGATTCCCAGACAGACCAGCAACTACTACACAAGTAGACACGACTTAAATACACACCGAAGAACACAGGGAGATTATACACAGGTGGGGAACACAGCTGGAAGTAATTGACAAGACGAGACAGGGGAAGCAAAACTGAATACACTCACATGAGACACAGACCTTCACAATAAAACAGGAAACAATTCACAAGGACGCTTGACACTGAACTAAACCTACATTAAACACAAGAATGCAAAACCTGAGAACAAAACCCTAAATCAGAATAAACTGAAACATAGAATATAATATTCAAAATAGGATAACTAAAGAATCAGAACATAGACCATTATACAGATAAATACCACAATACAACCGAAAATGCTGCGTCAAATGACCCAGAACTGTGACACATAAACCAAGCAAAAACGGGCTGACAGGCAGAACACACAGCATGGGAAGATGGAGATCACGACACAGACAAACAAACACAGACTATCAAAATAAAAAGGAAACACACAAAAGGTACAGACTTGCCACTAAAAAACAGAGGAAGGCACACTGACTGAAACCAGAAAAACTTAATATAACCTCAAAAGAACTGAAACCATGAATAATAATAATAATAAAGAAATATAATAAAACACAAAACACTGGGTCGACCCAGGCACCTCAACAATAAGTAGTTTAAGTGTCTTTGTTGTTGTGTGTGTGTGTGTGTGTGTGTGTGTGTGTGTGTGTGTGTGTGTGTGTGTGTGTGTGTGTGTGTGTGTGTGTAAAGAAAATAGCAAGTACTCTACTCCACGACAGAACAGACAGAATAATAGAAACATGGAAACATTACATTAGATCACAGCAACAGATATCAAATTGGAATGCTGCTGTGCCAGACACTATCCAGCCTTCAATTCTTTGTGTGTATTTATCCCTCCATCTGCCCATTCATCTCTTTCGCTTGTCTGTGGTTCAATCTCCAAGCCTTCTATTTAGGTATCTATACTTGTCCCTCCTGCTGGCCTCTCCTCAATGTATCTGTGCATCTCCCCAGCCCAGCCTGACTCTATTTATCCCTGCCTCTGGCTTTCCATTTTTCTTTTTCTTCCATTAATCCTAGGGCTGCTCGATTATGGCAAAAATGATAATCACGATTATTTTCACTGAAATTGAGATCACGATTATTTGACGATATTTATTTAACCCTTTAAGACCTACTATAGAACCAAGTCCACCA
>NW_005187402.1:272333-273432 GCF_000239375.1 Pundamilia nyererei | reverse complement strand
CTCACATATACTAATGTGCCACAAACAGGACTTTATATCACCAACCATTCCCATTTTATTACGGTGTATCCATATAAATGGCCCACTATGTATATTGAATTTTCTATTTGAATCAAGTGTTTTAGGTTGCATCTTAATTTGAAGAACTGTCTCACTGCAGTAATTTTGGGGACTCCTTTAAATCACAAAACTTCTCACTGGAATAACAAATGCAAGACACTTAATACTTTCCCTTATATGATTATATACCAGGCTTTTTTTCAGGGAAGAGTCCCTTGTGTAGTAAATGAAAATGGGGAGTTTGGTCGTATAGCCCTGGGGGTAAAACAGAATATCAACCAACATCACTTGTGACTCCAAGCAAAGAGTGACCACACCGGGGCACATGTTTAAATAAGGAAAGTGTATTGTAGTGGCAATTCCTTTTGTTTGACAAACAAAACATCCCACAATTCAAAGTCCACAAGCCACTGCTGCACTGAGATAATATTTCGTACGCAGGCAAAAGAAGTCAACTGTGCAAACTTGAAAGTTGCATTTTATTGTTTATTTAATTTATCCAGTGTGGCAAGCAATAACAAGGTCCTTTTTTTTTCTTTTTCTTTTTTTTTGTTTTTGTTTTGTTTTGTTACTTCCTGCTGCTTCTCCTGCTCTGGTTAAAAATAAAAAAATACAAAAAAATAGGTCTACCCCAGTGCATGCTGGTCCTATAAAGTTTACTCTTTATAAAGTCCCGCAACACAAGACAATATCAAACAGAGCTCCACTCTGTAGAGTAGGCAGTCCTGATGAAGAACTTTTATCTTGTACAATCAAGCTGCGCTTCATATTTTTGGCCACAAGATGTCACCAGACAGGACTCTGTAACGCTTTGAGTACAAGTGTTGTGCCAAAAAAGTGATTGTCGTCCAAAAACTGGTTTCCAATGTTTCTGTATATTTTTTATGTGTAATATCTTCACGTATGTTCGTAAATAGACTTCGGTGAACAGGGTTTACAAAGGGGTTATATAGAGAATTAGAAAATTATCCGTTTTTCAAGTATATTTACAACTCTGTGTTATTGTACTTACATTATAACCAATCCGGTCCTTTATCCC
>NW_005187402.1:244176-270332 GCF_000239375.1 Pundamilia nyererei | reverse complement strand
CTACAGAGAAAATTACATTTTATTTCTGTAATTAACACATTTTGAACTCTTAAAGAAATATAACAAAAGGAAAGACACCCAGCTGAACTAAAATGATCCATGTAGCATAAAAAAAACTGTTGTGAGCCGCCACCCTTATATCGCCTTTGGGCTTTTGGAGCCTTGACCTGACTTTTAAAGAATAATTGGAAAAAAAGCACTATGCTGCTAAAAAAAAATAGATATTTGCAAAAATTCTGAATTCTAAAATCTAAATATGTATTTTACTTGGTTAATGTGTGTGGCGGGGCGTGGTCTGCAGTGCCGCTGTATGGAGTCGGACGCACCTGAGCGGCACCCGCAATCACGCCTCACCGCCTTAAAGTCTGTGCTCTCTCTGCTGTTGTGTTGGTCTGTGTCGGGCTGTGAGCTGAAAAGCTACAGCCGGCTGTATGCGTACAACAACCGTGTGTGAAAAGCGATCGATAAAGACATGCTGAAAAGCGTGTTCATGCAAACATCGTCGGGTCTGCCGTGATATGTTTACAATGGGACTTCTGGTCCTGAACCTCTGCAGGCGTTTCGGCGGGTATACTAGCTTCCGCGAGTGTTACGCTTATTTTGAGAAAAAAAAAAAAAAGATATAATTTTATTTTTATATTTCAATATCACAATAATCTTCCAATTTAGAACTACAAGTTAATAGAAGAACTAAACACAAATAAAATATACTTCAGCTAAATACTTCTAATTTAATTTCCCAAACCACCCGGAGCCGCAAAATAAAGACTAAAGAGCCGCATGCGGCTCCGGAGCCGCGGGTTGCCGACCCCTGGAATAGGTAGATATCTTCAGCACTCGTTGAGAAAGGGGTGTCAATTGCATTTAGGGACCAGTTGATCCAATCCATAATTCCTCTTTTTCTTCAGACTGTGAGAGAGACTAGACAAGGACATAAGAGGCTAAGCAGGGAAGCTAAGAGAGAGGAGGAGGAGAGGAGAAAAGTGCGACCGCCTTCGTCAAGAGCAAGAGCAGAAGGATAGTCTCCGTCTGTGTCCCTCATTTTGTGTTACTCTTGCCCTGTCTCACTACTATCATTATTCGTGTCAGCTGTGTTCCCTGTGTGCTCCTACGTTCCTCGTTAGTTCGGTGTGGCATCGTCCATCATGGCTGTGTCTCCCTGTGGGTCTCCCCATGTCTTAGTTTAGCATTTCCCAGTGTAGTTTATTCTTTGCATATCTTGCACGCCTGCAATAAAGCAGTGTTTTGAGTTCTCTCTTTTTTTCTCCGCGTATGAGTCTGCATCTGGGTCCTCTCCTGCCTGGACCCAAAAACTAAGTGAACTAGTGATGTTCGAATCGTGAACGAATCGTTCAATACTCGAGAATCACTTTACTGACTCGTGAATCATGATTCACAAGCCCAACTGACTCACTGACTCATCCCTGTTGCTGTTAGCAAACTAATTCCATTAGTACTCGCTCACCCCCTGCCTCCTGTGCTGAATCATAGAGCGAACGAATCACTCAGGACTCGCTCACCCCCTGCCTCCTGTGCTGAATCATAGAGCGAACGAATCGTTGGCTGTCTCCCAATTCAGGGTCTGCAGCCTTAAAGGCCGCATTTTAAGGCCGATTACGTCACAGCAACGCGACGAAGGCTGTCCCAATTCAAAGGCTGCTTGAAATGCGGCCCTCAAGTGCGTCCTTCATTTCCCTGAATTTTAAGGAGGTGGCGGTGTAGACTTCGTGGCCCAACATATCCCAGAATGCATAGCGCGGCGATGGGTGTGGATAATTTTGCCGAAAAAAACAGCGGATGAGGGGCGCCCAAAGAGTAAACTTTAAGTAAGTACTGAATATTATGTCACTTATTTATGTGCAAATGTTTAATAACGAAGAACATTAAAACATTACTGTTGGCCACATGTCTGCAAAGTCATGTGACATTAGTGACGTTTGTACTAACTTAAAGCCTTTACTTTAAAATATACGCCGTTCAACAGCTGACCTTAATCTTACAGAGAATGATCAAAGCTCATGTAGAAACAAACAAACAATTGAACAAAATATTTTCTCTTTCATTTCTGTCAAATAAAGCTGTATGAAACATTTCCAGCTGTTAGTATCATGGTTGCTAGGCAACCTGGGCAGCGCAACGGAGCCCATTTCACAAGCCTCGCACTTCCGGCCTTAGCGGTCTTTGAGTACTAGGCCCTTGTGGACCGTTGAGGCTGTGTACTTTAAGGCTGCAGACCCTGAATTGGGATACAGCCTCTCACTCACTCACCCCCTCCCTCCTGGCTCACAGCTTCTTCTTCTTCTTCTTGGTTGGCAACCAATGTTAAGGCGCATTACCGCCCCCTGGCTCACAGCTCAGTGGACATTTAAATGAGAAAATATATATTTGACACATTTAAGAAAAATACTAATAAAATACAAATAAACAAAATAAATGTTTATTAAGCAATTTTGATAGGAAATTGCTTAATTTTAGAAATGTTTTTGCTCTTTTTTTGCTCTATAAAATAGTTGGGGTTTTTTTTAGAATCATTCATCTTAGCAGTGGGATTTACATGAAAAGAGAAACTAATTACGTTTGGGTGAAAATGTAAATTTTTTTGCACTCTCTGGTCAACTGACTCAGTGAATCAAATGACTCAAAAAACTCGATTCACTTTGGTGAGTGACTCATTTAAATCCGATTCAGTAAAAATAATCAAATTTACCATCACTAAAGTGAACACAACATGCAGAGGAGCTCTAATCCTCCTGCCTCCTCCAATAGCCAAACCGATCTGTTCATCTGATTGGATAGTTAAATTTGTGATTGACATGACATTGGCCAATCAGATGAAAGGAAGAAAAATAGGGTCAAAATTTATACTTGTAACTTGAGTGCAGAGTTTCACACGTATTTTTTGGCTAAGTCCACACACAAATCTTTTTTACGCACACACAAATTCTTTTTACAAATCCTGATTTGCAAGTACAAAATATTTATGACCACAATTTGAGCCCATACTATTTTTAACTTGGGTTAAGAGAGTGATGAAAGGGTGTTTATGAAAATAGCAAAGTTTATGTTTGGGTATGTCTGTATTGAAAAAAAATATTATGCAGCTACGAGTGAGAGTGTACCGCCCTAATTGTATAGGGCGGTACTATATAGATTGTATATGCATGCGCCACCTACCCACAAAATGGGAAATGGTTTGGCATGGAAACAGCTTCGAAGATGGTTATTAAAAATATACTGCTCCATGTTATTGCTTGAGCAGGAGTCTTCATTCAAGAACCCAACACAACACTGCTGTTTTTATTCAGTTCATTTGAACTCTTTGGTGTGATCCCTATCAGCTCACACTGCGTCAGGGCAGGAAGTTTGTAATTTGCCTCTGTAACAATGTAAAAGAATGAACATGGTTTTGTTGTGGTTAAATTCCTGCTAAACTTGGCATCGCAACCATGGGTTTATTTTGAAAGATTTGATTTTGAAACTTTTATTTTGAAAATCTGCAATGGAAGTCTGCTACTGGTAAGATGGTTTTCCCTAAGCTTATCCCGTTAGAAACCCATGGTTATTCATGTCCCATGTTATTGCAGAGACCCACAAAAGGGGAATAAACCACGCCTGAGCTCTACCCATCTTGAGTCCAGAGAGTTTTACTCATACAGCACCGGACATAGAGACTGAGTGGGGTTACACCTCCACCATAAACAGAAATCAGCTGTTACAACATGGTGTAAGAAGGTGGAGGAGCTCTCCGTGGCTGTAGCAGCACATTGTGAGGCTGTGATCAGCTGACCTGTTCAACAACACAGAGTTACAGAACAGTCCTTTTGTTTAAATCCAACGGTCTTCTTCCTCCCTGTGCTCTTTCTTCCCCCTCTCTCCATCTCATGCTGTGATCCAGCAGCTGGACCTTCAGATCACACACATACTGAGACAAACATACACACCAACAGTTTGTGTGTTTGCTGATGTTTGCTGAGCTCCTCCCTTTATGACCACTCCTCTTCTGTAGCGCTGAAGTACTGCAACTTTATTAACATCTGCACTGTGAACACCATTGATCTGTGAGAAATGCGCTTTAAAGACACATAAATTAAAGGTTTCACCTCTGTGGGACATCCCTCAGTGATCAATAAACCAACAGGGTTTAGGATCAAGACGTTTAGACGTTAAACCTAAAGCAACAAGCCTGTTTTGACAATGTAAGGAGGAGCAAGAACAGATGTTTGTGTACAAATGTTTGGGGTAAAATGTTTCAGGGAAAAATAAATAGTAAAGTACAGATACCTGAAAGTTCTACACAGGCACAGTAATGAAGTACCTGGGTGTTCACTGATGCTCTTTACAGGAAGACTGAGAGCAGACTCCACCTGCTGAGGAGACGGAGGACGCGCTTCTGAGCCATGCTGTGTGTTAGTGTTATCGACTATCAGTTGGATAAGCTCATCAGGAAGCCCACACACACACACACACACACAGCTGGAGAGGTCCAGTTCTGTCACAGGTCCTTCCTCCCCGTTATACTTCATAACCATCACTGGTTATGAAGTCAATAAATACCAACATCCTGCTGGTATTTGCACAGTTTCTCCATTTCCTGTAGTCTCTTATTCCTTACTTCTGTGTGACTCCATATGACTGTCACCGTGCAGAAGGATGAACAATAAAGGATACTCCTCTCTCTGCACCACTGTGTTGACAAAGATTTTAAAAAGGTGGAGGTAAAGGCACCGGCTAGTTTTGAACTCAACATATCCAAGCTTCAGAGTCCAGTCGTGTTTTCTGGAGACTGAAGTGACCGTGAGGGTGTGCTAAGGTATCAGCTACACCACCTAATCAGTAACAGCCAATCAAAATCCTAGAAATTTCCCCTGCACTAAATCTGGAGCTCCGCCTTCCTGCACAATCTGTTAGTACAGTGACCTCACCACAGCCATGTTATTGGTCACATGATGTCATTAAAATGCTTCAAAACTCTCAAGCAGCACAAACATGGTGCTGAGGTGCTGTTCGGGTGAAGCTAGCAGCTACACCCACCTGTGTCACCATCCACCTGTCAGTCGGAGAGACCACGCCCCTAGTAATGCAAACCTTAAGCCTTAATATAATTTAAACAGGTGAGGTACAGAAACATCCTCACCTGGACAGCTGTTATATTTGTCTCTGAATTCAAACAAAGTCCAGTAAAATAAAAATCTGTCATCTGCATATAATGACTTTTCTTTTTCCTCTTATCTGTATTCTGTACAACACAGGGTTGAGACAGCTGTTATGAATGAGTAAATTATCTATGGAGACCAATGCTGTTCCTGTATCAGGCTGTGTATGGGGACTGCTGCCTCTGCTGGACACCAGAGGAACTGCAGCTTCCTCTTTCAGCTTGTTATTCAGTAGATAGCGAAAACTTGTAGGCTGTGTGCAAATGTGCACACTGATGATGATGATGATGCATGAACAAGAACAGCTGTGTCTCCAGATGTTTAACTGTAAAAGGGGCTGAGTGGGTGTGGACCCCACAGCTTCGTAAATCATCACAAATATTCAGGTGCTTCTTCTCACAACTAACATCTGATTATGAAATGATGCAACGCCACAAAAAAGTTTTGAGTTTAGTTTTATTGAAGCCACACTCTCTGCTGCTGCTCAGCCTCCCACCTGCTGTGTGACTGAGTTCAATATCACAACTGTGGCAGCTCAGCAGAGGTCACGCAGCTCTGCAGCATCGAGGAAACAGAATGACTCAGCAGGACCGACTGAGCAGCAGGTTCGTGAAACCACACAGAAACAAAACAGGAAGTACACACTGTGGCCACGATTACCAAACACGCATACACACACACAGTTAGTCTGATCATGCACACACGCTCCGAGTCTCTGCCTCCCTCTGGTGGTGAAAATGAGAACAGCATGCGAGGAAGATGCTGACCAGAAATGTTCCCTCTGTGGTTTCCGTGTGCGTATGGGTTCAAATATCTACTTCCTCCACATAAGGAACGCTGCAGCTTCATCTGCACGTCTGTGGAATTAAAACTTCCCAAAGTAACTGAGGAATGAACCGCTCCCCTCATCCTAAACCGGGCTCTGAGGAGGGGAAATCAGGTAAATGTTCTCAGGCTGAGGTTTCAGTCCATCTGACTAACCCTGAGGACATCTGGTATTTTAGGAGAGAAGCATCCTCCTCCTCCTCCTTCTGACATTCAGCCTGATGGGAACAGCTGAGCAGCTCTGACTCTCGGCCTCCCTCTGCTCTGCTCCACGCTCACAGCAGCTGAGGCTACTCAGCCCCACAGGAGGAGGCCAGGAGAAAGTCTGTGGTGCTCAAACATTCAAGCTGTTGTTAGCTGCAAAACTACTGGAGCTCAGCTTCCTGTTTATGACCTAAGAGCCAATCAGGAGGCTCAGAGATGCTTTCAAATGATTCTGACCCAAAAGTGCGGGAATCAAGAAATGCTGCTGCAGCTTTAGTCCGGCCGAGCAAATGCCACAGACGTGACCCGCACTGCCTGAGCCGTATCCATAGCAACAAGCATCGTCAGGTGAATGTGAATGCAGGAGGAGGTTATTCTGTCCTGACCCATTTCACTCCTACGTAAAACTCTGGAATCAAAGTACAACGAAATTTAAATCCGCTCATAGGCAAAGCAGAAACTGCCGCTGTCCTTCGCCCCTCTCCCAGCTCCTCCTCCTGCTGAGTCTTGTTCTTCCTCGGCCTCGGAGACGTTTCACATTTACATCACATTACTCAGTCTGAGATGATGAGAGCGCCGTGTACCTGTCAGCGCTGCTGCAGGTGAAGAGGGTTCACACACACACACACACACACACACACACACACACACACACACACGTTACAGTTAGCTTGAGAGAGCTCACATCCTGCATGTATGCAGCATCACTCTGAGGTTCATGGGAAATGAGCGCTTCACCGTACAGCAGCCATGAAAATCGTCCTTCATCTTAAAAACAGCTTTGTGTCCTCGCCGCACACCGAACATCGTCCAAATGTTCAGGCTGTTTGAGGTGACACGCCGTCAGAGCTTCATGGCGTTACAGACGCCATCTTTGAAGAGCGTTCTTGGATGATTGTGCATGTTAGTGCAGAGATCACTGCAGACCAGTAAACCTTCATTATTAAAGCTAAAGTCAGTAAACTTCATTTGCTGCTCCTGAAGCTTCGATCCTGTGCACGCTGCACAGGAAGTGGAAGCAGGAAACGCCACAGGAGAAACTTTACACTTCCATTCGTAAAGTAGATAAAGTGGCAGGATTAACACTGAGACTGTAAACAGCTGATCCCGGGAGGCTCTTCCATCCATCCTCTCATCTGCACCAGCTGCAGTTTCCCCCCCTAAAGGAAGAAGCCGGGGTTCGGGGGCAGCCCCGCTCCCACGGGCATGATTGCCAGGTAGTTGGAGGGCACGTAGCCTCTCTGACCTCCTCTGACCTCCACCAGGCTCCACTCGGGGCTCCCTCGTTTGTCGTGAGGCTCCAGGATACGAACGGGTTCTCCGGCCCGGAAGGAAACTTCGTGTTTGGATCTAGCCGTGAAGTCGTAGGCGCCCACAACCTGGAAACATGAAAAAAAAGCAGCATTTAACAGTCTCCGCCTCCACACCGTCACTTGTATCCACACATCCTTCCTCCATCACGTACATGCACCTCCTGGCTGTCAGGAGGAACACACATCATCAGCGTTACAGAGCCCATCTGTGATTAAGCTCCACTCAGTTGCTCCTTTCATACCTGCAGACCGCACACAGGAAACAGAGGCAGGAAGTGACAGCGTCTTCCCTGACGGCGTTTAAATAAAGGTCAGAACGACACTGCGAGTCACAGATGTTTCCAGCTGCAGAGGCTGATACAGCAGCATTACACACATCAGTGTGTCATCACACATCAAACACACACACTCGGCTGTAAACACCAGCGTGGGTTCGTTACTACCACCTGACCCGGCTCTTTCTAATGAACCGTGCTCAACAGCAGCAGCGCTTATTTTGCACTGAATTACGCTCAGAGAAGTGCAACGCATCAACACGAAGACAAGAAGAAGTACTCCAAGCACACGTCGTCACGTGTAAGACGAGGGCAGCACAGAACACATCTTCTTCTACCGTTTAAGAAACAATCAGCTGATGATGGTATAAAAACCGTAGGTTTGAGAGACCGGTGTGGACTGCGCCTCTGAGGTACAGAAAGACAGCGTGTGAGGACAAGTGGACACAGGCCTGCTGCTGCTACTGGAGACGTGTGCATGCACTGGCACAAAGCAGATCTTTCCATGAACGCCTCACAGAATACCCACGGGCTGTGGGTGGAACAGGATTGTATCTGACATTCTTACTGATCCCTACAAACTTGTGCAAACACTGAATGAAAACGTGAAGCTTCCTTGGATGCTGTGTTGGAGGATCAGCAGCGTGTCGTAGGAGCCCAGAGCGTGTGACCGAGTCAGATCCACGTGAAGGCTGTTACTGGGTGGGCCAAACACTGTAAACACTGACAGCTTAGACAGGATCCAGCATCAACAACAAGCTACCGGTCTTTAAATCACCTGCTCAGGTAGAGCCGCTCTGTGTCACATTACTGTTCAGGAGCAAACCGCTGAGAGTCCGGCGCTCCATCTAGCAGCGTATCAACGCGTACAAGGATGTGACAGCATCGCATTTGCTGTGCACAACAACAAATTCAGTCTTACTGTCGTGACCAGAGCCGTCCTCTGTGCTGCTGCATGCTGGGACGGCCAGTAACAGGCAGAGCTGGACGCTGTCAAGGTGGAGAGGAGGGTGTTGTCCAAGATAAGGACAACACCTCCCACCCACGCCACAACGTGCTGGCCAGTCACAGGAGCACACGCAGTCAGAGACTGACATTACCTATAATGCACCACTGAATGACACAGGACGTCCTTCCTGCCCGTTTGTATATATCAGAGCGAACTTTGTAACATGTTGTATTACTTAATTAGTTCAGTCTGTTCTTATTATCTCGGGACGACTGTCGGGATTATTAAAGTATTCTGACTGCAGCTGGATGATCAACCTGCAGCCCTGCGCTGGTGGACAGCACGTGGCCTCCGTCTCCTGGACAGTCTAATGCAGAGGAATTCAATTACCTGGAAGCAGGGCTGACTCATGGGCAGTGGGGCATTGCCCGCCGGGCTGTAGGAGTGTCTTCTGCGTGCGGTCACGTCTTCTGTCAGGTTCGGGTGTGGTGAAGGGGGCGGGTCGTCTGTTGGCTGGTGATAGCGAATGAGTTTCGAGGCAGCAGCGTAGCCTCGCTTCCCTGCGTGAAGACGTAAATATAGTTTAACATTTATTTGTTGACAGTGTCAGACCAACCCGGTGTGCCCTCACAGAGCGATCCCATTGGCTGCTCGTCTGTTTCAGTTGCAATAACAGCGGCTCACCAGCAGATGGCGCCACAGTTCTTCCTCTCAGGTTTTAGTGCAAACGTCATAAAAAGTCTCACCTCCTGCATCGACCAGCCACCTCCTTCTGTCTCCACAGCTGTCGGCCTCGCTGATCACTGCCACCAGCTCGCCCTTAGTCAAGTTCAGGTCCAGGTCCCGGGTGCCCATGACCGTGCTCATCACCTGGAAGATCTTTCCAGAGCCGTGCTTATCCGTTAGCTGCTTCAGACGGCGCTGAGAGGACGGGCTGAGAGGCTGAAAGACACGAGCAGACGTCAGATCTCAGAGAGGGCAGAGCTGCTGAATTACTCACACGTGCTCAAATTTACCTGGAAGGTGTTCAGAAATGAAAACAATGGCTCAGAAAGAGACACTTCTGGTTCTGCAGCTGCAAAGTTGAAGAACCAGAAGTGGCACATTCACCGCTTCCTCGTCTCTGACTCGTTATCGCCTGCGAATGACGTATGATGGTGATTCGCCACATTCTTCAGCCAGAACCTTGTATTATACCCTCCAGCTAAGTGTGACGTGACTGGAACTTCAGATCTTTACTGGGACCAGTAGCTGAACCAGTTCACACAAAACACGCGGCAGAACAGGAAATACAGGTGGCGTTTTTTTGGACAGATTACTTCAGGAACGATGCTCAACGCTCACACAGCAAACTCCACCGCCCCCACCGAACACCAACAATCTCAGGAAACTGAAGCTCAGACTGGGAGCGTCGGTGTGACACCATCGCGTCGGTGTGACACCATCGCGTCGGTGTGACACCATCGCGTCGGTGTGACACCATCGCGTCGGTGTGGTTAAATATTCGGAGAAGGATGTTTGCTGGATGATTAAAATCACTGTTATCTTTTTTATTCTGACCTTTCAGCAGTAACCAATCAGCTGAAACATGTCAAACATGTCTGAGGTCAGCTGAGTGGTCCACTGTTGCCCATAGTGCTCTGTAGCTTACAGTGTAAAGCGCCCTGAGGTGGTTTGCTGCTGTATAAATGAATGAAAGCCGATCTGAACGCTAACCTGGGCATCTGGCGCGTTGAGCTTGTCCTCCACCATTCGACATAAATGCTGCAGCCTCCTCGCTCCTTCCAGCACCGAAGACTCTGCCCACTCCCAGAATGCACCAGGAGAAAGGCTGCTGTGAGGGAGCTGCAGGGAGACACGTGAAGGATGAGCACAGATATCCAACGTGTTTTTGTGCATCAGCCTGTCTGTAAGGACGTCACCTGCTGAGCGAAGCTGTGAAACAGCTGCTCCATGTCTGCTGCGAGATCTCTGTGCAGACAGCTGAACGTCCCCAACGTGCTCCACATCATCTGCAGAGCCAGCCCGTTAAACTGAGGGAGCTCCGTCAGGAGCAGTGTGTTCAACGTCCTGTCAGGAGGAGAGGGGAGTAGAGGAGGTCACTCGCACGATCTGATATCCTCGTGTTGGTGTTGTTCCCAGATCATCATACTAAATGTTGTTCCAGGATCAACATCGCAAGTGACCAATCAGAATGTTGTGACATCATACTTTTGCGACTTCGGGAAAAACCGGCGTAAAACAAAAAACTGTACTTAAGCTGCATGAAACCGCCTCTGTCCGCCGATCAACGGACCCTGACCCTAACCCTAACCCTAACCGTAACCCTTTAATAAACAGTGAGCAGAATTGATATTGTCCTTGCAACATTGGAATTTCATAAATGCACGAATGGCTTGGCGCGCAAAAGAATAACGTCACAACAATGTGATTGGTCACTTGCAATGTTGAACCTGGAACAACATTTTCATGATGGTCTGGGAACAACACCAACACGAGGATATCAGATCATCCGAGGTCACTCACAGCTCCAACCATCAGGAACCATCAGAAACCAGTTCCCACCTGTACGTGTTGGCCACAGCCTGCTCCTCGTAGCTCAAGTTGGGTTTTCCTTCAATCACCTCGTAGTCGAGCAGCTTGTCGAGTCTCTTCCTGATTAGGTTCCTCGGGCCCACCAGGAGGTCCCGGAGAGCGCAGAGCGGCTGGTGGATCAGCTTCCTCATCCTCTTCTCCTGGAAGAAGGAACAAAGAACAGATCGACATCAGCAGACTGTCGTTCACTGCATCATCTTTTCACAGGGGGCAAAATATGCATGTCCACCTCTGCAGGCGCTCAGAGACACAGCGGCCTGTGTCTGACCTCTCATCATGTTCTGAGCGTGTGCAGAGGAGATCGGAGGTGGGATGCAGACCATCCACCAATCAGAAGCTGTTTACACAGAGAGAAGTCTGTGATGTAATCTGTAAAGTTTGGTGCTGTGTCTGTAATCGCAGCTCATCCTGTCCTCTTAACTGCACACGAGCCGACAGGATGCAGTGCTGCGACATTTCCTGCACCTGTAAAGACCGCAGCACCGTTCTCAGAGTTAATCACTCACAAACATCGGGAGGATCCACTGTTGGAGCGCCGTCGTGATCTCTTTGTAGCAGATCGGTGCCTTTTCTCCATCCATGTCCAAGTCAAAGTCCTCTGTGCGGCAGGACAGGAAGCCCTGCAGAGCAACCACACACAGCTGAGCGCTTGGCTGTCCAAACACGACTCGCCGCCCTCAGCACGTTATTTTACAAACCAAACATGTACAATGAAACACATCAGAGTGAAGCTGAAGCAAAGAAATGTTTCTGAGCATTTCTTAAAGTCGGTGTTTGTGCTGCAGACGGAGAGCAGGAGATGTGGGCGGGTCATCCTCGCTAACGTCTAAACAAGCTAAACAGCAGAGAGATACAAAGAGCTGAGTGTTGGTGTGAAGGACAGAATGAGGAAAACAGAAAGGTACGTGTGTGTGGCCTCCTGACAGAGACTCACAAACTCATGACTGCACGTCTGTAATTATAGCGTCTGACCGTGAGTCACAGCCTGAAACAGTGACTGCTGCAAATTTATGTTTTACAAATGAGTTTATTCAGGTTTGAAGTTTTAGTCAATAAAGTCCACTAAAGCTTTGAAGTCGAGAGCCAAGACAAAGTGTGAGCGTGAGTTTACCTGGAGGTGCTGCAGGTACATCTCCACGTTCTCCAGCAGCTCCAGGATGCCGTTTTCCAAAACATAGAAGAATCCTTCCAGGGCATCAAATTCCTCGTCCACCAGCTGCAAGACATCCAACACACCGGTCTAAAGAGATGCTCTGAGCTCACACACTGCTGCGCTACATAAACTAGCTGTGTGACACACTGCTTTAAAACGTGTAGTAATGGGGTCAGTGTCAGTAGGAGCCAGAGGTTCAGAGAAGACCTGCTGTTTGTGAGGCGCAGCCAATCAGAAGACATTTGTTATATAGGAGGAGCACCGGGATGACGCACAGAAGGATTACTGTGAACTGTGGATCATGCAAAGCTGCTCTGGTGGAGTCCAGGAGTGAAAACAGCAGGTTACAGCTCATGCAAAGCCTCAGTCAGTCATACACTGTAATGATACATGTGGAAAGATCAGCAGGGGGAGCAGGCTGCAGACAGGAAGTGTCTGATCAGACCTTCCACTCTCCCTAGTCCACAGCTGTGCTTCCACCTAACAGCATTTGGTCAATCAGACCTGCCAGTGGTCACCTGAGCTTCACACCAACACAAATGCATGTTAGTGTAGCCCGGCTCAGACTGATGCTGATCTCCCTGAGCCTAGCTCTGACGTCTATCTCCATCTCCCTTGTACAATCCGTCTCTGGACCCTTCCCAGATGAGTGTGAGTGAGAGTGAGCAGGGTGTGGACTCTGGATTTGGACTGAGCGTGCGTTCCCCTTTTTCCCAGCCCCCTTCTCCCTGCCTCACTCTATACATGTACGCATCACCGGTGTTGTAAATAAACCCACTTGTCTGATTCCACAGTTCAGAGTCCAGCGCCAACAAACTTGACAGTAACTTACTGCGAGACATCGATTGTAATTTTTATACTCATGGAGGATGTGTGCTGTACAGTCACTCTGGCTCGGACGTTCACACCCACTGTGAACACAGCAGTGGCCTGGGGAGAGTGGGAGGTCTGATCAGACACTTCCTGTCTGCAGCCTGCTCCCCCTGCTGATCCTTCCACGCGTATGATTACAGTGTATGATTGACGGAGGCTTTGTATGAGCTGTAACCTGCTGTTCTCACTCCTGGACTCTACCAGAGCAGCTTTGCATGATCCACAGTTCACAGTAATCCTTCTGTGCGTCATCCTGGTGCTGTTTGACACAAGCTGTTTTAGCTCCTCCTCCTTTAAGACAGCATTCTGCTGATTGGCTGCTCCTCACAAACATGTGGGCGGAGCTTCCTGTGGATGACGCTCAGGGTTCGGCCTACCTTAGGTTTGAGTCCGGCCTCGTGTTTGATCTGCTGACCGAGCCTGGCGGTCTTCTTGGCAATGCTGTGGGTGTTGAGGCGGACGATCTTGTCCTTGATGGTCAGCATTTCCGTCTTCCTGTATTTGTCAGCTAGAAAACACGAGTGACAGTTAAAACTAGGGCTGAACGATATATCGCATTTGCGATAATATCGCGACATGATCAAGTGCAATTTTCTAACCGCAAAGGCTGCGATTATACTCTGGACATGTCCAAATTCATGGGCTGCATCCTCCTGAGGCCGCATTTGTAGACCGATTACGTCACAGCGACGCGCCGAAGGCTGTCCAAATTACTACCATATCCCAGAATTCATAGCGCGGCCCAGCCAAACTCCAGTTTCCAGCAATGGCGGCCGCTACTAAGTTTTAAAATTACTCATACTAATCTTTCTGGGTCACAAAATAAACTTTTAACATATTTTCAGGCGAGAAAGTAGTTGTGTAAACATCAAATATCTGCTCGGTTTATCAAGATATCCCATATTTCCAAAAGTGCTTCGACGTTTTCAGAGGCGTCTGCTACCCTCCGGCTAGCTCGACAGCTAGCCGGGAGCTCGAGGATTACTGATGCGGCCAAGAACGGCACAACTCCCGGCACATCATTTTCAGATCACCGCGGAGTTTCGCTGCTCGGGTTAAACGTAATATATAAGTCACTTAGACAACCTAAAAACGTTATTGTTGGGCTTTTTTCAGTGTTTTGTTTGTTCGTGAGTAAATCGGTTTGGCTGAGATTAAAGTTATTAGATTAGATAAAATAAAACTTTATTAATCCCCCGGGTGGGTTCCTCCTTGGTTTTCACACAGCTGAATAAACATCAAACAGAAAACTTATTAAACAGAAGTATGAGACAGTCGAGAATTTACACCAGTGTCTGGTTATATTTTAGATAGCAAGAAGCAGACGGCCGAGTTTATTAAACTCCACCGAGACAGCGGTGACGCTAATCAGAACTAGACCGTCCAATTTCACGCCTTTAAATTTTAAAGGCGTGTTTGTGTGTGTGTTTATACAATTGCTATTATGTTTGCACTTTATGTGTAATGTTACTGACTGCAGAGATCAGTAAGATGTGTGCATTTTTTTATTTATTAGTTTTATTTATTTAATATTATTTTTTAATTGAATGACTGTCTAGTAGTTCACAGATGTCGAAAAACTGAGTGTGGTAAAGCCACTGATTTTTTTTATGTATATTTCTGCAATCTGCACATTGTACTGACTTTCATTTTAATGTTTACACCAGGGTTCCTTGTCAGCACTTTATGCTCAGATGTTTGTAAGCTAAAAATAAACTATTGTGTATGTTCAAATATACTGTTGTGATTGAAGAAGTTAAATAAAAATGTCAGTCATCAATTCATGCATCACCTCATGTCATCATAACAGAGGTCTGTCTTCCAGGAAAGAACAGTTTAAAATTAATGTAATATAGTATTGGCCATACTATATGATGTATTGCTTGTCTTTGTTTAATAATACAGAAGACAAAGACCTTAAAAAATAATCGCATATCGCATCGCAATCGCAATATTGGGGCAAAAAATCGCAATTAGATTATTTTCCATAATCGTTCAGCCCTAGTTAAAACCTTCTGCTTTCTCACGCCAACATCCGGCCCCATTAGTCACGCTCCTCACCGACTTCCCGGAAGCGCTTGTATTCGTTGATACGACAGTTTAAGGCGACAGAGGTGTGAGCGGTCTGCTCCAGCAGGGCGTAGGCCGGGTGGGAGGCGTCGGTGTGCTTCTGGATGGTCTGCAGCAGCAGGGGGTAGCGGGCAATCCGCTGCACGGGCATCACCAAAAAGAAGCTCAGCGACGTGGCGTTGACGTCAGGCCTGAAGGTCAAGAGAGACACAAGACTCATCAGTCAGCTCCTCGGCTCTGAGCAGTTCCTGTCGAAGGCGAGACGAGGCGCCGTAAACTTACGCCGCAGCCTTGATGACTCTGACAACCTCGTTCCACAGAGCCTCCTTCTGTTTGTAGCTCTTCTCCACCTCCGTCACATGATTGTAGTGTGCCAGGTACTCCTTATAGGCGGCTTCCATCTCTGATGACAGGCTGAGAAACGAGTCACCTGTCAGCGAAGGAAAAGACACCTTTACTCCTTTACAAGAAGCAGCAGAATGGAAGTTTTAACGTTCATCACGGGAAACAGCTGTGCCGAGTAAAGAGCGAAGACAATCATCATTTTCACTGTCTACCTCCCGGGTTTCTCGATGATGATCATCTTGTGTTCATCCAACAAAAACTGTGAGAAGTTAGAGAAACATCAGCTTATCAGACGTCAGAGCGCCACAACGTCTGACTTTACTGAGCTGGTCTGTGAAGAAGAGTCTTCCCCGGAACAAAAACAAAGAAGTGACACCTGTGTGATTCAGGAACTCACCTGAGCTGAATCACAATACTCCATCTTTAAATTTGTGTCAATAAAGAAAAAGGATAAGAGTCAGAAAAACAACAAAGAACAACCACTTCCTGTTTGACTTCCTGTTTACAACGACAGAAAGACTGAAGCTGTGAGGGTGACACGTCAAAGTAAAGGTCTGGTGTCAGGTCGCTTACAGAGACTCTGCAGGAAGTCAGGCTCTCCAGACTGAAGCTGCTTCTGGTCCAGCAGGCTCAGGAGACGGCTCGATACATCGATCACCTCCTCGATGTGCAGAAACATGCTGTCCAGTCCAGCTGGAGGCGGCTTCGGTCAGAGCAGGTGGAGGGGAGACAGAAAATAAGGGTTTTTACCTGATATCAGACACTTCTTTAACCCCAAAGTCTGAAGGTTCCCCATTACAACCCATACGCTCCCATTATAACCCAAATTACCCATTATAACATATTGTGTTCATGTATTTTGAGTATATAAAAACATCTGAGGAACGCTGAAAAAGTGATGGGGATGTGCTGCAGCAGCGTCAGAGCTTGGCTGACCTTTGACCTCTGATAATAAAGGTGGATCTGTGCTCATTCTGGAAAGACGGGGGCGCTGGGCGCTGGGAGGCTGAACAATGCACAATCCAGTGGCTCATCTGTCTCACAGAGCCGCCATTCACTCACGCCTTCACCCTGCTCCCTTGCTGTGTTTCCACAGCTCAGCTCTCCTTGCCCATAAAGCCTGATTTCATTATGTTTTATGAGGCCTCATTTCATTAGCACAGTGATAATAAGCTGTCATTTAGCAGTACTAAGCAACGGAACAGGCATAATGAAAAGCAGGTGATAAGAAGCCACTGAGAGGGCGCAGGATGCTAAAACCTTCACCTGCTGCACGGGTGAGCAGCAGCTTTACGTTCAGCCACTTTCTTTTTGCTTCTTTGTATTGTCACTATCAGAGTTTGTCACTGTGACTGTATACACCCCCCTGCATTTATTCACTGCTTATTATTAATCTCTGTCCCCTCCCTCAGCCCTTCTTCCTCCCCAGCTGGATGAGCTCTATGAACAAGTGCTTGTTCTCAGACGTCCTTGTTGGGGTGTTCTCTGTATTATTATATATTATCATTATTTAGCTTACAATATAAAGCAAATTGAGGCCACTGCTGTTGTGATTTGGTGCTATATAAATAAAGCTGAAGCAGCTCTGCATGATTCACAGTCGATAATAATCCTTCTGTGTCTGATCCCAGGGCTCAGTGCAGGCCCTAGGGTCGCCCTCCGTCTGAAACGAGCAGTTTGGCCCCTCCCCCTGCTTCCTGCTTCGATGGGCAGGTGTGTTCCTAGGTCCTACCTGTAGCTGCTGCTGCAGGTTGCTCCTGATGGTCACGGTGCTGAGCTGCAGCAGGCGCAGGTAGCTCCTCTCAGACTCCACAAGCTCTTGGATGGCCAGTTGTTGCCTCTGGGCCGCCCTCTCCTTGGCTGCTGCCTCCTCCTCCTCGGCCCTCCTCTGGGTCTCTCTGGCCTCCTCTTCCAGCCTCTCCTCTGATAACGAGCTCTCCTCTGAGAAACTGTCCTGAGAGGAGAATCGCCGAGCAGCTTTTCCATCTTCAGGTGGCGCCTCCACCACTACAATCACCCCTGACTCAGGCGTCTTCTCCTCTGAGATGAACTTTTCCCCTCCAGTTTGATCTTTGCTGCTTCCAGCTGTCTGACCTACAGCTCCCAGAGGAGACCGAGCAGACGAGGCTGGTTTAGGGAGAACCAGTGGGAAGGACAGCCTCCTGGGCACCTCCATGATGGAGACGGCTGTGAAAGAAACAGACTGTCAGGTATTTCATTACATGTCTGAGCATTTTGCTGTCATCAGTCTGCTCTGGAGCTTGCAGACTTTACATTCCCTGATGACTGAGAGGACGGCACGCTGTCTCCATGGGAAATAACAGCAAATGACAAAGACTCACACAGACGTCCTCAGCCTGACACAAACAACCAGGTCGCCAAAGAACAACTTCAGCTGGAAGGAGAGTTTTCAACCAATCAGCACTCTGCTCACACACAGCATCATCATTCGCAGGAAGAAAAGCACAGAGACAGTTGCAAACACAGGGCACCTACACGTCATTTAAACTAGTGTACTACACCACTGTTAATCAATATAGATCATCAATAACTAATAATAACTAATAAAGATAACTCTGAACTACAGACGACAGAAACTAAAGAAAAAGATTTTCCAGCACACACACACACTGAATAAATGACTGAGGAAGTGTGTCTGCACGTCTTTCAGTTTCCTTGAGAGGTGAAACGTCTTTAAGCAAACTTAAGAAGTCCAGACACTTTTCTCCCCGAGCTCCTTAGACTGCAATGACCTGGATGACTGAGAGCCTTCACAAATACTCAGGAAGTGTCCACCCCCCCCTCCCCACCACCACGGCTGGAACATCTGGGGGGGCACGGTGACCCACAGAGGGGATAACTGAGATTTAAAATCCTCAGTCTAAACAGCCCCAAAGCACTGCCTCTGATGGTAAACTCCTTCACCCTCTGTAGAAAACCGATGATTCACAAATAATCCTGATCACCTAAAACCCTCAAACCGGGTCTGAACCGGGTCAGAGCCATTTTTATACAAGTGGGGACAAACTGAAGGAAGCACACGCTCACCTTTAACCCCGAAACGCTGCGATCCCCTCAGCTCCGATCCTCACCCAGCTGCAGCGTCCTCGCTCACTCCTCTCCCCCGCCGCACTGAAGCAAAGTCTGCTGCAAGGACAACACACAGACACACACACACAGAGTGTAACTTTCTCCACTGACTCACACACACAGGCCGTGTGTGAGGAAGGGGGATGGGAGTGGAAAAGAAGGTGGGAGGGCTCACACAGGACAACACACACACTCGTGCTGCTGAGTAAGCTGAGTGACTGCAGCAGCTGGTGGGGAGAGGAAGTGGCGCTCACCCAGACAGAAACTGATTGGCTGACAGATCTTCAGACTGAAGGGAAGGACCAATCAGAGGACATGTTGATGAAACACGGTGGGGTCCATGCAGCAGAGCTTCAGGCAGCAGAGGCTGAAGTTTCCCTCTCACAGGAGACAAAGTGCTGTGGGTCCTCCTCCTCCTGCTCATCCTCCTCCTCACAGGGATCACTCAGATTCTCTGAGAACAAACAGGGTTTACATTTAGGTTCTCTCTGACCTCTGACCCTGACAGGAAGTGAACACCACCCCAAACATAAAGACTTTATCCTGTATTGTGAGTGAACTGCACATCCAGACTCTAACAGAGCAGCTTTGCCTGACTCGCAGTTCAGAATAATCCTTCTGTATCTGATACTGCTTCATCCTGTGTGTGAAAGAAGCTGCTTTAACCCCGCCCCCTTCCAGACGTCACTAGAGGGCAGTGCAAACACGGCAGGCCGGGTGGGGTGACAAGGAGCAGCAGGCTGACAGTAAGGGGGATACGTTTAGAAACAGAGAGTCAGATCTGAGGTCTGCAGCACATAGCAGGACTTCACCTGATCCAGGTAACCCCGGTAACTCCAGGTTTCTGTGAAGGGGGTTAAAAAAAATAAACTGATGCTGTGAACCGAACCTGCTCCAGATTAGCGATCAGCAGGTATGAAATCCCCACCCAATCAGATCTCAGGAAAACAACGTCCCCGTTCCTAAGGATCCCTCAGAGCGTCGACAGCAGCAGGTCTGAAGTCTGTGTGACTCCGAGTGACAAATGTTCATTCTCAGTCACAACTTTGATGCGATTCGTTTTGGGTTCAGTTTCTGTTTCATAACCTTTAACATGCGATTCGGCCCTCACACGCACACGTGCCGCGTTTTTAACAGTTACTGAGTTTACAGACATTTATTTGATAAAATGCCTGAATGATGGATGGTTTCCTGTCCAGGCTTCAAACTTTATTAACACACACACTGATGCAGAGCTGCTGACACTGACCTCTGAGTCGTCTTGGTTTTATACTTTATTCTTCTCCTAACATAACTGTGATTGGTCAGATTCCGCCAACTTTCAGGTGAGCGCCCTCGTGCCTGGATCAAGAAAGCCATGTTCAGTCAGCGGGCTGGTAACCGACCGCCCTGATCTCTGACGTCAGGATATCCGGGGAACCGAGAAGGAACGGTGGACTCACCTCGTAGCGCACACCATCCCATCGTCCTTCCTCAGTGACATCATCCAGGTCCAAGGGCAGGAACAGCTGACAGAAAGCGCCTCTCACTCGAAGCTTTCACTTCAGTTTATTATTCCACAGAGTTGGTGTGCGGCGCAGGTTCACACCTTCTCAGCCCGAGCTTCAGCCTGATGACCAGCGTGTCAGTGGGAATAAACAGGAAGACGTTTTCGTGCCGCAGCCCGGCAGGCTGACGGGATTCACAGCGGCGTGTTTGGGTGAGTGTGCAGGGCGGGAGCGGCTTATCCAGCTCATAACATCCTCGGAAATGTGGGCGAGGAATGCTGCGGGGCCGGATTCGGTCAGCTGATCGGCTGACGGATTCAGGTGTGCTGCAGGAAAAGAAAGGCTTAAAAGTGACGTGACACTTCAGGCATTCACCACCTGCAGAGCAAACACGCTGCTCAGAGTCCAGAGCTCGTACGCTTCGTACCTGGAAAGCTTTCAGAGCCGTGCACATTCCAAGCCGGGATTAGACCACGCCTTCATATTAAATCACAGCAACTATGACAAACCTGAGAGTGAAACATGACACAGACAGGCCTTGTCGCTCCTTACCGATCCGATCGTTCAGCGAGAGGTTTCATTCAGCTGACAACATCTACCTGTGAGCTTCCTGGGACGGACCTCTACATCAGCAGCAGATCCAGGGTTCCTGTCTCTTCTGCCACACTTCCTTCACACAGTGAGGAAAACTGATCCGATGCTTCGTGCTCAGTAAACTTCAATGTCCAATGACTGACTCTAACAAAGTTTTAGGTTTGGTGTGAACGCTCTCAGGCTGCGAGGTGACCTCAGGGAGAGGGGAGGATGGGAGAGGATGGGGGAGGAGGGGAGGATGCACTGATGATGGGCGGAGCTGCAGAGACGACAGAGGGATTCGCATCAGAGTGGATGAAAAGATGGAGGCAGATGATCCGCTGTGGCGCCCCCTACAGGCAGTGTCAATTTGGAAACGTTTATTTTACTGTTTAGTTTCAGTAAATATTATAATACGTGCTGTCGACAGGAATCTGACTCACAGCTGTACAAAGTGTCACCTGTCACACCTAACACACCTGAGCTCTCTGAGGTCTAAATCTAGACCCATCACAGCCTGACTGGACAGAGTAAAGCTACAGACATCTCAGTCTGGTTGCTATTGTTGTTCCAGCAGCTCAGGTGATGTCAGCTCGACTCTGACTCAGCGTGGGTGGATCGTGTCTCAGCCTGACCTCGGAGTCTGCGGTCACACTCTCCTGTCAGGCACGTCCAGTCGCCTCTTTGGGTCCACAGTGACCACGACCGGCCACAGAGTCACGTCACCACTGACAGAAACCGTCCAATCAGAGAGCAGAGTTCAAGCGGAGCGAGTGAATCACTCAGGAAACTGCTGTGAGTGTCTGTGACAGGGTCACAGAGGTGTCACTGCTGATGTCGCTGATAGGGCTGGGTATCGTCACTGATTTCTAGAATCGATTCAATTCCGATTCACAAGGTCCCGAATCGATTCGATCCACGATTCGATTTAATTCGATTCGATTTGATTTAAATCTGGGAAATTTTGACAGTGAGAAATATTATAATTCAGATCAGTACATTTACATATTTTTGTATCAATAAAAAGGAAGCTGACACATGCAAGACTTTATCACAGGTGTGAGCGTCACAGCAGATGCCTTTGTGTCAAAGTAGCTGAAGATAAAACACAGAAAAACATGAAGGTGATTTTCCTGGCCTGGGATTTATAAAAATATTCTGCAGTACATCAAAAACGAACGAAAAACATTGATCACCTTATGAACATTACCTCTGAAATTACAGCGGGTTTTTTTACAGACACAGCTGAGCATTTTGCATTTTATATAATTTTAAAAAGCTTAAATTTGTTCAGTATTGAACAGCAGAAATTAGGTTTTCTTTTCGGAAGAATGTAAAAGGGAAAAAAACAGCGGCCGACAGCGCTGTAAGCAACAGTAGACTTGTGCGTAACAAGCAAGCGAATAATGACGAAAGGGAAACTGTTCTTGAAGTACAGAGAGAGAGAGAGGGAGAGAGAGAGCTGTGCATCGCGGTGGAAGCAAAACAGTAAAAGTCAGAGTGAATTCATGATGATGTTTATGTGAAGCGTTTGGATCTTTTTTTGCTGCTGGTTTGGTCAATATTGTTTGGAGAGAGATCAAACTAACAGCTTTAGAATCGGCGCAAAAAGGGCGTAAACACAAAGTGCAAACCCGCCGAAACATCAGGATCAGCGAGCTGTCGGCTTTCAGCCCCGACCGTGAGAAAGGCGACATCTAACTGATTCTGATCCGCGGGTCGCGCTGTGTGTTTAAGTCTATGTGCAGAATCCGTGTTCCTGCTCTCATTTACTGTCTTAACTGTTTGGTGGTTCTTGAAATTTTGTGAGATGTCACCAGAGATTCTGGCATTTCGGGCAAAATAAATTTATATTAAAAAAAATCGATTCAGGATTTTACGTTATCCAAGCCAGAATTGATTTTAATCGATGAATCGATTATAAAAACCCACCCCTAATCGCTGAGCCGTGACCGTGTCCAGCTGCTTAAAGCGACGCCACAAAGAAGAAACACAAATTACCTTCATGGATCTTCATCGAGGACCGCGGGGACAGCAGAGGACTCCGCAGCACGGGACTCAGCAAACACCTGAAACACACACGTCTGCCGAAGCACATCAGGCAGGAGATGCACAAAATTAAGTTATTACGAAAATAAGATTCATGTGGCAAAATGGTAACAGAACTGAAGTCCATGGGCAGAGGGCTAAATCAACCCCATCATTTGTAGACTAAACCTGCTGATATTACCAAAGTGTTTATTTTAAGGAGAAAGTTTGGACTCTAAGGAAAGAGATCTACAACATGAAAGTGATTGAAATAACACAATAAATAAGTCATACAAGGTTTGACAGAGATTGAATGAAACTATAAATGTGTTGAAACCATCAGTGTGTTACTCTGAGAGGATGGTGGATGACTCTGCTCGGCGCGTCGATTAACCGAAGCCTGGTCGATCATTAACGCGAGCAGGCGGAAACAAATCACGGACTGTTTTTCCGGAAAGTAGCGGACCTCCTCCTCCGCAGGTCTGCTACCCTCTGCCGTCCTCCGCTCAGAGAGGAGCGGAACCCCCTGACACCTCCCCCCCTGACACCTCCTCCCCTGACACCTCCTCACCTTCCATCCTCTCGCCTTCGCACCTCTCCGTTTCCTTTGAGCGCGCGCCGTCTCTCTCACCTGTTGATGTACTGCAGCTCACGAACTCGATCGACACACACACAGGACATCCGCTTTCTGCTCTACAAAATAAAAGCATTCCGGTTTTTCAGAATAAAAGCGGCTCACCGGTCTGACTTTCAGCGTGCTGTCACTGAGCGCATCAAGGCATCAACGAGGACTCACACAGAGGACCACCAAACACCTGCAAACACCTGAGTGATGACGTTCACCATAGATCGGCTTCACTGCTTCCTGTCTGTTAGAAACACCTCCGTGAAGTAAAGCATTCATTCAAATAAGGATTAAAAGACATGAAAACACTTTAAAGACAATAAATATATGAAATAAGTTTTAAACTGATACCTTTGGTTGGATTTCTGGGGAAATATTATCCAGTGTATCTGTCATCTGACCTCCAAAGGTACCTCCACATGTTCTCATGTGCTTCAAACCAGTTTCAGATCACAGCATGTCTTTCTGTCTGTCCTCAAAACGTGAGGAGGAGGAGGCTGATGAAGGCTTTAATTAACACACAGGCTCAGTTTGGCCTCACAGGAAGTAGTCTACATGTTTCTGTCCATGTTTGCTATGTAACACAGAGAAGGTTTCAATGTGAAGGCTGCGGATCGCGCTCAGTGTTTTCATCAGAGACAAAGGTTTATTATCGGTGAAAGCACAGACTTACACGCTCCTCCTGTTAGCCTTTGATTTTATTACTCAGATAATTATTATTGGAAGAAGACAGGAGAAGAGGGCTTATTATAAATAAACATGAAATGAGTTTTAGGCTCAAACTGGAGACCAAACAAAGATAAGCAGGCTCCTGTCTCTGCTCTCCTCTCGTGGTGGCACAGTGATGACAAGCTGCTTTTAAATAAATCAGGAAATGTGGATTATTAAATATTAGGTCTCTCTCTTCCAAGTCTCTGTTAGTGCATGACTTAATAATTGATCAACAAATTGATTTACTGAAACCTGGTTACAGCAGGATGATTATGTTGTTTAAATGAATCAAAAATCCGTCTGATTTCTCAGACTTTTTATCTGATTTAGTTCTGAGCTCAGATAAAATAATTATTGTGGGTGATTTTAACATCCATGTAGATGCTAAAAATGACAGCCTCAACATGGCATTTAATCTGTTATTAGACTCAATTGGTTTCTCTCAAAATGTAAAAGAACCCACCCACCACTTTAATCACACTCTAGATCTTGTTTTAACATATGGCATAGAAACTGAACATCTAATAGTGTTTCCTGAAAACCCTCTCCTGTCTGATCATTTCCTGATAACATTTACATTTACAATAATTGATTACACAGCAGTGGAGAGTAGACTTTATCAAAGTAGATGTCTTTCTGAAAGCGCTGTAACTAAGTTTAAGATAACATAATCCATTAACATAATCCAACCACTGTTATCATCTTCAATGCCCTGTACCAACATAGAGCAGAGCAGCTATCTGAACACTATCCCAACAGAGGTCGATTATGTTGTTAACAATTTCACCTCCTCACTACGTATGACTCTGGATACTGTAGCTCCAGTGAAAACTAAGGTCTCAAATCAGAAGTACCTGACTCCATGGTATAATTCTCAAACATGTACCCTAAAGCAGATGACTCGTAATCTGGAGAGGAAATGGCGTGTCACATATTTAGAGGATCATCATTTAGCCTGGAGAAATAGTTTGCTGCTTTATAAGAAAGCCCTCCACAATGCCAGAACATCTTACTATTCGTCACTGATTGAAGTAAATAAGAACAACCCCAGGTTTCTCTTCAGCTCTGTAGCCAGGCTGACAAACAGTCAGAGCTCCGTTAAGCCAACCATCCTTTTAACGTTAACTAGTAATGACTTCATGAACTTCTTCACAAATAAAATTTTTATCATTAGAGAAAAAATTACCAGTAATCCTCCCACAGATGTAATATTATCTACAGCTACTCTTAGTACCATTGATGTTAAGTTAGACTCTTTTTCTCCAATTGATCTTTCTGAGTTAACTTCAATAATTACTTCCTCCAAACCATCAATGTGTCTTTTAGACCCCATTCCTACAAAACTACTCAAAGAAGTCCTGCCATTAATTAATGCTTCAGTCTTAAATATGATTAATCTGTCTCAGGCAGGACTCAGAATTGTGCCATTAAAGGGAGGTTTATTTACAACACCAGGTGACATATATACATATGTACTGTGACGAAGGGACTGGGACTCCAGGGTAAAAGTACAGGGCAAGGCTAACTCGTTCACACTCCTCTACACACAGTCTGTGACTGACACACTCTCAGTCCAGTCCCACGCAGAAACTCACTCATGCTCATCCAAACAGGGCCCACAGGAAACAGGCAGGGGTCCAGGAAGGTCTGCTGGGGAGGAGCGCCACCCTGCTGGGGGAGGAGTGAAGAGGGAGCAAGAACCACAAAGAGAACACCAGAGAAGACGTGAGGACCATGAGACTATCTCTAATATTCACAGTAAAAATCTTAGAAATATGGTGTCTAACCAGATTCTTACTCTGGATGGCATTACCTTGGCCTCCAGTAACGCTGTGAGGAACCTTGGAGTCATTTTTGACCAGGACATGTCCTTCATCGCACATATTA
>NW_005187402.1:242405-243951 GCF_000239375.1 Pundamilia nyererei | reverse complement strand
ATGACGTCCGAAGCCTCGCTGCCCGGCTGTACCACGTGACTGGTTCATGAAGTGGTTCGAACTTTGCCGCGAGATATGACAGCGATATAAACCCCTCAGACTTCATTGGGTGTTTGATGGAGAGTTGCGGTTAGTGAGAGTTTGGAGACCGTTTGGAGGTTTATGAGAGTGAGGAAAGCCAGGAGAGAATGGAGCCAGCTAAGAAGAGGAGGATGTCCTCCCCTGTGTGGGAACATTTTGATCTTATTCCTCCCAACAAGGTATGTAAATTTCTACAGAAGATGTATTTTCCTGATACTGATGGTGCAATACAATTTATGTTGAGCTGTCTTGACTTTTGTACAAGGTGAAGTGTTTGCTATGTGCCAGGGAGCTGGGATATGACAACAACAACACCTCATCCATGCTTAGGCACTACAGAGCTTTGCATGACAATAAGGGGGACACCGATTGTGGAGCAAGACCAGGTGAGCCATCAAATGCAATGATAATATAGAATGCAGTAATGTTACTAAATGATATAACAATATTATACGACTGTTATAAGTTACGTGTGTGATATTTGTGCTTTGTTTTTATTGTCTTTCCTCAGGAGAACAATCTCAAATAGATGAAGACCTGGTTAGCATGGTGATTGAGGACTCCCAGCCATTTAGCATTGTGGAGGACAAACGATTTAAAAGACTTGTTAAATCGTTAAATCCTAGCTATGTTCTCCCCACTAAAAAGGTCATAAAAGCAGTGAAAATTTTGTTTTTACAGAATAAAATGTGAACAGGCAGGACTGAGTGTGTAGCTGTCCATACCTCAACGTTACAAAAGCACAACTACTGTCCACACCCCAACCACACCTCACCTCACAGTAAATGATCATTTCCATTTCAAGCATTTCCAAATAATCATTTCCCATACTGCCACTATAAATATACACAGTATACTGCCATCACTACAATATACATGTTTTACACACTCTTTTTGTTGTTGACATTTACAGGCTGTGTGCAAAATGCCACACTCTTCAAATTCATGCCAGCTATTATTTTTAAGTCCAGTAGGTGTCCTGCTAGAGCAAATGAAGCTTCATGAAGCTTCGCGTTGGGGTGAACCAATTGGATGAAAAGCTTCAGTGCTTCATGGGGCTTCATCTGCCCATCACTACATGAAGGACCCAAAATGTAGACTCACAGAAATCAAAGGTGAACTTAAATACAGCTTTAATGCTGAACTCCAAAAAAGTAACAAAACTGAGACTACAAGGTAAACTTTACACAGACAGAACATACAGCAAAATAAGGGTAGATCACGACACGGACAAACTGAAACACGGGGCTTAAATACACAGAGGGAGCAATCAGGGAATTGGTAACAGGAGGGAAACACAGCTGGGGCAAATCAGGCCTAACGAGACACAGGAAGCACAACCAGACGCATTTACATGAGACAAGGACTTTCAAAGTAAAACAGGAAACATAACACAGACTGAACTTACAGACACAGACTCACAGGCAGGCACTACAACAGAGGGAACAGAGACGTGGGACCAGGG
>NW_005187402.1:229542-241810 GCF_000239375.1 Pundamilia nyererei | reverse complement strand
CTCTACTTTCAAGATTAGGCTTAAAACTTTCCTTTTTGCTAAAGCATATAGTTAGGGCTGGACCAGGTGACCCTGAATCCTCCCTTAGTTATGCTGCAGTAGGTGTAGGCTGCTGGGGATTCCCATGATGCACTGGGTGATTGATTGAAGCAATAATTCTGAGTACAACACAGCTGAAACATAAATTTCAAATGTTTATGTTTTCCAATAACCAGTCATTAAGGAAAACGAGTCTGTTATAAACTAAGAATCTGCACAGACACATGTGTTATTACACCACACCTCATCCTCTTATCAACGTGTGTAAACAAACATAAAAATGTATGATTGTGTTATAAAGTTCAAACCGTTCAGCTCAGACCTGACCTTAAAACAAACACACACACACACACACACACACACACACACACACACACACACACACACACACACACACACACACCACACACACACAATAACATAAGATAATCTTAGAGTTTATTTATTCTAAAAGTTGGTATTTCCTTTACTGAATACATGAAATAAAATAAAATATAATTTTAATCAATAAGTCACTAAACTGGAAGCACTGCAACAGAACTCTCTTAGATCTAATAGAAACAAAGTAAAGCCACACTCAGCAATAGCTGGCAGCAGGCAGCAGGGGGCAGCACAGGCTCACAGCTCTGAAGCTGAATCAGTGTGAAGTCTGCAGCTCTGAAGCACGTGACACACTCACATACTAACTTTTAACCTTTACCCAGACACAGCACACTTTAAAAAAAAAAGCTTTATTTGACAAAAGGACAAGAGCAGAAAGTTTGATAGTGTCAGTATAGTTGTGCATTTCCATCATGACAGTGAGGACATGGAAGATAGAGACGAGTTTATGCTGCTGTCCTGATGTGGTCCAGATAAGACGTCGTTCCAAAACCCCTGAGAGTCACGTTTTATAGCAGTTTTAAGGACTTCTTTGGTAGGACACACCTGTGGACACGTCCTTCTTCCAGTTAATAGCAGAGATGAGGTGATTCCAACAGAAGACTGTATATGGTTAGGAACAGGATGGTCCAGGAACAGAGCTCTGACCGCTTCACCTACAGCAGAGCAGGAGGGTGGTGCTCATCCAGTCTGGGCCCGTGATGAAACACTGATTTTAGATGAGACACACCAAAGACATGTTCCCATGAGTTACAGGAAGGTGACGAGGTGTTCTTTAATTTTCAATAATTAAACACATAACGGTCTATAACAGTCTATCACAAGGAGTGTTTCAGAACCAGGAGTCACAGAATTGTGATTTTTTTCTTGTTGTTCCAGAAGAAATCGTGATGATGGGAGGAGTTATGATTTACATGAGCGACCAGAATAAGAAGACCTGATGATGAAAACCTGAAAGCTTAAAATACATTTTGTCAACATCATAATTACAGACAAGAAATTAATTTAAACCTGCGATTTTAGAAAGGATACGAAGAGGATGACATCACACATACTTGTAGGAAGCTCAATAATTGTTGAATCCAGCCAACCTTAAATGTGAAATGAACAGTGGGAGGAAGCCGGAGTACCCAGAGGGAACCCATGCAAACACCAAACACAAGGAGAACATGCAAACTCCACACAGAAAGACCCCGGCCTGATGGTGGAATTGAACTCAGGACCTTCTTGCTTTGTGGCAACAGTGCCAACCACCGTGCCACCATACTGCTTGTACCAAAGCATGAAATCTCATTCTTAACAGGAACAATAATATCTGAACGATATTTAATTTGCATTAATTCACATTTATTGGTGTTAAGAAGGAGACCTGATGCTGTTGAAAGTACATGAATGGTTTTAATTGCTAATGAAATTTGGGTGGTCCCCAGCGAGGCCCCGGGGCAGACCAGGACACGCTGGAGAGATTGTATCTGTCGGCTAGCCTGGGAATGCCTTGGCGTTCCCCCAGAGAAGCTGGAGGAGGTGGCGATCTGGCAGCGTCCCGTTGACCCAGATAAGCGGAAGAAGATGGATGGATGAAATTTGGGTGGGTTTCATCGTTTTAAAATAAACTTGCATCATCTGCCAAGCTTGTGCACGTATGCAGCACGCTGCTCTGAACAGACAGCACCACATGAGATCACACGCAGCTTTAGTTTGTACAGCACAAAGCACAGCAGCTGGAAACAGCTGGAGAAACCACAGCAAACCCAAAAGAAGCATTTTCAGAGACAGTCCAGCACTGAGTTCGTTACAGTGGAAATGACCTGAACTGGAAAATTAAAGTGCAGAAGTTAAAGGTTGGAGCCGAGTCCTGCAGGTTTCAGTGCACTGTCAGCAGGGGGCACACTCACATCACATCACACTCACTTATCCAGGTAATCTGTTTCACTGACAGATCAGGCAGTACCTGAACATGACACTCTGACCTTCATCACACTTTACTCCTCCTCTTCCTCCTCCTCTCTGACCTTCATTACAGACTCAGTTACATGATGGAAAATAACACCTGATCTGACTCACACGCACACACTTTGCTCCGCCCACTGCTTCACCTGGAGAACAGGTATCAGTTATCGATGCCTTCAAGAGCCTCTGGAAATCAAACAGTCAGCATTAAAGGAAGTGCTCAGACATATTTCAGCCCTCTGTCTCTCCACCTTTCAGGAGATGCCTGCCTTTACTTCAGCGTGATGGAGCTGACTCCCAAAAATAAATACTGAAACCTCAGCAGCTCCATCAGGGGGTCAGGGCAAACAGTTTTATGTAGGAACTATTTTCTTTCAACCAAACTACACCGTCTCACTGTCTATCTGCTGTACCAGGTGACAGGCGGAAACGCTGACTTGTGTTTTTAATCTAAAGCTAATCTAGAGCTCAGATTAGAGAGATTCAGGTAGCTCTCTGCGGCCGGGGAAGCTCACATTTCCAAAGGAACGTGAAGGCAGCACGCTGCAGGGCCTCAAAGGTGATGCGCGAAGACAGATGACTCCCTCCGCTCTGATTCCTGCAGCTCCTCGCAGGCAGGAGGAGGAAGACACACAGACAATCACATCTTAGTTACCATTGAGATTTCACCCCGCCACACCCATCGGATGGCGGGGTGAAATCTCCAAATGTGTGTGTGTTTGTGTGTTTACCTCTTTTTGTTGGTTTATAGCTTCTCTGTGTCTTTGTGTCCGTGTAAAAGTCGTATTTGTGCATCTCCTGTTGGTGTTTCTGTCCTCCATCTCATTGGTGAACCTTCCATCTGGACTACTTCAACTGTGCCTTCACCTGTCCAGCAGGTACTCAATAGGCCCCGCCCTCGCCGAGCCTTGTGGGTATTGTAGTGTTTGAGCAGCAGAGTGGGACCTCTTTCTCTCCGTCCTATCTGTGTGCTGGAGCAGATAAAAGCGGCATCATCAGCCGCTGCCGCTCACATCCCCCCGCCGGGACAGCAGCTACCTGTTAGTGGTGTGAGGGCGGCGCGCAGGCGCAGTGAGGTGCAAAGGTCGGTGGGCAGCTGATCGGAGATGCCGGTGCAAATCCCGGACGACTCGGACTTCTGTTCGTTCAGAGAGCAGTGCCTGAGCACGGAGGGCTGGACCAGCCGCTACAGCAAGGGAGGGGTGACGGTGTGGGGGCGCGAGGAGGACAGCAGCACCGTGCAGAAGCTCAAGGTGAGCCGCGTCACCGCTGACGCTTTTACTGCGAAAAGACCGCGCTCCTTCACAATAAAAGCAATACTCAAAGTAACTGAGTACATTTACTCCATTACTTCATCCCAGAGTTACTCTGGAAACATTATGGTGAAAGTTTCCTCTGAGAACTGCACGGGCTAGTGCAGACGGTCAGTTAGTCGGTGGGTTGGTTAGTCCGTTAGTCACTAACTACAGGGTTTGATCATGTGTCATCATCTCTTCAGAAAGTTTGATTGGTTGTTTTATTTTGGAGTTTTGAGGTCACCACGGTGATTCACAAAGATTTGATGCTGAAGCTACTGGAGTAAATGAGGTACTTGGACTGTAAACACAGAAACACATCCATCAATCAATCGAATGATCGGTGAAATCTGATCACTGATCAATCGATTGATGACTTTTACTGATTTATCTTTAAGGTGGAAACAGGAAGTTGCTCAGTGTAAACACCTGAAAGTTCCTGGAAGTGGTGCAACCTGTGAATCTGTGTTACTTTGGTACAAACAGGTGAAATCTACACCTGTCACAGGGCGTCAGCCTCATTAAAGTGCCAGCTGTCAGAGGTCCAGGTGCATTGTGGGTAAGAGAAGGGTTAACAGGCCTGCTTCATCAGAACTCCTGTTACGGTTCATGTGTGATGCTGCCCACCTGACAGGTGTCACCTGTACTTGGAGGCAGGTACCTCAGCAGCTCTGCAAACATTTAACCAGCTCTCCTCCCGAACCTGCTCAGCCAGTTTCAGCTTATTGACGACCAATCAGATCTTGGGAGCCACTGTTTGATGTGAGAACAGGGGCGGATCACAGTACTCTGGGTCCTGGACGCTGCAGTGGGCCCCCAGACTGCCTACATTCACTTTATGTAGTGTGTGCAGTTTTGTTTGGTGCTTTAAGACTCGAAACAAACTTGAGCGTTTGTTCATGTTTAAGTATTTTTACAGTTTCTAACAGGCTCTTTCGATCCTCGGAGTAAGCTTCATCTTTCAGCCTGTTAACCCACTCGCAGCCGCAAACTGGTGCTGAGGAAAGTCAGAGGTTCCTCAGCAAGAAGCTCCTTTGTAGGGTCTGTTTTTTTACAACATGAAGCTTCTCTGGGCAACTGTTGCTGTGATTTGGTGCTATATGAATAAAGGACGACTGAATCGGTTTTGAATCCAGATCCATGGTGTGCAGCTGGATCACTCTGATGGATGCAGTCACACCTGAAGGTTCATTTTCAAATACACAAAGAACATTTTCCATGAAGTTAAAGGCGAAAAGTGTGAAGGAGGTTAAAGCTTTGCTCAGTCACTTCTGTGAGGGTGGGTGGTACAGAACTCTGATGTTACAGCAACCCACTGAAGGTTTGAATCCCTACCTCAGGCTAGAGCAGCTAATGCAGCATGGGGACAGTGACGAGTGAAACCAAAGCTCTCGGCTTCAGTCAGAGCGACTCTAAATTTGAGGATTTCTGCAGAGGGAAAGTCGGATAGCTTGCTGGAGAAGGAGATTCTTCCTGAGAACAAGGGCAAACAGGTGAAAGAGGGCACCCCTGACGGGTGGGTCACTGGATATGATTTTGGTCCACTTGAGAAAAGTATTACCGAAACTGAATGTGGGTAACTCCTTGAACAGAGCTGACAGCAGCAAAGGGCCGTGCATCACACTGGAACCTGGGCCGGCCGCTCCCAGTCATGTGGCACTTGGTCACCTGCTACTCTTTACCTGTTGAGCAGTCCATCTTGTGATCTAATCTGAAATCACCCCCAGTTATACATACGCCAGCACCCAATGGGGACACTGATTATTTTGGGCTGTGCGCACTTATCAAGTTCTCCTTTGAAGTGTTATAACATACCCCCCAGAAGTCCTGAATGATCTCAATAACCTGAGCCGGTATTGTCCTGTGATTAAGTACTCTGCCACAATAGGTGTTAAAGGCTGCGTATATCACTTGGTCGGGCCATCTAGACTCGATCAAATTAATATCTGTAACAGTTAAGTGTATTTCTTGATCAAAAGCTTTTTAGATTTGCACCATATTGCATCTATTTATAACCTCTTTCATTGTTTCAGTTTCCTGAATCCGCCATCATTCCTTCCTGTAGTACTTACAGTCATCTCACTCCTCTTGTCCATCCCTACCATTGCACTGTGACTGGCTGTGGTTAAACAACACATGTGGCTGTACATTAGAACACAAAACATACAAAGGTTATTTAATAAAAAATGTTCTTGTAACTTAAAAATGAGAGTAAATCTGATGAATATGCATACAGTCTTGTTGTTTCGTGTTCAGCTGCTGGAAGTGTTGTAGCGAATCTGCAGGACACTTATGGATGGTGATAAATGAGCCAGGTGTTGTGCAGGTGGATGTGCACACCAGCATTTCCACACCTAAGGAAGAGAAGTGAAGTGAGCATTCAGCATTAAGGCTCACTCCAAATACCTTCATGTGAAGTTACCTGGTGACTCTAAGTTAGTTAAGTAGACCTACTAGTGAATGTGAGTGTGACCGTTGTCTTTCTCTCTGGGTTAGCCCTGTGATGAGCTGCCAGCCCATCCAGGTGTTTCCCACCTCTGTGATAGGCTCCAGCCTGGCCATGACCTGGATAAGAAGATTGGAAAGTTCTTGTTAATGGACCTCACTGAGCTGAAGACATTTTAAAGTTTGCTTGTGGTTAAAATGTGACACAGTCATTGGTCGTTGGCTGTAACTCCAGTTCTGAGTCTTGCCAGTTACCTGACCAGGTAATTGGTGTGTTTTGTTAGCGCTGCTGGTGTCTTGTTTACACCAAAGGTGTCCTCTGGCATCTGAGTCAAGACATCAGCGAGATGACACGCTTAGCTGGTATTTGGTGAATTCAAGGGACTTCTTTGGGTGATTCTCTCTCACGTCTTTTCTCTGGTGACCCAGGACCAATTACAGAAAGTCTCTGAGCAGACGGGAGGAAGTGTGAGTGCGAGGAGGAGTGTCTCTGTTCTAAGTACACAGAGGTGATGGTGAGGTGATGATGATGATTCCTGTGTGTAAATAATTCATAAACTCTTTGGAAAGCAGCGAGGCATTTCTTCTTCTTCTGCCTCATGACTAATTCAGAGCTGCTGATGGAGCCAGCGACCAAACAGGTCACATGATCACCTGCTGATTTACCTAAGTCACAGCTTCCCGTCATGTGAAAACCACAAAACCGAGATTAAAAACATTGTCCTGCAGTCTGATTCGTCTTCCTAGCACACGTGGATTCAAACACGGACATGCTTACTGGTTACTGGTTAATGGTTCCATGTAAGCTTTCTGCATGGCCCAGTCAAAAACACGGGCTGCTTCTTCACGTCTGACCTGCAGAAGCCCATCTATGTGGGGGTTGGGGGGTGTGATACTCCTGTTATCACCAGCTGAAGGGCGCTGTGGTAATTCTGGGCACTGACAGAGCTGTTTTACCTGTTCAGCTGATTTCTGTCATCTTATGTGACTGGCTGTGGAGTCTCTGCCGTTTGCGAGTCACATCTCTTGCTGCTGAAGGCTGTAAAGAGTAAATGAAACTTTCCAGCACCATAAATGACCTCGCCCTGCTGATGAAAGCTGGAGATGATGGGTGGAGGGGGACGTGTGGATGACCTCAAGGGGGAGGGGACGTGTGCACGACCTCGGGGGGAACTTGTAGGTCTTTGTAATCGTGGTGTCTTTATTTTATCTGAAGTAAATGAACCTCTGCTCGTCGTCTCCAACGTGCTGTGAAGCAAGGCAGTGAGTAGAACTACAGACCCTGGCTCAGCTCCTGAGTGAGCTGAAAGGTTTCCTGCAGGAGAGACGGACTGAGTGACAGACACAATGCCTCGGCGCTCGGGACTTTATGAATGATTAACGGCGAGCGGAGTCTCACTGATTGAGTTACACGGAGAGTTTACAGCGCTTGCCATCACCATATCAATGACCGCGGCTCCAGCACGATTACAGCAGTGGAAAAAAGTGACGTCCTACAGTAACAAACCATCTCACATGACCACTGTGAAACTCTGACAGGTGGAAATCTGGAGCTCAGATCTCTCCATGCCTACAGGGGGAAATTACAGTCTGGTGTTTCCTGGCTGAGAATATTTTACATGAACACTTTGGTTTGTCATCGTTCAGGCTGCGCTGCAACAACGATGCAAACAGTGACCAAAGCAGCAGAGCTGGAAATGGTACAGAGAAACTTCCTGTGGTCCACATGAACGGTCAGCTCCACGTTAATAATAACCTGCTCCACATAATCATTCACAGGGGGAGGTGGCAGTTGTCTGTCTGATTAATGTTCAGATGGTTCAGTTTGTTTCAGGCAGACAGAGGAGCTGATCTGGATTAGCTGGTGATCTCTTGTACAGTGGGGCAAAAAAGTATTTAGTCAGCCACCGATTGTGCAAGTTCCCCCACTTAAAATGATGACAGAGGTCAGTAATTTGCACCAGAGGTACACTTCAACTGTGAGAGACAGAATGTGAAAAAAAAATCCATGAATCCACATGGTAGGATTTGTAAAGAATTTATTCGTAAATCAGGGTGGAAAATAAGTATTTGGTCACCTCAAACAAGGAAAATCTCTGGCTCTCACAGACCTGTAATGTCTTCTGTAAGAAGCTTTTCTGTCCCCCACTCGTTACCTGTATGAATGGCACCTGTTTGAACTCATCATCTGTATAAAAGACACCTGTCCACAGCCTCAAACAGTCAGACTCCAAACTCCGACATGGCCAAGACCAAAGAGCTTTCGAAGGACACCAGGAAAAGTATTGTAGACCTGCACCAGACTGGGAAGAGTGAATCTACAATAGGCAAGCAGCTTGGTGTGAAAAAATCAACTGTGGGAGCAATCATCAGAAAATGGAAGACATACAAGACCACTGATAATCTCCCTCGATCTGGGGCTCCACGCAAGATCTCATCCCGTGGGGTCAAAATGATCATGAGAACGGTGAGCAAAGATCCCAGAACCACACGGGGGGACCTGGTGAATGACCTGCAGAGAGCTGGGACCAAAGTAACAAAGGTCACCATCAGTAACACACTACAACGGCAGGGAATCAAATCCCGCAGTGCCAGACGTGTTCCGCTGCTGAAGCCAGTGCATGTCCAGGCCCGTCTGAAGTTTGCCAGAGAGCACATGGATGATACAGCAGAGGATTGGGAGAATGTCATGTGGTCAGATGAAACCAAAGTAGAACTTTTTGGTATAAACTCAACTCGTCGTGTTTGGAGGACGAAGAATACTGAGTTGCATCCCAAGAACACCATACCTACTGTGAAGCATGGGGGTGGAAACATCATGCTATGGGGCTGTTTTTCTGCCAAGGGGACAGGACCACTGATCCGTGTTAAGGACAGAATGAATGGGGCCATGTATCATGAGATTTTGAGCCAAAACCTCCTTCCATCAGTGAGAACTTTGAAGATGAAACGAGGCTGGGTCTTCCAACATGACAATGATCCAAAACACACCGCCCGGGCAACAAAGGAGTGGCTCCGTAAGAAGCATTTGAAAGTCCTGGAGTGGCCTAGCCAGTCTCCAGACCTCAACCCCATAGAAAATCTGTGGCGGGAATTGAAAGTCCGTGTTGCTCGGCGACAGCCCCAAAACATCACTGCTCTCGAGAAGATCTGCATGGAGGAATGGGCCAAAATACCAGCTACTGTGTGTGCAAACCTGGTAAAGACCTATAGTAAACGTTTGACCTCTGTTATTGCCAACAAAGGTTATGTTACAAAGTATTGAGTTGTATTTTTGTTATTGACCAAATACTTATTTTCCACCCTGATTTACGAATAAATTCTTTACAAATCGTGGATTCATGGATCTTATTTTTTTTTTTCACATTCTGTCTCTCACAGTTGAAGTGTACCTCTGGTGCAAATTACTGACCTCTGTCATCATTTTAGGTGGGGGAACTTGCACAATCGGTGGCTGACTAAATACTTTTTTGCCCCACTGTAGCTCTGTTTGCCTCACACGTGATGCAGAAACTCATCAGGTCCAACAAAACACCAGAACTGCAAATTCGACCCTGATGGACTTAAAAACTCAATACAGCAGGTAACCTCATGGAGGAGACTGGAGACGACTGCAGTCTGGTTATTACAGAGAATCAGAGCCAATCACAGCCTTCAGATTATCAGGGATTATCCTCACTAACAGATGAAGTTTCTGTCCCTGTGCAAGGAATAAAGTCTTGGGCTGATAATATTGGTCGACTGTGTTAGATAAGAACACGTGATTAGTTTTTTTGGAGATTTTGTGGGAACGATGAAATCTTCTAACCTGAGCTGAGCTTTGTTAGAAACCTCGGTCTGAGTTGGTGAAGCTGCTGAAATAAGGAAGCTGAAGATGATCTTTTGTGTCATCACAGTAGAAATGGAGCAGATGTTAAATGTCTAACTATAAAAGAGCAGAGGACCTGAGATGGATCCTTGTGGAGCTCCCTTTAGGATGACTGATGTCCGAGTTTGAAGATGGTCTGAGCCTGAAAGAGTTCAAAAAAATAAAACCGGATGCTAAAGCACTGAAACCTGAGAACACCTGATAAGGTCAGAGCAGAGAAAGTGAAGCTGCTCAGGTTAGCTGCTGAGATGCCTCTGAGCAACACTTGATCAGGTGTCTCCTCTGCTAACAGGTCACTTTGGTTTATCCCGAAAAGACCCAACAGGAAACCACACGAGAGCTCTGAATGAGGCGGATTATTCTAAGATGTTGGCCTTGCAGCACACAGCACTGTTGTGATTTGGCGCCATTTGAATAAAACTAAATGGAAGCCGCTGGTTCTTTTATTCAGAAAACACAGGAATCAAACTATTATCAGCCAGAACCAGAAAACTGTGATGTCACATAAACCGCAAAAGAAACTGAAGGGTTTCTCTTGCACCGCCCCAACACTGCAGTTGTGACACTGTGAAACTGAAATCATAAAATATAAAATCTTAGTTATTTAAATGTATCTGTCAAGTATTCCATGTGTGTGCGTGCGTGCGTGTGTGTGTGTGTGTGTGTGTGAGCACTTTTTAAGACAAGAATCTATTACAAAGTGTTTTTCAGGGATATTAAAAATAACAACATATTACACAAGATTATTATCCAAATGTGTGCCTGAATAGATGTTTTCAGCCACAGAGCCACTGGTGCACAGAGGGGGAGATGAACTGTTCCACAGTTTTGGAGCTGAGATTTAGACAGCATGATCCCCTCTAGTTTTCAAACAGCTCCGTGGAATTACCAGAAGACCACGATCTGTAGATCTAAGGATCTTATAAGGATGATATAAGTTGGGCTCTCTCCTTGTAAGGCAGTCAAAGTAAGAGTTTAAACTGGTATCCGAACCAAACTGGAAACCAGTGCAAAGATTTTAACAATGAAGTGAGAATTTCTGAGTGATTTAAAAGTGTTACTGCAGCATTTTCAACAGCTTGTAGGTAATTTATAGAAGTCTTTGACAGATGGGAGAAAGGAGCATCAAAATATTTTAAGCGGGAGGAGATGAAGGCATGAACAAGCCTCTCTAATTCATTTATGGAGACAGCAGTTCTGAGTTTAGTGATATTTCAAATTCAAATTCAAATTTTATTTGTCACGCACACACAACCATACACAGTATGACATGGGTGTGAAATGCTGTACAATGCCCGACCATTAAATGACAGAAGAAAAGTTTTACAATATTTACAGTTTACTACAAAATTTACAAATTAACTTAGGAATTTACAGTAAAGACTGTGCAAATAGCAGAAGAGATTATAAAGATTATAAATTCTAGGAATTATGGGATTATAGGAAATGTGTGGTGGTGCGTGTGGTGATGTGTGGGAGAGTCTAGTCCTACACCTGGTTCAGGGCCCGAATAGCCTGGGGGAAGAAGCTCCTCCTCATTCTCTCTGTTTTGGCCTTAAGGGAGCGGAAGCGCTTCCCAGACCTCAACAGTGAGAAGAGTCCATTGTTGGGATGGGAGAGGTCCATCATAATCTTCCTAACTTTGGACTTGCACTGCTTGGTGTAGATGGACAGCAGGTCAGGGAGCTCTGATTGATATTTCTTAAGTGGAAAAGCAAGAGTGGGTCACAGACTTCATGTGAGCATCAAAAGTCAAAGATCAAAAATCAAGATTTTGAGCAGCATCTTTCACCATCAATGAGAAAGAACCGGGATGTTGTCTAATTTGGGGCTTAATGAAACAGTTTCGTCTGCATTAAGCTGCAGAAAATCGTTTGCCAATTGTCTTAAGACTAATTGGTAACTTTATTGTCCCCAATGGGAAACGGATTTGCAGCATGTCCACACATCAAACAACACAAACATTTAAAAAATTAAAGAACAGCCCAAGTTTTATCAGTAACAAAGTGCAATAGTGATGGCAACAACACTTATAGGTTAGCTTTAATAACCATCATAGCAGGTATAAAAGACACTCTGTGGTCTCGTCACTGCAGGCACTTTATACCAACGACCTGAAGAGAGGATGTTCAGACCATCCTCTCAGACATGACAGATGTTTCCTTCCTCAGCACCTGTCCAGAAACTGGACCTGAGACCTCCCTGAAATCTTACTAACCGGGTTACCAAGTCTGGTTGGTCAAGGACAGATTACTGTAGCCAAGCAATGGTACTAAAAAAAAAAAAACCC
>NW_005187402.1:215105-227810 GCF_000239375.1 Pundamilia nyererei | reverse complement strand
AAAAATACAACTTGCCTAATAATTCTGCACTCCCTGTACTCTTCACCATGGAGGAGGCTTACAATGCCTGTTAGCCTGTGTACTACGACAATCATTAGTGTATAAAATATATGGTAGCGGAGAGAGACAACATCCCTGTGGAGACCCAATAGAAGAATTCAGCTGATTAGAAAAACAGATGCTGACTCTCACACACGGAGACCTGTTAGTTAAAGAGTCTAAAATTTAACCCACAGGTTTAAAATCAAGTTTAAACAGTTTAAGAAGTTTATCAGCTAAAAGATCTGTGAGTCTCTGTGAATGCAATTAGACATGTATCCCTGAAGTCACATAAATGTGTGACATTCAAATGCAGTTCATTTACTCCTCAGACTGCACATTAGCCATGAATATTGGTGGCAAGGGAATAAGATTGTATTATATTTGCTTCCTCAATAGCTGAGCTAGACCTCCCTTCTTCATCATGAGCAGCGTGCTCCTGTGAGTACGGGATAATCCTGTGCTGGGAAGCACTGAAGGGTGTAAAGAATCTCCAAGACAGGCTGTTCCACTGAAGAAACTCAGTGTGGATGTAGCTCATGCAGCACTCCAATCAGCTCCTGTAGAACACAGCACACCTGCTGTTTCATGGGTCATCACACCCTCCCCTTAAAGATAGCACTACCAGGGAAAACCTGGACACCAGGTGACTCAAAGTCATGAACTTTTTTTCTTAGGCGTCATCACTGTGGGTTCCCTCTGAGTTCCCCGTCTTCCTCCTACAATCCCAACATATGTATGTTTCTAACATTTCATGCAGTTGCAGAGTTCAAGTAATAAAATCCCATGGCACATCTAAATGTCACAGTACACCATCATGGAAACTGGTGGTTAGAGTTGAGCGTGATTGGTCCTAACCTCTGCCTGACTCTCTCCCTCTCTCTTTCTGTGCCTCAGATGAGGATAGTCTGTAAGGACGTGACAGCAGAGACATTGTACGACGTCCTCCATGACACCAGCTACCGGAAGAAGTGGGACACCAACATGATCGATACGTATGACATCGGCAGGCTGACGGTCAACGCAGACGTGGGATATTACTCCTGTTAGTTCCTTTACTGAGCGGTGATGTAATACATGCCATAAAACACCTCAGCACAGCACCAGAATGGTGAGACAGGCAGAGGGAACAATAAGGTGAATGGTGGACAAAGACCTAAGGGAACAAGAGGAAGTAGCAATCGATGTTGTGGAAGTAGGGAGACCCAGTGATGTGGTTTAACATGACACTCAAATGACAGGTATAAAAGATACTCTAACCGGTTGGGCCTTTTCCGGGGGGACGGGGGGGATCTTGGGCCTCTGGGCCTGGGCTCGGCCCGCTATGGCGCAGCTGGCTCCCGGCAGAGCCCGCTGTGGCTACGCCGTGGCTGCTGATAAATAAATACATAAATAATAATAAAGATTTGATTCAATTTCAATAAAATTTTATTTATATAGCACCAAATCACAAGAACAGTCGCCTCAAGTTGCTTTATATTGTAAGGTAGACCCTACAGTAATACATACAGAGAAAAACCCAACAATCATATGACCCCTATGAGCAAGCACTTCCTGTTAAAACTCCTTTTTAACAGGAAGAAACCTCCGGCAGAACCAGGCTCAGGGAGGGGCGGGACCATCTGCTGTGATTGGTTGGGGTGAGAGAAGGAAGACAGGATAAAGACATGTTGTGGAAGAGAGACAGAGGTTAATAACAGGTATGATTCAGCGCAGAGAGGACTGTTAACACATAGTGAGTGAAGAAGAAACGCAGTGCATCGTGGGACTCCCCCAGCATCCTACACCTGTTGCAGCATAACTAAGGAAAGTTTGAAGCCTAATCTTAAAAGTAGAGACTGTGTCTGTCAGGCTTTTCAGGGAGTTTTTAGGACTTCCTGATAATAATGAATTACAGTAGTCCAGCCTGGAAGTAATAAATGCATGAACTAGTTTTTCAGCGTCACTCTGAGACAGGATATTTCTAATTTTAGAGATGTTGCGCAAATGGGAGAACGCAGTCTTACATATTTGTTTAATATGTGCGTTGAAGGACATGTCCTGGTCAAAAATGACTCCAAGGTTGCTCACAGTGTTACTGGAGGCCAAGGTAATGCCATCCAGGGTAAGAATCTGGTTAGATATCATATTTCTAGGCTTTTCGGGGTCGAGTACAATAACCTCAGTTTGATCTGAATTAAGAAGCAGAAAGTTAGTGGCCATCCAGGTCTTTATGTCTTTAACCCCCTAGGACCTGGCGTCCACATATGTGGACATCACATTTTGGGTTGTCTAGACCGAAATACAAAATTTTGCTCTACATGGGCCTGATATCCACTTATGAGGACATACTGCCACTGTTCTATTGAAATTTTAAATGAATATCCTCATGTGGATCTCATTTTTGTGGTTGGGCCTTTTCCGGGCCAACCACCCCAAAAATCAGGTTAAAAAAAAAAAAAAAAATCAGGCAATACTTTGTTTTTACATTCATCAGGTCCCAATATGCCCAAATATCAAAGAGAAATTAAAAATGCATGCTGTGGAAGAGTTTGGGTCTTAGGAGGTTAAGACATTCCTGCAGTTTAACTAATTGCCGTGTGTTATCTGGCTTCATGGACAGATAGAGCTCGGTATCATCTGCATAGCAGTGCTAGACCTCAGTGCAGCGTTCGATACTGTGGACCATAATATCCTATTAGAGCGATTAGAACATGCTGTAGGTATTACAGGTACTGCGCTGCAGTGGTTTGTATCATATCTATCTAATAGACTCAGGTCTAAAGGACCTGGGTGGCCTCTAACTTTCTGCTTCTTAATTCAGATCAAACTGAGGTTAGGTTGAGCCGGAGTCTGTGCTGGTCCAAAAGGGTTAGCTGGTTTTTAGTTGCCAAATATCTGATTCTGTCTGAACCTTTGTGGATGTGTTTGTGTTCTGTTTGAAGGGAAATGCCCGAGCCCGCTGAAAAACAGAGACTTTGTGACGATGAGATCTTGGCTTCCACTCGGCAACGACTACATGATCATAAACTACTCGGTCAAACACCCGGTCAGTATTTCACTGCTCTGACTGTGACTTGGTGGGTTTTATACTCATTTAGTGACATATGGAGCATAAAGACACAAAAACATTTTATTAGAAGAGCAGACTCCATAGGGGAGCTTTATCACTAGGACCCAGTCAGACCCCAGCAGATTCATGGTTGCACAATCAATCACAGACTTCAGATCAGTAGGTGAAAGTTTTAATTGTAAATACCACTCCAGAGAATAGAGCACAGTATCATCAGTATACAGATGCACACTGAGGTGTGATGTGTGAGGTTATATCTGCCAAGTGGACAGTGCAGTCAATCACTCACTGCTCCTTTGTCCACCTCAGAAATATCCTCCAAAGAAGGACTACGTCCGAGCCGTCTCTCTGCTCACGGGGTACCTGATCCAGTCCAACGGAGCCACCAGCTCCACCCTCTACTACCTGACTCAGGTGGACCCCAGAGGTGAGACCTGTGGCTAGTGGAAGAAGTACTAAATACAGTACCTCTTCTACTGGCCAAATACACCAAAATTACCACTCTGAGAGAAACGTCAGAAGATCTTGATCTGACCCTGCGGCAGAAACGCCATTTACTGGATTCTGTGGTTTGAGGTTATTCCAAGACAGATGTAGGTCAAAGGTCCACAAACTTCTTCATCCAACAAAAGAACTGATGACAGTCAGTGGTGTGTGTGTGTGTGTGTGTGTGTGTGTGTGTGTGTGTGTGTGTGTGTGTGTGTTATGTGTTATGTACAAATGTTCTCTCTGTAAACTCGATCTGTGCTTCATGTTTAAACTGAACTGACTCAGCCTGACCCTCAGCACCATTGTCTCTGTCTGCAGGTTCTTTACCAAAGTGGGTGGTGAACAGGGTGTCCCAGTTTGTAGCTCCAAAGGTAAACGACCTCTATTCCCATCAGGCTGTGTCTCTGACCCATCTGAACGTGTCCTGAACGTGTCTCTGACCCATCTGAATGTGTTTCTGTCCCATCTCATTTTGGTCATCTTAGGCTATGAGGAAGATCTACAAGGCTTCTGTAAAGTACCCGGAGTGGAAGAGGAAACACAACCCGGGCCTGAAGCCATGGATGTTCCCAGAGCAGAACACGCTGCCGTGCATCAGCGTGTCAGAGCTGACGGTGCAGCGAGCTGACTCTCTGGAGAACATCGATGAGAGCTGCTTGAGCGAGGAGAAGACGCAGCAGAGTGACGACGAGGAGCCGTAAAGATGGCGGACTCTGTCTGGTTTACCGTTTGTTGGTTTGTTTGATCAGGTAAACTCATGCTGGACACCTTTCTGAATGCAGCTGCGCTCGCTTTGCTGGATCTCACAAACCTTTTCACAACTTTCTGAAAACCTTCTGTCAGCTCACAGTAATCGGACGGAATCTGTTTCATGGCAGCTACAAACATGAGACCGCCCTCACAGCTGTTTCCAGGTGTTCCGCGATGGCCTCTGCTCACATTGAAGGTGGCTGGAGTTTCATCTAATCTTTCCTTGAATTGTATTTGTGTTGCAGTGAGACAAAGAGCGTGCAGCAGAAACTCGTCTGTGAATCTACTTCCTGCAGTCTGTTTAGAAGCTAATGACAATCAGTGTTAGCCTCCTAACAACATCCACTTCCTGGTCGGGTAGGGGTTTGGTTCAGGTGGGTGTGGATTTCTAAATATTTACCCCACTCATAGAGAGTTTCTAACCGAACAACTGTGCGATGTCTGTAAGAGTTGATCAGAAAGGTGAAAGCTCTGTTTTCATCATGTGGGTAAAAAAGTAACCAAACTATAACCACGGTTCTGAGAGGGTCGCTGTGTCCTGGTAGATGTTCAGAGTGTAAATAATAATAGTAATGATGTGTTGATTTTGTCAGGGCTCTGTGCTGGATATTTAAAGTCTGTAATCTGTGTGGGACAGAAGCCACATGAATCTTCTGCAGGTTCTCAGATTTGTTTTCCTGGATGTTTAACCTGAGCAATAAAACCACATTAAATCAGCTCTGCAGTGTGTGAGTCAGTGTGATCACATGATCTACGTCAACAGATGATGAGCGAACATGTTTCAGCTCACTGCAAGTCCATCTTTACAAATTTCTATGTTCTTACAATGATGGAAAAGTTGCAACCAGCGTCTTTTTTTCTTTTCTTTTTTTTTTTCTCTAGTGTCGGGTCGCAGAGGCAGTTCCAGAAATCTCTGCTGATCCCGAGGCATTCCCACATAACATAAATTACCTCATTAGTTAGTTAGGTTTCTCCTCACAGAGGCCAGAAAACCTCTACAGGGCGTTGACCAGTGCACTCTGGGCACCCTTTCCTCGTATTGTAAAACACATGTAAAAAACCTCGGTGTCTACATTGATGGTTCTTTTAAATTGACTAAGCAGGTGAGTGCAGTAGTTCAGTCCTGTTTTTTTCAGTTAAGACAGCTAGCCAAGGTAAAGCCATACCTTCTGGCTAACGTCTTTGAGCGTGTTATTCACCTTTTTCTTACTTGCAGATTAGACTACTGCAATTCATTGTATTATGGTCTAGATCAGGCCACCATCCATCGTCTTCAGATGGTTCAAAATGCAGCTGGTCGCCTGCTAACTGGTACCAAACGGAGAGAGCATATAACCCCAGTTTTAGCTTCTTTACACTGGCTTCCTGTCTCCTACAGGATCCAATTTAAACTTCTACTTTTTGTTTTTAAGTCACTTAATGCCCGAGCCCCTCCTTACCTGTTTGAGCTCCTCTCTGCCTATGCTCCAGGAAAAACCACGAGGTCTAGCTCAAAACTAATGCTGTCCATCCCACGGACTAACCTCAAATCCTGTGGTGATAGATCCTTCTCTGTGGCAGGTCCCAGACTTTGGAATAGTCTCCCCTTAAATATTAGATCTGCACAAACACTTGAGCAATTTAAATCATTACTAAAGACACATTTCTATGCCCTGGCTTTTAACACACTATGACCCAAGCATTTTGGCCTTATTTGAATTAGTTTAGTTATTGTTTTAATTCTTTTACTGTCCTATTATTGGTTTTTTTACTGTTATTATTGTATTATATTGTTGCTTTTTAATACCATTTTTATATTGTTAAGCACTTTGTGCAGCATCAGCTGTTTGAAATGTGCTATATAAATAAATTTGACTTTGACCTTGACCTTCATCCTGGCTCTCCTCAACATGACACCCTGAGCCACCAGCACACCTCTCACCTTTCTGCCTGATTCAAGCTTTCTTTGTCTCAGTGCTCTTTCAAATCATGCTATTGTTGGTTTTTGTTATCACAGCAACAATAATAATAATAATAATAATAATGGATTGCATTTATATAGCGCTTTTCGAGACCTTCAAAGTGCTTTACAATTCCACTATTCATTCACTCTCACATTCACACACTGGTGGAGGCAGCTACAGGTGTAGCCACAGCTGGGGCAGACTGACAGAAGCGAGGTTGCCATATCGCACCATCGGCCCCTCTGGCCAACACCAGTAGGCGGTAGGTGAAGTGTCTTGCCCAAGGACACAACAACTGTCCAAGCCGGGGCTCGAACCTGCAACCGGTGCCTACATCCTGGAATATACTATAAATGTAAAATAAATAATCTGATCCCTGTGTTTATTCCATTAATTAAAGATGTGAGGACGAGGACAACAACAAGCTGCCTCTTTCTGTCTGTGTCAGACCTCATGTTTGGGTTTTTGTTAGTGAGTCTGCAGGAAGCTGAAAGTGTCCGCTTACCTCCGATCATCCAGAAAACCAAAGATTGTGTTCAGAGCAGGAAACACCAAGTCTGAACCTCACACTTCCCTTCGGTAATCTCAGCACGGACGGAAGAAACCGTGTCAGTTTTCTTCTGTCTGCGTGAGGCTGCAGCGCCCCCGAGTGGACTCAGTCTGAGCTGCAGAGTGTGTGCCCAAATCTCTGGCCCAGCTGCTTCCCATTAAGGTGTGTGAGTGAGGCACAGACACAAATCCACAGACAGTCACTGCCTGAGGCGTCTCTGCAGCTCGTCTTTGGTGCAAACAGGTGGAATGAAGCTGGACAGCTCCTCTGATGAGAAGAACTGAAGCTCTTCATCCTCCTTCTGTCTAGGCTCAACTCCCACACTTCATCCAGGTGACCCCAGAGGGACACACCTCTTTCCTGCCGTCACATTTACAGGTACGTTATGAAGACTCAGCTCACCTGGAACCCTGCTCAGGTGAAGCAGTGCCTCCACCTGAACAACTTCCTGTTCAGAATCAGTGTGTTTAAATCCTTTTATGGGGTGTAGAGGTAACCCTCCAGAACACACTAGGAGACAGGTGAGACGACCTGAGGCTGATCACGGTGGGGATTTTAAAAATATCACAGTTAAAGTTACTGCAGGAGGTGGCACATGTTCAGCTTACAGCGGTACAGTACTGATTCAGCGGTGACCTTCGACCTTTGTGATCTGAATCAGTCCAACCTGGTGGCCGTGGCAAAGATGAAGCGTCTTCATGAAGCCTGCTGGGGGCGGTGTGTGTGTGTGTGTGTGTGTGTGTGTGTGTGTGTGTGTGTGTGTGTGTGTGTGTGTGTGTGTGTGTGTGTGTGTGTGTGTGTAACAGGGCGGCCCTTAGTGGCTGGAAACACAGTGAGGGAAGTGTAGTGGAACAGAAAGTATTTATTTGCCATACAGCTCTCCTTACAACAGTTCACTAATCGAGCTTCTTCACAGCACAATTAACCCTCTAATGACAACCGGCAGCCTTAAATATGTTCAGCTGTCACAGACTAAACCATTCTTCCACTCTCAGGTAAATTCTTAAATCCCAACCTTCCACCACAGTATACAATATACCAGTTTGAATAAATAAATGCATAAATACATTTCACATTTTTATATTAATAAATATTTCACACTTTAATTTTACACCAAACTCAATATTATAAAAACCCAAGCACAAAAAGATTCACCACACTCGCTTGGTCTCTCCCGGAATCTTTAAATGGTGTCTGGACCCCCAGGGAAACATTTGCCCAAACACCTTGAAGAGGACACAGGCAAGAAAGGGGAGTAATCATTATCGTACAAACACCTATTTGCACCACTTTTATTCCTAGATTTCTCACACACACACACATTTGCATTAGTTTTCCTTACTGGTAAACCTTAATCTCAATCTCAGTCACCTTTCTTCTCTCCTGACAGACATGATGAGGAGCAGCTGTGCAGGATCTGAAACAAGCCTACCAACTGATTTTAAAATTCCCAATAAATAGTCAATAAATATTTAAACTTCTTGTGTGCAAATGTTTTACTGTGCAAATCCATGCTTAAAGTGCAATGCTAAATAAAGTGCTTGAAAATGTGCTTTTAATGAAGTGAAAGGTGTGCTCTGAAGTGCTATACAGATAATATAAATAAATGTAGTAAGGGAGTCCTCTTCCTTACACTGTGTCTGTGCATGTATGTGCGGTCTCCTGCTGTCAGAGGGCGTGTGCAGCCCGGTGACCTCCTGTGTGGTTTTGTTTGAGTGCTGCTGAGCGCGCTCTTCCTGCCTTGATGAGGAAAGCTTCATGAGGACTGCATCCTCCTTTAGAGGCAGAAAAATGCAGCTGGGCTCCGGATCCTCTCAGCGCTGTATTGTCTCAGGCACTTCCTGTTTCCTGTCTGCTCTGCTCAGATTGTTGTTTGGGCAGCAAGGAGGAAACTCCACCGCTGTCCAGCTCCTTAGTGCTGAGAGGACAGGACACAGTGTCCACGAGGACCTCTGAGCGCCCACGGGACAACTCCCTCATGTTGTGAAGTGACTGACTTACCTGCAGACGAGTGTACATGAAGCCATGAAACCCACAGAGCAACTGTGAAACCTAATTAATGCAAGTGGTTTATTTACCTGCTCATCTCACGTTTTACAGTTAAATAGCAGAAAGGCTGTTGAGCGACTGAAGCCCGAGGCCAGCATGAAGGGGTCTGTGATAAAACTCCTGATTAACTTCATTTTACAGCTTTAACATCTTCTTTATATTTTAGGAGCTTTTTCTTAAATCACAAATGCATAAAGATGATATCACAGTTTTCTTTTACATTACAGAAGCACGAACATGTTAATTCTGTATGATCAGAAGTGGAATGAACTGAGCATGTGCAGTTTAATCATTTTCCTGATGATCATAAATCAAAGCTGCGCTGGAGAGAACTGAGAGTTGACCTTCTTGCAATACATAGCTATATGAATATGTGCATTGTTCCTGACTACTTTTGTTGTCTTTTTTTATATGTATTAGTGAACATTTAAACGATTTTTAAGAAATAAAGAAATTAATAATAAGAAACAATCAGAATAATAATGATAATAATAATAACAGGTTTAAACAGAGCAGGTGAGAACAGCTGTACTTTGCTCAGGTTTTTAATGCAAACGCCTTAAAGCACGTTTAAAAAGAACGAAGACATGAACATGAACCTTTACTGATGATCTGGAGAACTTACGGATCAATGCCAGCAAGTGGATCTGGAGACACAGTCTGACCGGAAGCTGTACTTCCTTGGGACTTTTATTGTGAAAGTGAGCAGAGGTTGTGCCCGCAGTGGTCGCTTGTAGCTTACCGTAGCTGCTCAGAGTTTCTCCTCCCGGCGCACTGAGAGCCGCGCGCACTACTTACCGGACTGAACCGAGCACAGAGACCGGAACACAGAGCAGGAGGCAGGCAGAACCGGGTCGCAGGTAAGGCGCTCCCAGTCCTTCAGACTTTACTTAAACAGTCTCTCAGAGTCCCGCAGGAAGCGGCTCCTCCTGCCGCGGAGCCGCGCACAGTCCGCGGGTCCGACCCCGCCACAGGTTCGAGTCTCTGAGGGTCTGGATTCACACAAGGGGTCTGAGGGGATCCAGACTGGAGTCAGAGTAAATTAGTGTGAGGGACAGCAGGACTTCTCTTATGTTATTGTATTTTTACACACCTCTGTTGCTGTGAAGCTCGCACACAAGAATTTCACTCGCATGTACCGTATCAGCGTACCTGCACATGTGACGTGACAATAAAAGTGATTTGATTTGACTCGAGCTTCTGATGTTAGTGGATCTCTGAGGTTTTGAAGGTCTAGGTTTGCTATCCTGGTCCTGGTTTTATGGTCCTGGCTCTGGTTTCAGGGTCCTGGTTCTGGTTTTAAGGTGATGCTGGTGTATTTGGTGCATGATCTGGTTTCAGGGTTCTAGTTCTGGTTTTAGGGTGTGTGCTGGGTTGTTGGAGTCCGTCTCTGCCTTCACTGGCTGCAGGACAACATCGTGATTGCTGACATCAGGATCACAGCTGATCTTGTCCTCTGAGCAACTTCATCATGACATCATCAGCTGGTCATTCATCAGTTCCTTTTCCTGTCTTTTGATTTCAGTTGATCAGCTGATAATCAATGAAAGGATTGATTTCTACAGCCGAGTGTTTGAGGTGTTAGTCTGTGAACACACACAGAGCAGCACCGTGTGTGTGTGTTGAGAAGAACAGAACAGGAAGGGAAAACTCCCTGTGATGTAACATCCTGTTTATCAACGTGTCATGGCCTCTGATTGGATGTTTTTGTGTTTTATTGTCCAGTTATTGCTCAGCATGTCTCTGCTTCGTAATTCTGTGTGTGAATATTTGTAAAATCATCACCCTGTGGGATTATATCTGATCTCTGACCTCAGCCTGGACCGCTATCTTTGACTCTGTGCTGATTCGTACCTCAGGTCTCTGATTAGAGTGAAGCGTCTCCTCGTTCGTCTCACTGTTTCAGGGCCCTGAGACGGGTTCAGGGGCAGAATGATGCTGAACGTGACACACAACAGGGTCAGAGGTCGGTGGAGCCCAGTTCCCCCGACAGCCATCAGTGTCAGAGAATAATCTTTGTTTTCCACAGAGGAAAGCAGGTTTCCTGATTTTAGAGCCATCTGTGAATGTCACACCTGGTGCCCACAGGTAGTCATGTGCGTTCCTTGGGCTTTAATAGTTACCTGCAGCCTCACACGATGTACACCACAAACTTTAACTGTTAATCCAGTCCAGTCAGTGATGATGCTCCAGGTCAGAGTTCAGGTTCACATCAGCCTGTCTGTAAAACACACCTGAATAAATCCTGTGCTCCACCTGAACACGCTGCTCTGCCCTGAGAACATGTTGCTCCGCCGGTTGGTCTGAAGGGCTGCTCCTGGTTGAGTTCTTAAATTCAGACATCTGTCTTCATAGACTCGCTCACTGAGTTCTGCTGTGATCCTGCACGTTTGGGATCTCCTGCATGTGGAGTTTGTGGTTAAATTGGGATTTCAGGTTTGGCTCAGTTTTGCCTTTCTGTGATCATGTGATGTATTTATCCTGAGAAGCTCGAACTGTGAAACTCCTGTTTATCTGATCACCTCCTGATGGCTCGCTTTGATTTCCAGGGAAGCTGTAAAATAGTTTTTTAGTGTAAGAGAAGCCTGTGTTTCTGCACACACTCAGTAAAACAGGAGGTCGCTCTGTGTGCAGAGGGCTTTTTAAACCTCAGCAGGTAAAACTGAATGCATCACGACATTCACTGCTCAGCTGACCAGTTTTCTTTTATTTAAATAAAGAATTAATCAGACTTTAGAGCTCAGAGGAAATCTATAGAGGTGTAGAATCAATAATAACCCAGTGTTCCCAGTGCGCATCAGTGTGTGGTTCCAGTCACAGCTCAGGAACAATCAGCCCTCTGTTTCACACAATAGAGGCTCACTGTTATTATACTGCCTCATTCGCCCACCCTCACTCTCCCAGCCTTCCTCTCTGCTGCTCCTCCTCATTACAGAGCAATGCCTCGGTCCGACATATCTGCAGCAAGCACAAACCTGCAGGCTCACAGAGAACCTGCAGGACCAGAGAGAACCTGTAGACTCAGAGAGAACCTGCAAAGAGAACCTGCAGGGCCAGAGACAACCAGCAGAGAGAACCTGTGGACTCACAGAGAACCTGTAGAATCAGAGAGAACCTGTAGGGGCAGAGAGAACCTGCAGAGAGAACCTCTAGAGGCAGAGAGAACCTTCAGAGAGAACCTGTGGACTCACAGAGAACCTGTAGAGTGAGAGAGAACCTGCAGGGCCAGAGAGAACCTGTAGACCCAGAGAGAAAGCATCGCAGCGGCTACAACCATTATCGTCTGCAAATTATGCCAGGCGGCAGTCATAGCAAAGAGATGAAGTACTTTTGAAATATGGGGAAAGCCAAAAACTGCGCTTCCTCCACTTTCGTAACATTGATTCCTTAATGTTGAATTCTCTCGCAGCTGCTCTATTCCCATGTTGTTGCAGTATATTAATAACTAACCTTGTATTGTGGATGAAAAATCTTAGTTGTTCTCCTGACTGAAGTTTGGCCCGTGTATAGTATCCTGCTATGCGATTGCATTTGTCCCTGACCACCAGAATCCCTCAAGGTTAACTTTTATCGAGTGGAAAAAACGTTGGCGTTCATCCTCCAGCTTCACTGTGCTAATGTTATGCTAACATACAGGGAGTGCAGAATTATTAGGCAAATGAGTATTTTGTCCACATCATCCTCTTCATGCATGTTGTCTTACTCCAAGCTGTATAGGCTCAAAAGCCTACTACCAATTAAGCATATTAGGTGATGTGCATCTCTGTAATGGGAAGGGGTGTGGTCTAATGACATCAACACCCTATATCAGGTGTGCATAATTATTAGGCAAC
>NW_005187402.1:210148-213379 GCF_000239375.1 Pundamilia nyererei | reverse complement strand
AAGCAGTGCGGCTTACCAAAGTTGTACTAAAACATTTTTTAACAGATTTCTGCACGCCCAAATCGGTTCAAGGTCAGTAAGCACAACCAGAATTCATACATAAGGCACACTCTCGATTTTTGAGAAAATTAAAGGATTTTAAGTGTGCCTTATAGTGTTGAAAATACATTATACAGAAGAAAAGAATATATCGTGATATATATCGTTACCGCACGTGCTACAAATTATACCGCGATATGGATTTTAGGCCATATCGCCCAGCCCTAGATGACAGCTTTTTGTCTTCCAGCTTCGCTCTCCCAGGTCTTTATCATGTGAAAAATCAGCTAACATACAGAAACACCAGTGATGAGGCGGGCGGCATGGGAGCAATGTCAGGGAGGTGAAGAGGGAGGGATGGGTCGAGGACAGGGTGTGTTTGGTGTTTGGGGAGAAATGGGAACGGCAGAGGTAGCGCGGGTACGTCTGAACCAAGACGTTTTTCTGCGTCTGATTTCAGCTGTCAGAGCAGGACCGCTTCAGCCAGGCCAACCAGGTCTCCATGAGAGCTGCACTTCACCGGACAGACTTTCACCGTTTTTACCAGATTTGTTTCTCAGGCTGCAGGCTGCGAGCCTTCAGTCCTCCTGAGGAAGTCTCAGACAGCCTAACATTTGGCACATTGTAAACAGGGTTGTTATGCAAGCTTGATGTTGTAGCACTTTAACACCTTTGTACGTCTTTGCTGTTTTTCTTGGTTCAGTAACAGCGAAGACAGTGATGTTTGTAGGGACTCTTTTAAATAGTCAGTGCCAAAGTTTGAGCTGTGACAAGGAAACTGGTGCAGATACGTGTGCAGTACGACCAGCTGCTGAAAATCCCCGCGTCCATCCTTGCAGCGTGTCACGGGGTGTCCTCAGGAATAAACACAGGGTGACCTGCGCACATCATTCAGGGGTTATCAGTCACATGATGTAGTCACATCTGAACAGAACATGGACATGCTGTAGTAATCCATGCTGCCTCACACAAACCTGCATAACACTAATAAAGTAAGATTATTTTACTTTTTTGGCCTTTATTGACAGGTACAGTAAAGAAATGACAGGAAAGCAGCCGGGGGGGGGCTGCGGGTCAGACTCAAACCCGGGCCGGCTGCTCACGTGCTGTTAGCGATGGTGTCGTGCTGACCGCACAGAGCTGTGCGTCTGCGTTACTGCCTGTTTGTGTGTTGGAGCTGTGAGCTTGTGTGTCTTTGCAGTTTGGTCGGCTGACACTTAGCCAGCAGACAGAATCGGCTCTTTTTAACAGCCGCCATGAAGAACTCGTAAAGTTTCCTGTGAAAATCTGTTCGAGGCGTTTGACACCTGGTGTCTGCTGTTTGTGGCCCATTGTGTTCAGCGTGACTTTATTTGGGCCACGCGGCGTCGATGATGACCTAATTCTAATCAGTAATCAACATCCAGTCGTGTCAAAGACCCCCACTTTGGATCAATATCATCGGAACTAAAGCAGCTATCATAAATTAGACTCCCAGCATGCATTTCCAAGCCCACTCTCTGACCTCAGGTTTGACTCTTGTCATTTATTGGATTCTTCTTCACAATCACATGGAGGGTCAGTCCCCTGCAGACCCCCCACTGTGCACCCTGAATCAGCTGGTGTGTGGAGGGAAACTGGTTCGAGTAGATCACACCACAAATGTGATTTTGGTGCCTTCTACCCCTCGCTCACAAGGACCAGCACCATCAGCTGGAGACACCGACAGAGCTGATGGTTTCACTAATTTTACACCGTGGGCCACGTATAACCCACTCTGATGTTTAGTGGGCCGGGCCAGTGAAAGATTTTTAAGTACACATTAAATCAATACAGGGACAGATGTGTTGGATCCAGTGGTCAGAATATGAACGTCCTTCGGTGTCCTGACTCTGACTGGGTTTTACACCCAAACCTCAGACATGAGCTCCAGCTGTAGCTTCAGTCAGCCTGCGCTCGGCCCTCCTCTCTCCTGTCTCAGCTGCAGTGTTTAAAAGTGGAAGTCGGATGGGAGGGTCTGTATCCTCTGGCTGCTTTTCCTTGGCTCGGTCTTTATCTGTGGCCTTCACTGACTTCCTGCCTGGTTCTTTAACGTTTTTCCTCCTTGGCCGCTCTTTTTCCTCTCACACCGGGCTTTCTGTTTTCTGTCACTGCAGTTTTTCTCAGGCTTCTGCTTTTTACTCCTGCTGGAGTTGAGAAACTCTCCAGTTTTACATTAAAATGTCTCCCACAAAGTTGATTCTGTTCATCTGGACGTTTTCAGAGAAACGTTTCGTCATCATCAGGTGACTTCTTCAGTCTCAGCTGACTGCAGGTCTCCCCAACCTTTAAACAGGACATTTACACAATGACTGACAATGAGCTATGAGATCAGTTTCATCATTGTTAATATGCAAATTGTCATGATCAATGATCAACAACCACTAATCAAAGAGCGCTGATCACTGATCGCGACAGTTTGCACATTAACAAAGATGTGACCTCGCAGCCCATTTTCAGTCATGTGTAAATGTCCTGGCTGGAAACCTGCAGTCAGCTGAGACTGAAGAAGTCACCTGATGATGATGATGAAACGTTTCTCCCACCGAGCAGATGCATGTGCTTGTATCAAGACATGAAAAGGTCTCATGTGGAAATGTTTGCAGCCGGGAGTCATGTTGATATTATTACTCAGTGTGGTTTCCTGTGGATTGGTGTTGATTCACCACCATCTGTGAACATCTCTGAGTAAACGGTGAGTAAACTAGACTGCAGCGACCGACCTCCTGTTCCCCTTTTACAAAGTGCCTAAAATGACTCTCCTCTGTTTCTACCTTTATTATCCTGGAAAAAAGTAACATGAGGAAGTTTGTGAGGGTGGTGCGGGACGTGTGTGGGGACAGAGACAGTGGTGTGCAGGTGGAGTGACAGATGGGTTAAAGATGGGAGTGGGATACATCAGGGATCTGCTCCGAGCCCCTTCTTGTTTGCAGTGCTGATGGACAGGCTGACAGATGAGGTCAGAGAGGAGTCTCTGTGGACGCCGATGTTTGCAGACGACACTGTGATCTGTAGTGAGAGTAAGCAGCAGGTGGAGGAGAGCCTGGAGAGGTGGAGGCATGCTCTGAAGAGATGCAAGACAGAATACAGTGGGGCAAAAAAGTATTTAGTCAGCCACCGATTGTGCAAGTTCCCCCACTTAAAATGATGACAGAGGTCAGTAATTTGCACCAG
>NW_005187402.1:199225-208746 GCF_000239375.1 Pundamilia nyererei | reverse complement strand
TGCAAATTACTGACCTCTGTCATCATTTTAAGTGGGGGAACTTGCACAATTGGTGGCTGACTAAATACTTTTTTGCCCCACTGTACATGTGTGAATGAGAGGGTGGATGTGTAAGGAGTACAGAGGGTCAAGGTGATGAGCCTAAATACCTGGGGTCAGCCATCCACAGAGACGGGAGAGTCCAGGTAGGGTGGAGTTTGTGGAGGAGGGTATCGGGGCGGATTTGTGACAGGAGGATGGCAGCGACAGTGAAAGGGAAGGTTTAAAGATGGAGCACAATCCAGCACACATGTCAGCACGAGGCATCGAGTCTCTCAAAATAAAACCAGCTTCAGTCTGTGAGCGTGCGCTGTGACGAGTCCACGGACGCTGCAGATTTCAGCTCTGAGACGAGGCGCTGCAGCTGTCCTGGGTTTTCTTTCCTCCTGTTGGTCGCCGGCTTCAGTCTGAGGAGACGTCAAAGTCCTGACAGAGAGATGCCGGCGCTGACGACACTCGACGGCTCTCTGTGGTCACGTGACTGCACGGAAGCATGCATTACTGTGTTATTTATGATACGATCACATTATTGACACAGCATTGATCATGTTGTGTGTCACAGCTGTTGTGTAACGTGTTTCCTGGCTGTGTGGCGGCTGATCTCAGAACAGACGCAGCTTTTGTCTGAAGAGTGGAGGAGGAGGAAAAAGGTCGGCTGGAGGAAGCTGCTGTGACTCACTTCCTCCTCGGCCTTTGTCTTCCTGCAAGACGCTGCAGCCGTGTGTGTGTGAGTGTGTGTGTGTGTGAGTTATTTTTACTTTGGTGTTAGACACATGTTCTTCTGTCTTTCTCTGAGTGACGTCCTGATGCTGACAGAGAGCTCTCCCCAGCTCCATCACACCTGCAGTTTTACTGTCACACCTGGACTTCAGTATATCTGCTGTGTTCACAGGCTCTTATTGTTAAAGGTCCAACAGGAAGCTGCATCTGCTTCTTAGTTGACATCTCCTGAACACATCACAGAGAGGTGACACACACTCACACACACACACACACACACACAGACCCACACACACACACAGACACACACCCACACACACACTCACACACTCACACACACAGACACACACACACTGGCAGGATGCAGGGAGCGGCTGAAGTGAGGCGTGCTGCTCCGAGCTGGAGAGTTCTCCTTGTCTCATTGGCTGTGTGTGACTTCCAGCTGTTGATCCAGCAGATGATCCAGATGTGGGTCTGTTCTGGGCTCACAGTTTGTTCCCTGAGTTTTTCCTTGCAGCAGCAGGGGCGTCAGGGTTTCATGGCAGGAACCCTCAGCCTTTATCCCCACAGTGACCCTCTGTCTGATTCTCTGCTGCTGTGCAGAGGTCAAAGGTCAGCCTGCTGCAGACGCAGAGAGACAATCGTGCAGCTGTGTCTGCCTGCTGACATCATACGTTCTTCTTCTTTTGTGGTTTTAGTTCTCAGAAAGAGAGGCTCGTGAGCTCCAGAGGTCAAAGGTGACAGTGGTGCCATCTACACGGTGTGTGGAGGCAGTTTGTTAATTGATCTTTAATTAGAGGATGCGTTTCAAAGAAACATTTAACGCCCCCTGCTGGAGGAATGAATGGTTACAGAGGCTGGTTGCTGTTGTGTGTGTGTGTGTGTGTGTGTGTGTGTGTGTGTGTGTGTGTGTGATCCAGTGTTTCTGGTTTCTGGTTTCAGTGTGGGGTTAGTGAAGCAGCAAAACTTAAACCAGTTTCTGATGATATCTAAAGCAGATCAATCTTTCACCTCTTTCTCCACCAGATGGACGACCGCCATCCGCCACTGCTGTAGGTCAGCGATGGCCCAGGTGTTTCCTGCTGGTGGAGGAGATGAAGCCCAGTCCAGACTCTGTGTTGGTCATCATGGGCTCCCTGGATGGAAGCACGCCGGTTGAGAGGCTGCTTTCTGCGATTCATCTGGAGAGGTCAGGATTGAGGAGTGCAGCATGAAATGGGGGAAAACTGAAACGGCACAATCATCAGATAGTTTGTGTGGCAATGTTGTATCGATACAGGGACTCCAAATATTGATATTCTATTAAATAAGTTAAAATACAGCCGGGGCCTCTCTGTGTGGAGTTTGCATGTTCTCCCCGTGTGTGCGTGAGTTCTCTCTGGCTACTCTGGCTTCCTCCCAAAGTCCAAAGACATGCAGTTAGTGGGGTTAGATTCACTGGAAACTCTAAATTGCCCACAGGTGCAAATGGTTGTCTGTGCCTATGTGTCATCCCTGTGACAGACTGGTGGCCTGTCCAGGTTGTACCCTGCCTCTGGCCCTAAGACAGCTGGGATAGGCTCCGGCTGGATGGATGGAAATGAACATACTGGAGGGCTCGTTACCTGCACTGCCATCCGGAGATAATGTATACGTACTGAGCTCGCCAAAGCTACCTCCAAACTCGGAGCGAGCCGATGGCTCGGCCACACGAGGAAAATCAGGGCAGCATCCTCCTCACAGCTACAAAAACAGTGTGAGGTTGTCTATGATTGCCATGCATGGTTAGCTCGCCGCTTGTTGCTGCTGCACACTCACCGTTCTGCGATCGCACAGGAGACAACCTGTCTGCGAACAGCCTCAGGCTGACTGCAGTCATTCTCACAGACTGCTTTTCTACTTCAGAAATGCAGACAGATGAAAGCACGTGGTCCTCAGTGTGACTGAGTGGGCTCAGCTGCCTACAGAACTGGGTGCACGTGTAACAGTTAAAAATGAACTTCTGTCCATGTCAATAAATGTGATTTTTAACACGTTATCACAGAAACTGACAACCAATCAAAGGGCAGCTCCCATCCAGCCAATCAGAATTACTTTAGGCTTCTGTCTTCCTGCAGGTACCTGGACACCTTCCATCGAGCCGGTCTCCTATTGGCTAGAGACTTCACACACCTCGACAGCGATGCATTGGTCAGTCTGGGCATAACTGCCACAGGACACAGGAAGAGAATCCTACGATTGGTCGGTTACATCGAGAGGACAGAAGGCCAAAGAGCCAATCGGAACGCAGATCTCCCTCGTGACCGCTGTCAGTCAGTTTGTTCTTCGAAGCGCGGTCGCACCGGGTCGCCCCGTCAGGAGGTGATCAGGAACAGCTCTGCTCCCGATCTCGCCGCCATGCTGGCAAACTCCGATGGCGGCAGGCCAACAGTGAAGCCGGTCCCCAAACCGAGAACTGTCTTCAATCGCCGCAGGACCGCGCCCATCCAGTTCACCCCAACACCCGACCCTGCTCCACCCCTACCCAGGAGGCTTTCCCAGGAGTCCATCTGCCTCACTGTGCTGGAAAGTCTGAGCTCAGCGGACATGCCCACAGCAGACAGTGCTTTGACCTCTGACCTCAGTGAAAAGGCGCCGTCACCAAGCCGAAGGTCGAGCCATGGGGAGAGAACTGGGAATGGCCGCTGCAGGTCTCTGTCAGACACTGGAGGGTTACCGCCGGTTCCCCCGAGGCTGAACCGCATCGTCCCCCCCGCCTCGATGCAGGGGAATCCTCGCGCTTCTTCTTCTTCCCCTGTTCCCACAGAGCATTTGCAGGCGCAGTCCTTCATTTCCTGCACGGGTAGTCATGACAACAGCAGGCTCTCTGGATCCTCCCCCTCCGCTTCTCCCCGAGGAGGAGGCCTAGAGATGGTCTCCAATGAGATATATTGGGGCACGTTACACAGCTCTGCTGCCCCCGGTGGGAAGAGGAATTATTGCAGCCAGCAGTCGGCTCCTCCCACTCCACCCAGACAGACACCTGAGAGGAACTGCGAGAGGAACAGGTTAGTCACCGTGATGCACCAGTATTTGGACCGGGGTACGTTCCAATACTCAGTTTCATTTAGCAAGGTTTGCGACTCGGTCCGAGCGGTCTGAAGTCTGCACCTCCTTTAGTGGAGGAGACACGTTCGCCATGAAAGCATGCCACAATTCATAGCTACAGACCATCTGATCATTCCTAAAAGCGATCATCTGGATGTTTTTGCATTAAAGCATCTTTCCTTCACCTGTATCGAGGTCAAGGAGGATGGGTTAGGAAAAGGAGTTTTTGCGTGTTCGAGCGTACCCCAGGATCCATGATATGTTTGTTAAAAATCAGTTTTTATGTGAAGGCCCAGGCCTGACATGATTCATCATTTTCACTGTGTTTGTTTCAGTGGCAGCACTTTAAGTAACAACTCTTCAGGATCAGCCAGAGGTGAGTTCAGAGCTCTGAGTCGCACAGAACAGCCTAAAACCCAGGCAGGTCGAGCCTTGTCTGTAAGCTCTGCCTACAGGAAGACGTCATTACTCGTTTCCTGTCAGCCTGATCGAAACATAAAAAAACTATTTTGTGACTGGTGTGTGAGACTCCTAGTTCCCAGACAGTGCACGCACACTTGAGAACAATGTTCCCTTTAAGCTACACGCGCGCAATTGCGCACTGCTGTCACGGTGTCCGCACACAGAAAATCTGCATTGCACACAAAAAAAAATCTAACCTGAATTGCAGTGAAAATAAATACGTTAACAATTGATTCTGTTTTACAGTGTGAGTTTGTAAGTGACCGGCGACTGGCTGCTCCAGCCAATAATGCGATTCACATTCGTATATACGCAGCTAATCAACGTTGACAGGCTCTGACAGCGTCCTTATGTGCCGACACCGGTGTTTTAGCGAGCAAAGCGGCTGATGTGGAGTGAAGCCACGTTAATGACAACGTGTACAACCATTGGAGATGTGAGCAGGACAGAAGGAACAACTGACGGAACAAGTGTGGACTTTATACCAGTTTTTAAATTGTGTTGATAGGCCACGTAAAACCAGAGTCATGATAAAAATATCTGCAATGTTTGTTTTTCTTCCTGAATACTGTCGTTGTTTATATTTTATATAAAAACTGCGTTTTATAAGGAAAACGCTCGAAAGCGCTCTCTGCCTGTGAGCAAAAACAACACCAAAAAAACCCCCCACCCTTTCCTATTGGTGGAAAAATGCACCATGTTGACCAATCAAAAAATGATATGGCAACATGGCATTTAGTTGTTTAGGAAGGGGGAAGTTTTAGGAGTGACGGCGGTGTTTGAGATGTGAGAGATTTGCGTTTAGCACAAATCTTGTGTAGTTAGTGTGTAGTGTAGTCAATAGTTTTGTTGTGTGTGTCAGAACAATGAGGCGACTGCTGAATGTTACAGGTGTTACAGGAGTGATACATCTCCTGTTGTCAGGCCTGCAGGTATCAGGCTGTTGTTCTCCTTTATCTCATAGTGGACAGAAATAATTTTTTGGAATGGCACAAATAATTTGTGTGGCATTAGATTTGATGCAGAACAGCTAATTGTTCTGTAAATAGTTTGAAATGTTTATTTAAAAAAACGCCTTGGCTGCATTTTTAGGGAAACAGCTGCAAAAAACTTTGTTGTTTGCAAAACTCAGTTACTTTTTTGAAGAAGTAACTATATAATTAATTGCCCAGCATTGGTCATTATTTACTGTATTCAGACAGAGAGTTACAGACTCTCTCCCAGACCACAGACTCATAATACAAGTCAGAGCTTTATTTAAAAAAATAAAGAAAAAAATAAAGTTGTGTTTTCAAAATTGGAGTTCAAGTTATTTTTACTTCCAATAGTGTTAACATGCTACACAGATCGGCTTTGTCATACTGGTCACAGTTTATTTTAACTTTGACGTTATCAAATCAGAACAGACAGGGACGGGGCGCAGGTGAATCCTAACTCCGGTCATTTCTGTTTGGCAGCCTCCACGGACGACCCCGAGGACGAGATCAGCCCGTACTGTGAGACTGTTTTCCAGACCCGGAAACATCCTCCTGCCGCTGAGGTCAGACCGCCACCGCTCCTCCCCCTCACTGACAGAGACGCTCTTCTGACTTTCACAGGTCTGATAAAATGTGCTGCTTTGATCATTTATGTGCAGAGCGAGAGAAGCAGACATGAAGGAAGGGAGGCGAGGAAAGAGGAGAAGCACGCAGAGGATCATGGGTAAGGCGGCTACTCATCCTCATGAAACGAGACGTAAACGTGGCGTTGGAACGGATTCAAAATGCAGAAACATTTGCACGAATTACTTTAATGGACGTGATGATGTCATGCCCACGCTGTCTGCTTCACGTGCGTTGATAAAGTTTTTTGTGTTTTCAGGGGTCACAGGTTCTCGTGGACGAAGCGTTTTTCGCAGCCATTTCACCCCGGGGACTCGCCAGGTTACAGCACTGTGGGAGAAGCTCCACCCTCCCTCCGCTGCCTCTCGCTGCCCCACCACGCCCTCCCCTGCGAGGCCGACGAGGACCTTACCATCTCCCCCTACGCCAGTTACACCTCCCTGACTGAGAGAGCCCCGCCCATCATTAGCAGCTGGCTGGACAAGCTGTCTCCGCAGGGGTGCGTTTGTTTCACACAGCTGATGGGGCCTGGATGTGGGAGGAGACTCTAAGTCTGACCCTGTTCTCTCTGTCTTTGTGGTTGGCAGGGGTCAGAGGTCATCTCTGCCCGTTCTGCTGTGTGTCCTTCTGTCTGCTCCTCCCTGTGTCTCCTTCCTCCTGAGGACATGCCTCTGCCTCGTCACTGTCCTTTCCTCCTCTTCCTACACTCGGTGTGTTTCCTTCCTTTCTCCTCTGCTTCCTTCCTTCCTTCCCTTACTGAAAGTCACTCAGTGTGGTGGAATTGGATGAAACCTAAATGTGTCTCCTCTCTTGTGTAAGTGGTAATGTGACCCTGGTGTGTGTTTGTGTTTTTCAGGAACTATGTTTTCCAGAAACGCTTCGTGAAGTTTGACGGCAAAAACTTGATGTACTTTGGCAGTGAGAAGGTACTCAGATCTTTATGATGTTGCCGGCATCCTCGTGGGACGAGCTTAGAATTTCTCATCCCACAGGTCAGAGGCGTGGGTCACTCTGCGCCCTGCATTCAGCCTGTCAGGCTTCGTGTTCCTAACGTAACAGTCACCCCGACAGGTTCAGGAGGGTGGGCCCTTGTTAGCATCCTCTCATTAAGCTCCTGAACATTTCAGAGCTTTATTGATCCCAGCAGCGGAAAGACAAAAAAAAGGAAACACTGCTATCACCAGAGCTTGTCGCCCTGCTGACCGCACAGTTTGGACTCATCTCCTCTGACCTGTTCTCTGTTTCAGGACGCCTACCCAAAAGGAGTCATCCCATTGGCTGCCATCCAGATGGCCCGTCCAGCCAAAGACAATAAATTTGAAATTGTGACGAGTCACCGGATCTTTGTGTTCAGGACGGATAACGAAGGTAAACACACGACGTCAGATTCTCTGATTTTTCTCTTCTTGTTGTAAACGTTTTCCAATAAAAACACAAAATGCAACAAAATTCAAGGTTGATGATAATGATGGTGTTGATGATGATGGTGTTGATGATGGTGGTGATGATGATGGGGGTGATGATGGTGTTGATGATGATGGTGTTGCTGATGATGGTGGGGGGATGATGCTGATGGTGGTGGCGATGACGATGATGGTGGTAATGATATGTGATGACATGGTTGTGATGTGAAGATGATGATTATTAAAGCGCCTTAAGGCGACTGTTTTGATCTCATGCTGTATGATAGTGATGATGACGATGATAAAGATGATGATGATCATCATCATCATCATCACAACCACCATCATCGTCATCACGACCATGATAGTGATGATGATGATGGTCGTGATGATGATGATTGTGGTGATGATGATGATGATAGTGATGATGATGATGGTCGTGAAGATGATGATGGTTATGATGATGAGGATGATTGTGGTGATGATGATGATGATGATGGCTGTGATGATGATGATGGTCGTGACGATGATGATGGTGGTATTGACCATAATGATGATGATGATGCTGTTGACGATGCCAAAGCAGTTGATGTGTTTCCTGTGCGTCAGTGCTGCGGCGGCGCTGGGTGTCCACGCTGCAGGAACACGTCAGAGATCAGCTGGTGTTTGGACGGCGGCGTTTTGGTCCTGGAGCTCACTGCCAGAAACATGGGAGCCTGGAACTCAAAGGAACAAAATCCAAAGTGTACGCTGCCATCAACACGGACCAGATCTGGCTCTACAAGAGCGAGCAGGTGAGGGCGCCACCAGTTGACTTCCTGTGACTTTCTCAGGGTCCTGTGACTATTTCACTTCCCATGTTTCTCCAGTGTTTCCGTAACGGCATCGGCATCACGGTGATCGAAGCTCGCGGAGCAACGATCCGAGATGGAAAACACAAGAGCTTCGACCTCATCACGCCGTATAAAACTTTCAGGTGGGTGAGTTGAAGCTCAGCTCAGCTGCTGCTTGATTTTGTCAGTACTGTCTGCAGTTACCAGCCTCGCTGACGCTGCATCAATCAAACTCTTGAGAAAGACTCAGGTTTGAGTCTCTGGGCTTTCCTGCTCTGCAGATCAAACTGAGTCCTGCCCTCAGCAGCGGGTCGCTGAATGAGAAAAATCTCTTATTGTCCCACACAGTTGGAGTTCTGAGTAATTCTGTTTTAATGAGAACGCTGAGACAAACAATGTAGATGTCGTTAAATGACCTTTGCTGCGCCTCCTCAGCTTCACCGCAGACTCAGACCGGGACAAACGGGACTGGATGGAGGCACTGCAGGAGGCGATTGCAGAGACTCTGTCAGATTACGAGGTGGCCGAGAAAATCTGGTCCAACCGCTCCAACAGGATGTGCGCGGACTGCAAGGCCCTGAACCCCGACTGGGCCTCCATCAACCTGTGTGTGGTCATCTGCAAGAACTGCGCAGGTACGACCTGCTCTCGAGGCTCGACATCTTCACTGATACCAGAGTCAGAGTCCTCTTTCTCTGCTGTCAGTTTAGCTCTGATCTAATGACGGCGGCGGTCAGCTGTCAGCTAACATGAGCTAGCGTGACAGAAACACATTTACAACCTGCAGCAAAAGCCTACATTTCATCTCATCCGCCCATCCATCTTTTATTTACAGTCTGTGTCATCACAGAGAGAGAAGCACACTGACTCACATTATCTGGGACATCTGGTTAGGCAGGCCAGATGTTATCTCTTACCTGTCACAACAGGTAACAGTGGCCCAGTAACATTCCCAACAAGCAGCAACTAACAAAGCAGAAATGTAACCAACAACTGTAAGAACCTAACAACACGCACACACGCACGCACACACAGGTTCCCCACAGATCACCAGGGAAGCTGTTCTGAAGTCAGGAGGTCAGCATGGAGACCTGCAGCAGAAAGAAAAACACCACATGTTGAAGGTGAGGTTGTTTCTGTGGCTCACTGAAAATATCAGGCCAATAAACACACCTGCACAGGTAAACAGGCTCCTGTTTACCTGTGCAGACACGAATCACTGCAGGTGAAACTGCCACTTAGGAGACAAGTCTGTTAAGACTGCAAGATCGTCACCAGGTGATACATTGGTATTGTGCTAGTGTTTGGAGAAGTCAGTGATGAAACACACCAGTGTGTGTCACAGCTGTGTTTCCCACTGTGTGTGTGTGTGTGTGTGTGTGTGTGTGTGTGTGTGT
>NW_005187402.1:192399-199205 GCF_000239375.1 Pundamilia nyererei | reverse complement strand
TTTTTACCTTCTTGGCTAAGTGTATTACCCATGTTGTATACTGATTACTGCTCCTGCCTATATGACTGTAGCAGTTGCTCATGGCAGCAGAGCACAGAGAACGGAGTGGGACCGACCTGTGAATGAGGAGAGGCACAGTTTGATGAGCGGTCCGCAACAGGAGGAGCTGAGGAGAGGTCTGCAGCAACAAGACGCCATCTGGCCCAGGAGTCGGCAGCTCCCAGAGATCAATGCCATCCCATCAGTTCCTCTCAGTCTCTTTAACAACAACAACTCCCTCTCTTCCTCTCTACTGGACAATTCCCGGCTCCCTTCCTATTTCTGTACTCTCCTTCCTGCCCTGCTCAGTCTGTCTTCCCACCAGTTAGGATCTGTCTCTAATGTCCCCCCCAGTATTAATTTCTCCTTCTTCTCTATCTGTCTGCTTCTCTTTCTAATATTTCTGTGTCTTGCTGTCTCCATCTTCCCCCTCCCACCAGTCTTGCTCTCTCTCTCTCCAGTAACTGCCCAGCCAGTCAGTGAATGCACAAAGCACTCTCTGCGATTGGTATGAGTGTGTAGGGGTTGGGGGGGCAGGCCTCAGTGATAGCGTTCTTATGTGTTGTGTGTGTCAGTGAAAATATGCACAGAATGTGTGTCACATAGACAATGTGTGTGTGTGTGTGTGTGTGTGTGTGTGTGTGTGTGTGTGTGTGTGTGTGTGTGTGTGTAGGCCAGCACAGAGGGCTGGGCACGATGGTCTCCAAGGTTCAGAGTCTGAAACTGGACACGAGCGTGTGGAGCAACGAGATCGTTCAGGTGAGAGCGGCTTCAGGTGGCCTCTCGATCTGAGGTTGGTGTCAGTGCGGCTCTCTGCAGTTACAGGCTTTCAGCTGTAGGGGGGGTTCACAGACGCCTGAAAGCAGAGCCGTGCTGTTGTGTTTGTTTGTTTGCTTATACTGTGTGTATGTTTGTGGACCAGCTCTTCATCATGCTGGGGAACGACCGGGCCAACGACTTCTGGGCGGCCCGTCTGTCCGTCTCTGAGGAGTTGGACTGCGATGCGTCGGCTGAGCAGAGGAGAGAGTTCATCGCCCAGAAGTATCGCGAGGGTCGATACCGCCTTGCCCACCCGGCGTTCAGCAGCCAGGAGGAGCTGCTCAAGGTTTGCCCGACTGCTTTCATGAAATAAATACACTTAATGTTGGCATGCTGGGGTGAGAAGGGCCACAACAAGACGGGTCATAAAGGTTCATGCGTGAAATAGCTTCATGCAGCTTTAACTACAGCTGCATGCAGCTGCAACTGTGAACATAACTGAAGCTAGTTAGGACGCTGTAATGCACACATGGTGTGTGTGCGGTGTGGTGCTGGGAGAGCGCGTCAGCCTCATAGATCGTAATGTTGTAGATGAGGTCAGACCGCAGCAAATCATAAGCAGCTGCTCTTTGTGTGGGGGGAGCCTTTTTCCAGAGTGCACTGGGGCTCAGTGACCAAATGTTTAAAGCATCAGAGACGAAGATAAAAGCAGCTGGTAGATAAAAACAGGAGGCTTCGACTCACTCACACCTTTCATCTAAGAAACTTCTGCATCAAAAGGTCAAAGGTTACCCTGATCAGCTGACATGCTGATCCAAACATTTAAAGCCTTAATAAACAATCACGAAACAGAATCACAGCAGCACAGCCATGAGTCTCTCTCAGACACGCACACACTGAGTTACTGTCAGTCTATAGTACATCTGTGACATCATCAGAAGATGGCTCCTGCGTTTGTGTGTCCGGGTTCGCAGGGCCTGAGGTTTCCATGGCAGCAAACAGCAATAACAACAATGATGATGGTGATAGTGTGCAGAGATGGTTCTGGTGTTGACGATGATGCTTCGTGTCTCCAACAGGTTCTGTGTTCAGCCGTCTCTGAGCAGACTCTCCTGAAAACGGTGACTCAGATTTTCTCAGAGGCGGAGTCAGCTCACCTCGCCAACGACTCCAACGGCCGCCACCCCCACCTAGCGGATCACTGCAGCACATCAGGTTGGACTCTACTGTGCTCTGCTGTACTCTAATGCACTCTGCAGTGTTGAGCTGCGAGGAAGCAGGGCGTTGTATTTGATCCGATTAAATTCAACATGTGAAGTCGGTGACTGAGCTCGGTGCGGAGCAGCGTTGGCGCTGAAGGTCAGCCGCTCCATTATCAGCGCTGTCCTGCAGGGAGGCTTTCTCCCTGTCACGCTCGGCTTCACTGAGCAGTTTTCCGAGTGTTGGCTCAGCAGAAGAACACCTGCGTCAGTGTCAGTTTGCTCCAGACGCAGCAGTGCAATATTTCTCTTTCGTTGATGTGATTGGCTGACGGTGTTTATCTGATAGTGTTGTGCTTTTATTGGTCAGATCCCAGCGTCTACGATGAAATCATGCAGCCGGTTCTTCACTCTGGGTACCTCTACAAGTCGAGTTCTGCCAACAGAGGAACAATGTCCAGAAAAAACAGAGAAGGTAGGAAGAGGCGGGGTCAGAGGGTTTAAGGTTTAAACAGTCCTCAGATCAGAACAAAGAGGCGGTAAACGCCTCCAACACCTGCCAAAATTCACCCAAACCAAAAACTGTCAGAGATGTTTTCAGGTCTTCAGCAGGTTTCTGCTTCAGTGTTCAGGCTCAGAGCACAGGGCGGGATGTTAGCTGTGTTAGCTCACAAAGGCTGCTGGCTTGGTAGCACAGACCAGGACGTTGTAGCACGAGCTTGAAATGTGGTGTTTTTTAACGTCATCTCTTTTCAAACATCTCGTTTCCCACAACATAAGGATTATCTAATTTCTGAGCAGTGCTGACAAAGTAAAAGTTGCTCCTTAGACGTTTATTCAGATTGTGGTTTTGTTTCGTCCCGACGGCTGAAGTGCAGCTTCCAAACTCCATCAGATTCTCTGAGCTGTGTGCGCACTGGCAGCAAACACAAAGGAATTCTGGGAATTCTTGTGGAATTTGAGGCTACGCTGATACGATAACAATCAGAGCAGACTACAGCCACTCTGTAGCATCGTGACGTAGCTGTCGACGTATGCAGAATCATTTATGGCACTGACAGTTTGCTTCACCGCCCGCCTGTGAGCTGCACTAATGTTGCAGATGAAGAGGAGGGGAACGAACATTCATAGCTGAGTCTCGTGTAAAATTCTCTGTTCTCATCATCAGACTTCCAGAAGTTCTGGTGCTCGGTGGATCAGTCTCTGGTCTTCTACGAGTCGGATCGATCAGCTGATCCCAGCCTGCAGATCAGCGCTAAAGACATCGTGTGTTTGGGCGTCAGTCGACCCGACTCCTCCAACAACAACGGATTCATTGACAGGTTTTTATTCGCCGAGCTCCACGGTTAAATGGAAAGCTCAGATGGTCAGCCTGGTCAAACTCAAACTTTTCTCCCTCAGGTTTCGTTACACCTTCGAGTTGTATCTGACGTCGGAGAAACTCTTTCAGTTTGGCTTGGAAGCGTCCGACGAGCTGCACAGCTGGACCAAAGCCATTGGAAAGGTCTGCGCCGCATTTCGTCTGCGTCCTCCTCACAGAGCAGCTGAACACGTTTGTTCTGCTGTTCATGTTACAAACAATCAAATAAATAATGTTACAAAATTGTTCTAACACAAAATATTTTCCCTAAAAACTTCCTTGAATAAAAAACTGATCCATGTTTGTGCTGCGACCGTCACCAGGCTGCCACGCCGCTCAGCTGTCACTGCCTGCTGACCCGAGAGTTTGAACGGGTCGGGCTTCTACGGTACCGGGCGATGCTGGACCCTCAGCAGTGGAAGGAGGCTTACTTTGTCCTGCAGAAGTCCAACCTGTTCATCTGTCCCCGCAACGACGGCGCCGCCGAGGACATCATCAACCTCAACCGCCTGCAGGAGCTGAGTACGTGTGCTGGTCCCGGTCCGGGTCCTGGTGAATAGTTCTGATGGAGTCTGATTGTTATTGACGGAGCTCTCTGTGTTCAGGTATCACCTCCGAGATGGAGAACCAGGAGAAGAAAGACATCCTGGTCCTGGTGGAAAAAGGAAGGTGAGTGTTTGTCTGGTCTAGGCTTCAGTTTGTTGTCTGCTTCACATTTTGACGCACATGCGTTCGGTGTTCCCGTCAGAACGCTCCACCTGCAGGGCGTCGGTCGCGCAGACTTCTCTCTGTGGTACTCCGACATTCAGCGAGCAGCCGGCGGTAAAGGAAACGCTCTGAGAGACCAGCAGATGAGCAGGAACGACATCCCCATCATCGTGGACAGCTGCATCGCCTTCATCACACAGTACGGTGAGGAAGACTGACAGACAGACTTTCCTTGTTGGTAAGGGTTGGGGTTAGGAGACTGTAGCTACGCCACTGTGGGCTCTGCTGCTGATGGAGGATCATCTGATTAAACTGAACTGAAGAGGTGGAGGAAGCTTCAGGTCTCAATGGTGACAGGACAGTGAGATGAACAGAGCCTCTAACCCTCCTCAGGTCATTTTAAATAAATGAAAGTTTTTGGAAAAATGCACTTCTGAAGTACTTTTATGGCACCGTGCTCACTCACTCGTGAGCTGCTGCAACATGAATCAAATGGCTGAATTGCCACCTCAGCATGCAGGCAGCTTCTATAGAGTCTTGCTAATGACCTGCTAGTTGTATTCAGGTGTGTTGCAGCAGGGACACATGGAAAAGTTTCAGGACAGCGGCCCTCGAGGACTGGAGTTTGAGTTCGACGATACAGTTCACGTACTTCCTTTTGACCCTGGGGCCTAACCATGTAAACACTGGATTTCAAAGGATGTGAAGACCTTTTATTCGCTCACACATGAGAAAACGATCATTTAAAGACTGATTATCATCTTAATAATTCAGACTATTTTAGATATCTCCAATTGAGGACCTACTTCCAGCAGAACATTGTCACCAGAACTGATCTATATGATCCAATACTGATCCTTCTTCGTGGAAACAGGTAAGGCTGCGAGGGTTTTGACAAAGAAGCCTCACTCTACGGGCTGTGATAAAGAAAATGAAGGAAACATTTCAATATTAAATGAAGAATCGTTGGACGAATGTTCGTCCTTGTGGAAATGTACAAATTCCAGTATATGTCCAGCAGTGTTTTTTCATCTGGACACAGGTACACTGTTGGAGGTTAGGTGGGCCGTTGGCACATGTTTTGGGGCTTCCCCATTATTAAACCCTTTTGGCTTGAGTAAAACTTTAGTCAGTATATTTAAGGTAAATAACATACCTTTATAATTTTCTACCATACTCGCCTGCTGGGAAAGGTGCTTCTAGCAGGTGATTAACCCAAGCAAACCTGCGCTCCTCCCCGATGAGCTGCTTGAGTTTAGGAGGAGGAGGAGCAGTGTGTTAGATGCATTGTGAAGACTGAACCTCACTGCATGGTTCTTCTGCCGTTGTCATCAGGACGACTTCCTGCCGGGTTGACCTTGGCGTGTTTTTCCCTGCAGGATGTTTTAGAGCCAGAAGAAAAGCCCTGCAGACCAGCTTATGTGTGATTTTACTGTTTCTGCTGATAAATGATGTGCTCAGATGTGATGAAAGAGGCACGCAGCTCTGTTCCCCTGGTTTCTCATGTCAGGATAACAGAGCCGTGTGACCGAAGCCGTTCTGGGTCTGTGCAGGTCTGGGTCACGAAGGCATCTACAGGAAGAACGGAGCCAAATCCAGGATCAAGCTGCTGATGGAGGAGTTCCGCAGAGACGCTCGAAACGTCAAGCTGCGGATCGGGGACCACTTCATCGAGGACGTGACCGACGTACTGAAGAGGTTCTTCAGAGAGATCAATGACCCAATCTTCATGGTCGACCTCCACCCACTGTGGCAGGAAGCTGCCAGTGAGTCCACCTTTCTTCTGAGCGGTGCTTCTGCTGTCAGGGTTCAGGTCCAGACCACAACCCGAACATCACCTGGTTTTACTTAGATTTCAGGGACGGTCGGCGGTACACCTTCAGCTGATTGTAATTTGTCTAAATGAGTGATTGGTGTCTGTAACGAGTTTGTTCTTCATGCTCAGAAATCCCTCAGAGGCGTGCGAGGCTGGACCGTTACAAAGACATCATCCGCACTCTACCCCGAGTCAACCGGACCACCCTGGCTGCTCTCATCAGTCACCTGTACAGGTGAGCTCCCTAAGAAGCTGCACCGGTTACACCTGGTGGGGGTGGGGCTTAGGAACTTGCCTTTTTGTAGAAAACAGCAGGTGAGTGTAGGACACTGAGCCAAACGATGAGTCTAAAGAGGTTACCTGCGGTTCTTCAGGGTCCAGAAGTGCGCAGATCTGAACCAGATGTGCACCAAGAACCTATCGCTGCTCTTCGCTCCAAGTCTGTTCCAGACGGATGGGAAAGGTGAGCATGAGGTGAAGATCGTGGAGGACCTGATAGACAACTACCTGTACGTCTTTGAAGTGAGTAAGCCGTAGGGGCACACCAACACGTTCTCCTGTGTGTGACATTCTCCAGTGTGTGACGTTCTCCTGTGTGTGACGTTCTCCTCTCTGTGTCATGTTCCCCCGTGTGTGACGTTGTCCTGAGTGTCGTTCTCCTGTGTGTGACGTTCTCCTGTGTGTGACGTTCTCCTGTGTGTGTTGTGTGTGACGTTCTCCTGTGTGTGACGTTCTCCTGTGTGTGACGTTCTCCTCTCTGTGTCATGTTCCCTCATGTGTGACGTTCTCCTGTGTGTGACGTTCTCCTGTGTGTGATGTTGTCCTCTCTGTGCCATGTTCCCTCGTGTGTGACGTTCTCCTGTGTGTCGTTCTCCTGTGTGTGACGTTCTCCTGTGTGTAACGTTCTCCTCTCTGTGTCATGTTC
>NW_005187402.1:185928-186417 GCF_000239375.1 Pundamilia nyererei | reverse complement strand
TTCTCCTGAGTGACGTTCTCCTGTGTGTGACGTTCTCCTCTCTTTGTCATGTTCTCCTGTGTGTGACGTTGTCCCGTGTGTGACGTTCTCCTGAGTGACGTTCTCCTGAGTGTCGTTCTCCTGAGTGTCGTTCTCCTGTGTTTGACGGTCTCCTCTCTGTGTCATGTTCCCCTGTGTGTGACGTTCTCCTGAGTGACGTTCTCCTGAGTGACGTTCTCCTGTGTTTGACGGTCTCCTCTCTGTGTCATGTTCCCCTTTGTGTGACGTTGTCCTCTCTGTGTCATGTTCCCTCGTGTGTGACGTTTTCCTGTGTGTGACGTTCTCCTCTCTGTGTCATGTTCCCTCGTGTGTGACGTTCTCCTGTGTGTGACGTTGTCCTCTCTGTGTCATGTTCCCTCCTGTGTGACGTTTTCCTGTGTGTGACGTTCTCCTCTCTGTGTCATGTTCCCCCGTGTGTGACGTTCTCCTGTGTGTGACGTTCTCCTCTCT
>NW_005187402.1:180135-185880 GCF_000239375.1 Pundamilia nyererei | reverse complement strand
CGTTCTCCTGTGTGTGACGTTCTCCTCTCTTTGTCATGTTCTCCTGAGTGACGTTCTCCTGAGTGTTGTTCTCCTGTGTTTGACGGTCTCCTCTCTGTGTCATGTTCCCCTGTGTGTGACGTTGTCCCGTGTGTGACGTTCTCCTGTGTGTGACGTTGTCCCGTGTGTGACGTTCTCCCGTGTGTGACGTTCTGTTTCGTGTTTCAGATCGATGAGGAGCATCAGACCCAGATTGAGCTGGAAATCAGCCTCATCACCACCTGGAAGGACACTCAGGTACACAAACTCACTCTTGCACAGACACACAGGTGAACCATAGAACGTAGAACATGTGTTAAGTGTTTCATTCAGCGTCCTGGTCTCTGGGACCAACGTGATCATCCGTCTCTATCCCAGCATCCTGTTGCCCCACCCTCTGCATGTCCTCCTTCACTACACCCATGAACCTCCTCTGAGGCCTTCCTCCTCTCCTCCTGCCTGGCAGCTCCATCTTCATCATCCTTTGTGCGATGCGTTCCCTCAGCCGGTCCTCGGCGGTTCCTTTTAAAGTTTAGCTGATTTTGTGCCTCTGTGTCTGAAACCGCCGCCTGATTGGTTGATTCTGTACAGCTCTCTCAGGCCGGTGATCTGATCATTGAAATCTATCTGGAGATGAAGATACCCGACTGCTGCATAACTCTCAAAGTAAGGCTGGGCATCGTTAATCAGAACTTTTATTGATAGCGATAATGACAATTACTAAAGCTGTGTGACCTCTGACCCGTGCAGGTGTCTCCCACCATGTGTGCTGAGGAGCTGACCAATCAGGTTCTGTACATGAGGAACGTCCCAGCTGGGGACAAAGACGTCTGGATGACGTTCGAGGCAATTGAGGACGGTCAGCTGGGTGAGCAAACACTCCTGTCTCTCTCAGGAGGTCAGAGGTCACCTGTCTCACATGTTGGTTGTTGTCATGTTTCTAGAGCGTCCGTTACACCCCAAAGAGAAGGTCCTGGAACAAGCTCTGCAGTGGTGTAAGATGGCCGACCCGAGCTCCGCCTACCTGGTGGTGAAGAGGGTCCCTAAAGGAGAAGGCATCACTCTCCTCACCTGTAGGTGGACACAGCTGTGCAATAATAAGCTTCTGATGTTGCATTAATGGCTAACGTGTCCACCTGTGTGTGCCTGTCAGCCTATAAAAGCGAGATCATGAAGGTGGGTCTGCTGAGGTGTCGCGAGGAGCCTCCGAAGCTCCTTCAGGGGACCAGGTTCCAGGAGAGAACGTTCCAGATTCGACACCACAAACTGCTGCTGCTCAAAGACAAGAAGGTAGTCGGGAACAGTAGACAGCAGTAAAACAAACAGTTAAAAAAGAATAGAATAAAATAGATATCATTGTACATGGACAACAAAACTGTAGGCGCTCCACACCAACTGTGGCCGAATAATTAACAAACAGGAGGAATGTGTACAAAATACTGGAGAACAAGAAGACAAGTAACACCTGGGAAAACATTAAAAACCAAAATAAGAACAGAAAACCAGCAAATCTCAGTAAGACAATAGTAAAAAACAAAAGTCTCAACATCTGTGTCTGCAGAGCATCAAACCTGAGAAGGAGTGGGCTCTGAAGTCCTTAAAGATCTACATCGGCATCCGCAAGAAGCTGAAGGCTCCAACCAGGTAACACACACGTCTGGTTTGCTATCCTCGTGGGGACCTCCCATTGACATAATGCTTTCCCTAGCTGCTTACCCTAACCATCAAAAATGAATGACTAACACTGACCCTACACCTAAACCGAACTCAAATGTAGCTTCACACATAAACCACATTTTGAGTGTAAAAAATGGCTTCAACCCTGGGCTGTTGGTCCCCACCAGTATAGTAAGAACCCGTACACACAAACACACACACACAAACACACACACACACACAAACATACAGACACACACCCACACGCACATAGACACACACATACACACACACACTCATGCACACACATGCACACACACACTCCTGCAGTCTGAACTGAGCAGTGAGCGTCAGAGGCTGATGGCTTGTGTGTTTCCTGTGCAGGTGGGGCTTCACAGTGATGTCAGACAAACACCAGCTGTAAGTATCAGGGCTCACCTGTCCTCCTCAGCATCACACTCACCTGCAGCTGATGTTTGACTCAGTCACACATGGACGTTGTGCATTAAAATAAAAGCTCTGAGGGTTTGAGTTTTGCATGAAGTCAAAAGTATCTGCCCCTCCCCTCCACCAGGTACCTGTGCTGCAGCAGCGAGGCCGAGCTGTGGGATTGGATCACGAGCCTTCTCAGAGCTCAGGTACGTTTACCTGCACACTGGTCTGGGATCAGCCGTCGCTCCTGTGCTGGCCATCATGGATGTGCTTCTGTTGCAGAACGATGACCCGGGTCCTCCAGTGCTGCGCCGCCACTCCTCCTCTGACATCTCCAAGCAGAAGTTCGGAACGATGCCGCTCGTCCCCATCAGAGGAGACGAGAGCAATAGCAGCATGTTGTCGGCCAATCAGACGCTGGTTAGAGTCCAACTCTCTCAGCTGTTTCTCAGACATGCTCAGTAAACTCTCACAGGTCAAATGCACAAACTCGTCATCTGTACTTTGTCTTCCCCCTGCAGAGGAAACTACACGACCGGAGAACTCTCTCCATGTACTTTGTAAGTACTCTGTACTTCCTCTCGTCTCACTCGTGAGCCTGTAGTGAACGCTGGGGGGGCGGGGTTTAACCTTGGGTCTCGTGTGTGTCTCCAGCCCATGAAGGTCCAGCAGGACTCGTTCGAGGAACGCTCGGAGTCTCCTGACCTGCCTGAGCCGCTCTATGAGGAGGTCGGCGACTTCGGCCTGCAGGTCCTGAAGTCTCTGGAGACCAGCTTCCTGTCCAGCAGCATCGCAGAGACCCAGGAAGTGCCAGACCACCCCCCACTCAGGTTGGTTCCCGTGGAGTCCAGAGATTTGGATCACATGATCATCCCGGAAGTAGTCCGGATGGCGAGAGGCTCCGTGGAGACTCTGGAGCAGAGCAGCAGCAGTAGCGGAGGAGCCGGCGGAGGCGATGGAGATGCAGGCTCTCCAGATTCAGATGCCGCCAGCCAGCCTGCAGTGAGAAGCAGGCAGACGCTGATGGGAGTCTGCACGCCATCGCAGGAACTGCTCCTGCAAGAGCTGTCCTCCGCCTTCATCAAGAATACTACGGAGGAGGAGCGGGAGGAAGAGGAGAGGCCCTACGATGTCTGAGGACCGAACAGTGGGGTCACATGATCTCCCTCCATTCACAGCACGCCAGCAGTCGACTCAAGATAGCCATTCAGGTTACAGAGACAACGATCGCATGACCTCATACAGGACCCGTCAGGCAGACTTTACTGTAAAAGCTGCGGCTGAGGAGGGCCATGTGATTCGGCCGCCTGTAGGTGATTGGAGCTCAGTTCGGGGCTGTACTAACATCAGCGGCTCTCTGACTTTTTCAGCCTGTGTGCAGCGTCCTCTGCAGCCAGGAGAGGGCGCTGTATCAGTTTGTACTTAACAGACTGAGAGCTGAGTCGTTCTCTTTATGTAACAGGAAGTTTGATCACACGTGTTTAATTGTGAATGACTCACAAACGGTGAAAAATGTTTTTATGATATTTTAATGTTTCCAACGAGTCTAATCTGATATCTCACATCAGTAACCTTCTCTAACCTGTCAGTTCAAATACTCGATGAAGCTCACACAGGTAAAGGAGGAAGGTGTAACAGGTAACCCGCAGCGCTGTTCCTGCGGATGTGTTTAAATAAAGTTAGAAGAGACTAAGTGACAGAGAGCCGGCTTCAGTGACGACTCTGGGATTACACATCAGATTACACAAACGATGACATCATAGAAACGCGGAGCTGTGAAGATTAAATTGAAGTAAACGAGCTGCAACATGTGGAACAAATCAAACTGTGAACACAGTTGGTCACATCTAAACGCAGGCGCCTCATTGGTCAGTTCTACACGTCTGTGTGTAAAGTGACCAATGAGGCGCCTGCCTCAGTCTTAAATTGGCTGTCTGGAAGTCATGCGTTGGTTTGGCGCCTCCTGCTGGGACAGTGTAACGTGTTCTTCCTGTCGCTCTGTCAGCGCTAATGCTGCATTTCCTGTGAGGATTTCATAATAAAAGTCATGTGATGATCCAGCTGGAGTTCATAGTACTGCAGTACTTCCATCAGTTATCACTTTGTATTAGTTTGGAAGCTGTATGAAAATTTTTATAGACATGTTATTCATATAAAGACACTTGTAAACATATCTGCAGTAACACACACGTGTGTATTTATGGGAGTGTTTCCCAGTAGCCACAGTGTTCCAGTAAAGCTGCTGGTGAGGCCAGACTGGCCTCACTGGTTTGTGTTGCTGAAACCTCCGTGTGCTCATGTTCCTGTACAGATTTGGGATGTGTTATTAAACTGCTGGTTTGCTGCAAACTGATTGGTTCAGAGCTGTCATGCCTTATCCAATATTTCCTCTTATTCTGAAAAGCTTCCTCTTGATGGTTTGGCAGGATGTGATGCAGAGAGCGAGCAGCAGGTATTCAAACATTCTGCAGGGAAGTCTTCTTACAGAGAAACTGCTTCCTCCGAGGGAAGGGTCCTCGTGTCAGAGTGTGGACAGCCTCTCAAAGAAGCTGAATTAATCAGATCTGAGAGCAAACTCGAACACAAAGATCACATCCAACTTTATTTATTCAGACTTTCCTAACAAAGAGACAAATTTCCCAAAGGAACGTCATAACTGTGCCGGCACTGTTAGCGATCCATCCAGAAGCTCACAGAGAACCCACAGCATCGGTTTGTCAGCTAAAATACCAGCTGACTGATCACCGGGAGGGGTCAGTGATGGTCTGTTTTCACATGGACCTCTGTTTCACAATCAGAAGGTTCGCCACCTGCTGGATTTTAGAAGGAACACGCTTCCATGTTGGCTTCACTCTTAAGATCAGGAAGCTACGTCCAATTTTTAGACTTTATCACTTCTAAACTGACAAGTTATTAAACATGAAGCAAAGACCATGATCCCACCCACTGGCGTTTAAAGAGCTCTGTAGTTATCTCAGTGTCCATCGTCTCTCCTGGTCCGTCACTCTGTGGAGAAACACAAGCTCCAGCAGCTGTGAGGAGGGTGTGCGTGTTTCCTGAATCAGTAACAGCTCACAGGTGAACAGGATGTATGCAGGTAAACCGGAGGGTCCGTCGAGCTGATCGGTGGTTTCGTGAGGATAATGTCAATACGTGCATGCATTTGTGCGAGCTGGAGATGGAGACTTTGTTTGCTGAGGTCTTCAGTCTTGTGAAACCGCCTGACACTCTGGCAGACAGACACCCTTAACCTGAAACACTGGCACAGGTTAACGTGGAGTCGAAGTCTGAATAGAACAGAGTAGAATTCAGCTTTATTGTCATTGCACATGTCCAAGTACAAGGCAACCAAATGCAGTTTGCATCCATCCAGAAAGTGCTTCAGCAATAATACAGATATATTACAGAATAGGGATCTATGTTACAGTGTACAGGGTATGAAGGTATGTTATGAATATGCTATAACTACAAGCTACGCACAGGCTATGAACAGTCTGTTTACACACCATGAAGGAGGTGGAGCCATGAGTGAGACTTTGAACTCATGCACTGTTCCTTTAACCGCCAATAAAACCTTTACTGGAAAGGCAAGCAGGAGCATTCTTGCCAACCTTGAGACCTAAGAATTAGGGAGACATT
>NW_005187402.1:177431-180055 GCF_000239375.1 Pundamilia nyererei | reverse complement strand
TGTCACCGTTATTATTGGCTGGCCGGAAACAGCGGGGGTGTCCAAATTCAGAAGCTGCGTCCTCCTGAGGACCTGGCCTTCGCGGTCTAAATGGACCGGGTCCTCCGAAAGCTGTGTAGGCCGGAAGTGAGCGACGGTCTAGCCTTCAGAATTACGTCACGAGCTCTCTCGGTGGAGTCAAACTCAGCTGTCTGCTCCTTGCTATCGAAAATATAACCGGACGCTGGCGTAAACTTTTGGCCGTCTCACACTTCTGTTTAATCAGTTTTCTGTTTGACGTTTATTCAGCTGTGTGAAAACACCCGGAGGAACCCTCCCAAGGGATTAATAAAGTTTAATTTAATTTAATCTAATCTAATAACTTTGATCTCAGCCAAACTGATTTACTCACGAACAAATAAAACACTGAAAAAAGCCAAACAATAACATTTTTAAGTTATCAAAGTGACTTATATATCATGTTTAACCTGATAGCCAAAGACCGCGGGGGTTTGAAAACGATGTGCCGGGAGTTTGCTGTTCTCGTCGGCTCAGATATTTGAAGTTTACACAGTTACATTCTTGCCTGAAAATATGTTAAAAGTTTATTTTGCGACCCAGAAAGAGCAATAAGAGTAATATTAAAAAACTAAGTAGCTGCCACCATTGTTGGAAACCGGAATTGGCTGGGCCGCGCTATGAATTCTGCAATATGGTTTTTCAATTTTGTTGTCCGGGTGGAAACTCGGGAGAATGGAAATTTTTGGGAGGGGCACTGAAATTCTCCCAGAAAAATTGGGAGGGTTGGCTTGTATGAGCAGGAGCCCTTCATCAAAACACTTGATCAACAAACTCTGACGTCCTTTTCTACATGGAGGCCATATCTGCAACAAACAGAGGTGACTCTGAAGGGGGGCGTGGGGTGTACCAGACCATGTTTATTTCACGGCCTTCATAACATTTTCCAGATTGAAAGTGAAATAATATAAATTATTGTAGTAATTAAATTGCATTAACATTTAAAAATGAAAAAATACAAGCTTTTTTTCCACAAGCCAATAAAAATGTATACGGGCCATAAAATGTTTGCTTTTGGCTCTCGGAGGAGGCGGACGCACTTTTTCTCCTCTCCTCTCCCTTATCTTCCCTGCTTAGCTCTTATGTCCTTGTCTAGTCTCGTGTTTTTTGTATTACTTTCCCTGGAACACTCTCTCACAGTCTGTTTTTAAAACCTAAAGAGAATTATGGATTTGATCAACTGGTCTCTGAATGCTATTGACACTCTTTTCTCAATGAGAAGTCTGGGCTCGGGAGAGCCAGAGTGCCCTGCAGGGACTTTCCCTGCCGGATACACGATGGACGGGTGGCAGAAATGGAGGATCGTGTGCCTGACGGGACTGTCGATCGAGGACGCTGAAGATATCCACCTATTCAAAACCATGTTAACAGGGTTCTTGCTGATCGGAGCTGGCTTGGCCCTGGCTTATCGAAGAATTAAGAAAGCGGAACCGGCTGTTCAAACCCCCACAAGGCTGCCCGCTGGGATTGAAACGATGGGACAAGGCGCGACTTCTCAGAAAAGGCTCACTGAATGCAGCATGATTAAGATCTTGGAGACGCTTACAGCTGCAGTGAATACTCAGAATAACACCTCTGAACATATATTGGGTTACATCAAGGAGAGGCCTGCTCAGAATAACACCTTTGAGCGAAAGTTTGATTACATCGTGGAACAGCTGACTGCGGTCCTGAGTTCTCAGAATCGGCTCTCTGAGCAAAAGAATGACAAGACCACGGAGCGCAAGTTTGATACCAACATGGGGAAGCTCGCGGTTCTCCAACGGAAGATTCAGAGACCAGTGTCGGAGTGTTAAAGAACAGCTTTGAAATTCTCATGAGTTGTCACAAAAGAAAAATTACCATCATAATCCGGCTACCCCTTCGGTGCCAGCCGTGGGCTCAAGGCTGGAGCTGAACAAAAACTCCCTGATAATGACTGTGTTTAGACTGTTCCTTCCCATTCCATGCAAGGCCACCTGGGTTGGCTGGAAGACTGTTTACTTAGCCTGGCAGGGTGAAGGACACTGTCTCAGCTGAACTATGGACACGCATACACATACATATACACTGATAAGCACTCACTGACGCATCACCCTCCCTACCCCGGATCCAACACCACCTCCAACGCTTACCTCCCCTCTGATGTGGATATCGGGTCAGCTGGAGGCGCAGTTGAAGATTGCAGCAGTCCCAGATCAGATGTACACACTGGAACTCTTTCCCATGTTGCTTGTCCGTGTTTATTGTGTTATGGTGTGTTGATACCTGTGCATTCCTGTATTATTCTTTTGTGTTACAGATTTCAATGTTTTTTTTCCTCGCTACCTGGCCTGACCTGTCTCCCCAATGTGATGTTTGTGTATTGTACGTACGGTCGGCAAGGTCTGTCATCTCGGTTGTGGGCAAAAGACCTGCAACTGACAAATAAAGGCTATCTCATCTCAAACTTGGTTCAAGGTTCAAGGTTCTTTATTTGTCACATGCATAGTTATACAAGTATAACACACAGTGAAATGTAACCTGACACGCTCCTCGACATGTGCAAAAAATTGGGGGGGGTGTAGAGGAAGAACATTATATATATA
>NW_005187402.1:132186-160832 GCF_000239375.1 Pundamilia nyererei | reverse complement strand
CCTATCACAGTACTACCCCTTTCTATATGCGGCAATTTTAGCTCTGTATAGCTCACATTTAACTACGACTTTGCTTTTTGACCCTCTCCTATTTTTTATTTGTGTATTTTTAACATTTATGTATATATAAACATATATATACACACATACATACCCGCATTTTATGGTTAACTTGTAGTGACTTCTTCAAGTGCATCTCGCAGATCGATCCTTTTACCGTCTATTATTGCATAACCCTCCTGGATCGGGTAGACCCGAAGCGCAGTAAGGATCGGGGAGTCCTGATCCGTAACTATCTTTTTATTTTTCATTTTTGTCTACATTGTACTGAAATTCTTCATTATTGCAAACATTTTAAGATATACTTGTTATTCTTAACATCTTAACAGATACTCTGACCCATAACTATCGTAAAACGCTACGACCGGAAGTAGAAACCTTTCGTGCATGCGGGGTACCGATCGGGTTTCCGGTACGGATCGGGTAGTGACACGGGCCCCTCAGTGTGCGCCTGCGCAGTTCTCGCTGATCTGAGAGACGGAGACGGGGCTTGATCCTCCGCAGCGCGCAGCTTTCACCGGCGGCAAACCGGAAAAAACACCGAGCACGAGCCAAATCCTCTCACGAGCATTTCACCGAACCTCTGGGGGAGCGCGGTGAGCGGGAGCCCGCCGGTGTGTCTGCTTGCACCTGGCGGCAGACGGCGGAGGCTCAGTCACTGTTAACGGAACCGCAGGCGGCTGCAGTCCGCTGAAAACGAGCTATTCTGCCCCGATCTCTGAGCTACCATCCGGGCTCCAACCAGCGCAAGGCTCCGGGATGCAAACACCAGATATTGGCCTGCTGCTGATGCTCCGACCTTCCAGATGTCCGAGCTGCACCTTCCAGCCTGAACCCAGAGATTAACGAACACGAGCTCACATCTGGAGACAAAGGATCATCTGGAGGACAAAAGAGGAATAACACATCATCCTCTGGAGAGCCAACCGGGAAACAGCATCCGGAGGATTAATGTAAACAAAGAGACCAACATCTGGAGGACAGACTCTCAGTGACAGGTGAGAGCCCGCGTCTCGTTCACGGTGATAAATGACAAATCCACAGTGCTGAGGACTTCCTGTTTCCTAAAGCAGAGGAAGCTCCCAAGCCGTTGCTGCTGCCCGGCTCATAAACTTTGTTTCTCTTTCTCACAGTTTGGATGTGACCAGGAGACGCTGTGAGGATGCGGACCCGTCTCCCCCTCCCACCGGTCCTGGTCCTGGTCCCGGTCCTGGTCCTGGTCCCGGTCCCGGTGCAGGCTCGCTCTGTGTCAGCAGGGCGCTCTGACACAAACATGGTGGTGGAGGAGTCTGTGAGCGCTACAGTGAATGCGACGGTGCTGGACGGGCGAGGAAACGCCATCCATGTGATTAGCAGCGATGACGGGAAGTATGGACAGAACTCCCCCAAGGTCGACACCAGGGGTGTGATCGTCGCACCTGCACCGCATCACGGAGGTATCTGAGCACACACACCTGTCACCTGCAGTGTCAGTAAAATGAATGCTGAGTGGACGTTTCCACATACTTCTGGTCAGAGTCAGCCCTCATTTGGTTATGTTTTGTAGGAAAATACATGGAAACACAGTAAATGAGGCAAAAACTTAATGTACTTTTGTAACGAGTTTGAAAGTGAATATTTGGTGTGAGCAGCTTCATCCTTCAGCTCTCTGAGCAGGATCTTCAGGAGAGGTTCTTCAAGGACATTCAAAGCTCTCTGGATGTTTTTGCCTTGTTGTGTCCTCTGTCAGGATGACCCCACAATGCTTCAGTGAAGTTTACAGTGATGCTGAGCTCCAGGCTCTGGGGAGGCCCATCCATGACCGATACTGTTCATGGCACTTTTCATAATTCATGAGTTTATCAAAAATCTCCAACACCACTGACTGACCTGCAGCTGAAACCATGACCTCCACCGTGCCTCACAGATGGCTGCAGACAGTGAGACCACCTCCTGATCTCCTCGTACACACTGACCATGATGTGGATCCATCTGTCCAGCAGACCTGTTCCTCTGGTCTTCAGTCCAGTTCTCGTCATTTTCCCGTTTCCCTTCATTAAGAACGTCTTCCTGACAGCTGTCCATCACTGAGACATTTCTGATGAGGCTTCAGTGAACAGTAGACGATTGGCTGAAGGTCCAGATCATCTCTGAGCTCTCTGTTATTTTTTTTATAGACTAATAATATAATTTAAATCAGGTTCTTTGATCAAATGGGAGGACCAGCTGATCGAACACGAGCCACATTCATTGGATGTGGGTGTTCTGCCTCCACGGTGGAATAATTGTACAGCACACATTTTGGATTTTGGAGGCTTTCAAGCGTAAGGACTCTGTGCGACTGAGGCATGGTGGTGGTAGCTTCATGGTCTGGGCTGTCAGGTACAGGAGGAACACCTCAATATTCTCATCAACAGCTACTCGGTCGAAGCTTGGACACAGTTGGGTGTTCCAATAGGACGATGATCCCAGGCACACGTTTGGATAAAGAAGGCTAACATTCAGCTTCTTAAGGGGAGTGTAAGTGCACTTGGTTCTCAGCCACAAAGGTGGAGGGCAGACTCTGAGTTTGGCAGGGGTTCCTGGCTCAAGGAGTTCGGTCACTACAGGGGAACAGGAGATTGACAGAAGGAGTAATGTGGTGTGATGTGGATGCTGTACTGGTCTAAGGTGGTGCAGACTGAACTGGGTGTGAAGGTGTAGCTGTTTAGTTACCTCCCAGTGTATTAGGGCAGGGCGATATCGCTAAAAATGTTTATCGCAATATATATTTGAAAATTTGCGATAACTATATAACTGATGATATAATCGACGCGAGACAGAATACTTTACAACTCTGCAACCTTATTAGTGCAAAAAGAACCCATCCATGTATTTTACTTAAACAAGCAGCTGTTTTTATGTGCATTAATGTTATATAGAAATGTAACAGTGCAAATACAAATTCCTTGCTGACAGTTTAACCAAAAGGCACTTCCAGTGGAAACGGGCCGACATATCCTCAGCATAACCATGTATAATATCCACAAAACTTAAGAAGAGGTTATACACACACAATACGGTAATATTATGTTGAAGCACAGTACATATCACTCCGCGAGGCTCCTGCCTACGATAGCTGTAATGCTCCGACAAGCCAAGCGGTGCGGCTACGTAACTTAGCAAAGTCGTACTAAAACATTTTTGAGCGCTGTGTACATAAAATCAGTTCGGTAATAACGACGGCCCGCTAGCATGCTCTACCAAAAATAGTGCTTTGCTGTGTATGTGATGGACGAAAGCTAAACCTGTTCCACACCACGGAAGTTGCAGCATTTTTACAAACAAATTATGGTTCATCTGTTTCATTCAACGATCCACTTTCGCTCTTCTCATTCTCCGCTAACATTTCATTTTCTGCCTAACATTACATCGGTATTACCGTGAATGGTATGATATGGCCCAGTCCAACAGTGTATGTCCCTACCCCCACCTGTCACCACCAGGCGTGAGTAGCGACCAAAATGCAGATATCAGAGATACAACAGCTTCCTCTGATGGCTGTGTGCGCTTGAAGACAGGTGAGGAGTTTTCAGGTGCTGCTTGTCCACGCTGACAGGAAGCAATTTAAAAACACCCTCATTCAGCTGAACACAGGAAAAGAGGCCAAATGTAAAGGTAGCTCAGAGCCTCGGTATGAGCAACGCATCAAAGCTGTTCAGGAGAGAAAGAGAAAAGGTGGATGTGGCCTAACCCACTGATGGAGGATCCTGGAAGTTACTCTGATTATCTCTTTGTTTCAGAAAAAGTTGTGAGTTTAAGAGAAGCTGATTTGTTGTTTTCTTTGCCGTCAGAGTAATCAGCCAAATTCAGCGACACACACCAACATTCACTGTCAACAAAAACACACACACACACCATCCACTCCATCAGCTGCTCCCATGAACACTAGGAAGCAGCTGATGAAGTGGATTGTGCGTGTGTGTGTGTGTGTGTGTGTGTGTGTGCGCGTGCGTGTGTATGCATGTGTGTGTATGTGCACGTGTGTGTGAGACACTGCAGAGGTTTTCTGGCTGCTGAAGGTCGGAGAGTCTCTGCTCCGAAGTGTCAGATTACAGTCAGATGGTCCAAGGACACTGCAGCTGCTGGATGGAGCGCCAACACAGACACAGACTCACACACACAGACCTTCATGTCACTATAACTGTGACCAATCAGACGTGTAACAAAGTAAAATAACTGAGTTCAGTGTTTTTCCAGCTCAAACCACAGCAGCAGCTGAATGCAGCCGTTCCACAATAAAGACAATAACACAGTAGGGCTGGGCTATATCATACCGTTCACGGTAACACCGGTGTAATGTTGGGCAACGATAAGAAAATGAAATATCGCGATAGAATATGGGTAAAACGCGCATGCGCAGTGCCTTTGTTTACATACGCACATGACGGTGACGCAGAATGAGAAGAGTGAAAGCGGATCATTGAATGAAACGGATGAAGCAGAACTGGTTTGTAAAAATGCTGCAACTTCAGTGGTGTGGAACTGGTTTAGCTTTCATCCCTCAGATACACAACAAAGCACTATTTTTGGTAGCACATGCTAGCAGGCCGTCGTTATTACCGTGTTTGGAAAATACGGCACACTTAAAATTAATCCTTTGATTTTTCTGAAAATCTACAGTGTCCCTTATAGAGCAGGGCGATATGGCCAAAAATATTTATCACGATATATATTTGAAAATTTGCGATAACGATATAACCGACGATATAATTGATGCGAGACAAAATACAACTCCACAACATTACTAGCGCAAAAAGACAACCTTCCATTTATTTTCACTTAAACAAGAAGCTGGTTTTATGTACATTAAAGCTTTATAAAAATGTAACAGTGCAAATGCAAATTCCTTGCTGAAAGTTTAACCAAAAGGCATTTCCAGTAGAAATGGGCTGACATATCCTGAGCATAACCATGTATAATATCCACTGAAGTTAAAAAGAGTTGCTTTGCAACATTAAACTGCAGTGTGCAGTACACATTTTTCGGACCATAAGGTGCACGGGATTATAGCGCACATTAAGCGAAACAAAGCAGTCAGAATCAAATTTTATTAAACTCATTCTTCTTGCTTCCTCCACTTCTGTACCATTGATTTATTAATGAATGAATTCTGCTCTATCCCCATGTTGTTGCAGTATATTAATGACTAACCTTGTATTGTGGATGGATTATCTCAGTTGTTCTCCTGACTGAAGTTTGGTCCGTTTACAGCATCCTGCCATGCGATTGCATTTGTCTCTAACTATCAGGAACTTTAACGTTAACTTTTATAAGTGGAAAAGTGTTAGTGTTCTCCTCCAGCTTCACTGTTTATGTTATGCTAACATAGCTGTGTCGCTAGCGATCACGTATCACATCATTATATACCAGCTAGCCCAACTTCAGTAACCCTACAAACGTCACTGCTGTTTAGTTTCCTGTCTTAATTTATGTTGGACGTGATAGCAGAGCTGTACGTTTGAATTTTTCCAGAAATCTCTCAGTCAGAACATGCAATATCATGCTTAGGTAACTAGCGAAACTAGCGAGCTAACTTCCGCTAGCTTCCTGCTAGCTTCTAACTCCGTTAAATGTAATACATTTTGTTTTCATGGATGCCTGGAAGTTAAACTTCATAGTTACACCTGGTTAAGCAGCAATGCTGATCGTTTCATTAAAGATGAAAGAATTTAGACAGTTTTTAACTCCCAATGATGCTGCAGTGTTCGTTTGACCTAAAGCATAGGGAGTTTAGGACCCAGATTACTCCCAGATTTAAGAGCATCTTAGTCCGACAAATACGACAATAACGACGGCCGCTTGGACAAACACCAAACTAGTTCCACATCACTGAAGTTGCACCATTTTTACAAACCAATTCTGGTTCATCTGTTTCACTCAACAATCAAAGGTGAAAACAAAGGCACTGCGCATATGCGCGTTTTACTCATATTCTATCGCGATAATTCATTTTCCTATCGTTGCCTAACATTATACCGGTATTACCGTGAACGGTATAATATGGCCCAGCCCTAGTCCCTTATAATCCCGTGTGCCTTATGTATGAATTCTGGTTGTGTTTACTGACCTCGAAATGATTTTATGTACATGGTGCTCGAAAATCTGTCGCACCGCTTGATGGATTGTTGGAGCATTACGGCTATCGTAGGCAGGAGCCTGGCGAAGTGATACATACTGTGCTTCAACATAATATTACTGTATTGTGTGTGTATAACCTCTTTTTAAGTTTTGTGGATATTCTACATGGTTATGCTGAGGATATGTCGGCCGGTTTCCACTGGAAATGCCTTTTGGTTAAACTGTCAGCAAGGAATTTGCATTTGCACTGTTAAATTTTTATATAACTTTAATGCACTTAAAAAAGCTGCTTGTGTAAGTGAAAATATATAGATTTTTTGGGGGGGTTTTTGCACTAATAAAGTTGAGGAGTTGTAAAGTATTTTGTCTCGTGTCAATTATATTGTCAGTTATATCGTTATCGCAAATTTTCGAATGTATATCGTGATAAATATTTTTGGTCATATCGCCCTGCTCTATAACACAGAGAAAAGCATGTTGGAGCACCTGCTAGTGAAACCTGAGCTGAGTTCAAAGTTCACGGTACAGCTGCTGCACATCTCCTTGGTTCTGTTAAAATCAATGAGGTACTATAAGTGCTACAAAATGTCATCTTCTTGTCTGTCCATGTGTGTAAAGTCTGGTCAGCTGATTTAAACCAGCCTATAGCGTGCTCTGTTCCACGAGGACTGGACTCACACAGGTGGGCTGTCAGCTGACTCCCATGATCCTCTGCAGCAGGCCGACTTTCAGATTCACTCCTTTGAGGAGTTTCATCACATTCGATTCACGTAATCAACTCCCAGAAAATAAAAATAACTGAAAACCTTGGGAAAACCTCAAAAAGTCTGAAGTTGACCCAGCGGGGGTGGGGCACCACACGTGGGTCTGAGCCTACAGATCGGCTGATTTTTGTTGTTTTCATTATAGAGAACGATCGGCTTCACATGAACATCTGAAGTGATTGACCCGTAATGTGTCGACATGCCTGTTTTGGGGTTTCATGTGTTTTAACTCATGACACGCGGATCAGCAGCCAGCTTTGTTCTTGTTATTATTGTTTATGTATTGATTAATCTGAAGTCTCAGTGTTTTTATTGATCATCGTTGTTTGATCTGGGAAAATTCACTCGATTAAAGATGAGTTATTGATCGAATGTTGAGCAGCTCACCTTTGAGTCGTTTTAGTTACACTTCATTAAACTGACTTTGGTTTCCTCTCAGTGGTCGACCGGCAAGGATGCGACCCAAACACTCACTTCCTGGTCCCGCCCCGCAGTGTCCACTGGGTGGCGCTGATGCAGAGAGGTAACTGCACCTTTAAGGAGAAGATCTTGAAGGCAGCTGCGTACAACGCCACGGCCGTCCTCATCTACAACAACTCCCCAGAGTACACCGTCAAGATGGGACACGAAGGTCAGAGCGCTCATCGCACGAGCCAATCAGAGATGAGCGTTCACACACACAAGCATATTACTCATCTGAACAGGTGAAACGTTTACCTGAGTGTTTGCTTCACACTGCAAAGATGGACGTATTCTCCACCCTCTGGTTTGTGAAGCACCTCCACATTTAGTCGAGTGTGTGCAGAGCTATGAGCTAAAGCTAGCTAGCTTTGTTAAACTGGCGTAGCTGCAGACAGAGCAGGGAAGTATCAAAGTATTTGTACTTCCTCACTGTACTTCTGCATATCTGTGCTTTACTTGAGTATTTATTTTTCAGATAACTTTTGACTTCTACTTCCTTCAAACTAAATGTTTCTATCACATCAACAAACATCAGCACACAAACTGTTTGTGTGCAGTTTGACTCATAATGTGTTGCAGCTGCAGATTTCACAGGAAGAGCTAACTTCACTCAGGGAAGAAAGACAGGAGAGGAAGAAGAGAGCTTAGAGTTAAAGGGAAGGATGCTCACTTACAGCTCTATATGATGGGATGTTATATTTCTGTCTTTTGTCCTGCAAAACAAACTGAGCTGACGTGTGAGTCAGAGGCTGCATGAAACTTTTCTGCAGTTTGGTGAATGACAAACGGCTTAGTTGGTGAATTTACAGTAAAGCTCCGTGTTGGACGGCACACAGTGGATGTGGTGATCAGAGTTAGCTTACATGAGTTTTAGCAGAGATGAAGCTAAGCTGATGATGCTTAGATTCAGTCATTAAATCCCACCATCATGCTAACTTTGTATAAACTGTGTACTGTTGGTGTGGGGACTGAAGCATTGGGTTACATCCTGTTCAGTTGTGTACATCCACAAAGAGCTGCAGCAGCAGGTCAGCTGGTCACAGCCTGGACATGATTATTGAGCCAGGCGTAGAGGCAAAGTAAAAGTATTTGAGTACAGAGCTCGTACACTTTCACTTTGACTTCAACTTTTATCAGAGTATTTTGTAACACCAGTATCAGTACTTGTACTTCAGTACAGAATCGCCATACTTTTGGCTACAGAGACCAAAGAGCGGCAAAGCTTTAACGACTTACTGTCCTCCGCCCCCTCATCAGAGCGCGGCCATGTCTGCGTGTAAAAAAGACGCCATGGCGGCAACAAGGACGCTGGTGTCCAGGTGTCAGGGCGCCTACAGTGATATCAGCGAAACAAAATTTCTGCTGTTTGAGTTCATAGCTCAAGCTCGTGTGCCACAATGTGATGGCATGCTGGGGTCACTGATCCTAGCATATTGATTTATTGGTCGCAGGATGGACTCACATCAGAGTGTTTCTGTTCATTAAAGTCTGACACTGGTTTGTGCTGCAGCATCGTCCCTCAGAGATGTTCAGGAAAGTGACGACTGCCGGGCGGGGGGTGGAGTCGATGTTCAGTCTAAATATAGATCAACGTGTCATTCGAGGCTGAGGTCACTGTGACCTCACACTCTGTGTGTGGGACAGAGCGAGGTGATGATGGGGAGAAACATCAGCACGAAGAGATCAACAGACAAAGAAACAAATTACAAAGCTGATGTCCAATTAGAGTTTCAGAAAACACAAACAGGAAGTACTCCATGTTAAGAACAGATTATTTATCTCGATTGTTGGGTGGTGTAAAAATAAATTAGACCCAACCGTGCTGGTCACGTGTGCACTGAGCTGATCGGCGTGATGCGTGCTGCCTTCTGAACGTCCTGGTCTTTTGTATGAGCTTAGATTTCAGCTGGTCTGAGATCAGGGTTTACAGTGTTATGTTGGGCTGATTCGATAATCTGACCTGGAGTCTGGGTTTAACAAACATTGAGCAGTTTTTAACAGAAGAACTGCGACGCCGTGTTTAAATGATCTGAAGCGTCTGAGCAGAGACCGTCACCAGAGTAACTGCTGTGTTTAAGCGCTCATGATACACATGCTTTTGTTTTTGCAAACACTTTTAAACTTGTAATGTGTGGTCAACCCATTAAAGCCAGTATACCCAGTACACTTTACTGTATGACTGTTAACACGGCGTCCCCGTCCCTGCTGCCACCCTGTTTCTGATTCTGTTTGCAGGCACGGGTGACATCGTGGCGGTGATGATCACAGAGGCATACGGTAAAGAGATCCTGGCCCACCTTGAGCGGAACATGACGGTTCTGGTCTCCGTGGTCGTTGGTCAGCGCGGGCCCACCAAGAACATCAACCGAGGCTCGCTGGTCTTCGTCTCCATCTCCTTCATCATCCTCATGATCATTTCGTCAGCTTGGCTCATCTTTCACTTCATCCAGAAGATCCGCTACACGAGCACTCGGGACCGCAGCCAGGTAACACGTTAGCCGCGGGCTGATGCTACATTCAGGTACCAGAGTCTGTGATATCCGCTGATGTGAGTGTTGTCCTCCTCCTCCTGTGAAGACTCTGAGCTTCCAGGATTTCTGCTCCTGAGCGGAGAGAGAAGCACTGTCTGATAAACAGTCTGTCGGGCTCTTCAGCAATCGATCGCCCTGATCTCACTCAGTCCAGCTGGAGAAACCTTCTTCAGACACTTCCTGTTGTCACTTTGAGATCCTTCCTTCACCTCATCAGTATTTCCTGCGATGATCAATCAGCCCTCTGAAGGGTTAACTTTCTTCTTTACTGTATTTCTGTACCAGCTGACCGCCCCTCTTCTCATGTTCTGCTCCCCCGATGTTCTCCTGGGACTTTTGTTCATATAGTTTGATTCGTTTTCCACCTCCAACATGGCCCTGCCTGCCATGTTGGTGTTTCCAAACCCGAGCCGTGTTTGTTTGGAGACCAGCAGTTTCCTTCACGGTGTGCTTCATGAAAGCATTCTTCATTTGACACACATTTACAGCTGTTACTCAGATGTTCTTCTTTTTTGGTGTTTCCAGCCTCATCTTTCACTGGCCCTTTGAAGAACAAAGGGCCAGTGAAAGTCAGTCTTTCTGTAGAAGAGCAGACTCTGAGTCCAGGTAGCTTCAGAAGAACACATTTGCTCAGAGGTTCACTGACTGACTTGGTAAAGATGAAGTTTGTTTAGTCGTGTGACTCTGATCAGAACACATTTCACAAAGAATCAAAACCCAAATCCTGGAAATGTTTGTGACTCTAACACTCTGTCCTCTCACTCTGTCAGCATCGTCTTGGAGATGCAGCGAAGAAAGCCATCGGAAAGCTGAAGACGAGGACGGTGAAAAAAGGAGACAAGGTGAGCACATGTGTTGGCTGTTTCTCCTTCACATGTGATGTAGGACCCGTGAATGAGGTTCCGAAACCCAGAAGGTTAAATTTACGTGAGCTTTCAGGCAGTGAGTGACGGCCTCTGCAGAGCTGTAATACATGGAAAGAGAGCTGATGGAGCAGAACTGTCTGAAAAAGGTTTTTGCTCGATGAAGTTTCCACCTCACTCGTTCATAGACAATGAGCTCAGCGTCTGGATCCTTCACATCCTCGTTCTTTGAATGCAGCATGTGAACATCTGGTTTCCTCACAGCCGTTTGGTTAACGTGTCGCTGACGTTCAGATGAAAGAGCAATGATGTTGTTCAGAGGAGAAACATAAATCAGAAAGACTTCTAACTGCGAGCCACTATCACAGAGGTAGGGAACGTTAGTCCTCGAGAGCGGGTGTCCTGCAGGTTTTAGATCTCACCCAGGGTCAGCACACCTGAATCACATGATTAGTTCATTACCAGGCCTCTGGAGAACTTCAACACATGTTGAGGAGGTCATTTAGTCATTTAAGCCAGCTGTGTTGGATCAATGACACATCTAAAACCTGCAGGAAACAGCCCTCGAGGCCTGGAGTTCCCCACCCCTGCACTATCAGAACCAGCAGAGACAACATCACAGCAAAGCTCTGACCTGTTTCCTGTGTGTGTGTGTGTGTGTGTGTGTGTGTGTGTGTGTAGGACACAGAGTCAAACCACTGTGCAGTGTGTATCGAAGTGTACCAGCTGAACGATGTGGTTCGAATCCTGCCCTGCAAGTGAGTCTGACCTTGTTGCTGCAGGCTCTCCAGTCTCAGACCAGTCTGGCTCTGTAATTAAAAGTGTTTTATGAACTCTTCCTCGTTCTGTCTGCTATGTCTAATGTCGTGCTGATAACACGTAGCGTGATGTTTTTTGATAACACGCCTGTGTCTTTGCAGACACGTCTTTCATAAAGCGTGCGTGGACCCCTGGCTGAAGGAGCACTGCACCTGCCCCATGTGCAAACTGAACATCCTCAAAGCTCTCGGCATCACGGTGAGTCCTCGCTGACACATGGGCATGTTTGACGCACAAAGACAGAGACACCCAGATGTGTTGTAATCCAAACCAGCGTTCACACCAGGCTGACGTGCCCTCACCGTACACCAAGCTTGGCTAACGTGAGAAACTGGGTCTGTTGCGGATGGTTGGAGCTGAACTCGGTATTATTTCGATGTCTTTCTGCTGATAGGGTAGATTTTACAGTGAGGTAACAGAAATGTGAGTTAGGTAAAGAGACCAACATTTCCTCACTGTTTGCATTTATGTGCATTTTTCTATTAAATGTTAAAGACTTTTAACTTTATCCACGTTTTGCTTGTAGTTGAATGACTTTGTCTGCATTTCTGAGCTCTTTGTCTTGTTCACGGAGAAAAATCTCATCAGTTCTGGGCTTGAACATTAAGGTCAATGTCTGAGGTGGAAATGTGAAGGATAGCAGATGTGTGATCGTCACTGTTTCATCACTGAGAAAGTTTTTCTCCAAAGAGAACTCTCTTTGGAGAAAAACTTTCTCAGTGATGAAACAGTGTCCACAAGTCTCCTGACGTGTGGACAGTTCTCCTCTCTGGGACAAAAAAATAAAAACAGCACCAGTCTTCAGCATTGCTGATTTTTAGATTTGACATTTTGAACACCTGCCAGTTTGTCCCGTTCCAGCCCCCGACTCTACAAACACACCTGCATGATCACGTTCCTCCCTGCAGTCCTTTCACTGAGTGCATTGCTGCCAGCTCCTCACAGTCTTGAGCTCTTTGGTTATCCCTCACGTGGGCGGCGTCACAGACATCGCAGCTCTCGTCCAGAGCTAGCGTCCGCTTTATTTTTCAGCTGGAGCTCCAGATCTCCTGCAGTGTCATCAGTCCACCTGAAGAGGCACGATCTAAAATGCTTCTTTTTAACATGACAGAGTCCACCGAACGCTCTTTGATAAACTCTGAGAATAACCTGTTGTTCTTTTAAGAAAAGATAAAGCTGGTCCAGACTGCTCCATGTGAAGCTGCAGTTTTGGTAGCAAAGGTTCAGTTTTCCATTCCTGCTTTGCTTCGATTAAGTTCTTGTGATTCACTGCGTTGAACCAATATTCAGACTGTAGCAATCTGCTGTCTGCACACAGCGTTACTTCACTGAATACCTACTGTCTCATCAAAAACTCTAAATTCATCTTTGTAGGCTGACAAATATCGTGCGCATTTACAGTAAAGCTGTATTCATGAGCAAACGTAAATATTTTTATTGTAAAAAGCACATTGCTTTTAAAAGCATCAAAGTTGTGATGCTTTGTCCAATAAAACTGCAAAAAACAGTAAGCCTTTCTCTAACTGAAATGGGACAAACTGCATATGTGCACGTTTATTTATCCCACTCATCAGCTACAACAGGAAGTCAGGAGAGTCGAAATGACATTTGGATTGAAGAAGAGCAACGTGGTTTTGTTTTTTTGTTTTTTATCCTTTTAGGGGTATTTGAGAGTGTACAATAGCTTTTCCAACCAGCCCATGTGTGTTTTGTGGGCTTTGAGAATGCGTTTGACCGCATCTCTTGCTACACTCTGTGATGTTGTTTCAGAAATTTGGGGTATCCGGCTTGTTATTACAGGCCACTAAGTCCCTGTACAACCATAGGAAGACTTTGGTTTGCACTGTCAATTATATACTTGTTAAGTATCTGAAGTGTAAAGAAGGAGATGATGGATGGATGATGGATGGATGGTAGAACACTGGAATTTGTGCATTTGTCTGTTTTAGTTTGATCAATTATAGGAAATATTCTTGCTTAAATATGTATTTAGACACAGAACTTTTCCCTTTGTTAAGCCCTGGAAATAAAAGTGCAGGCTGCATCAATGATGCAACGCAGTGTTTCTGAAGAAGAAAATTTCCATCTATAAGACATCAGGTGTGTCTGAATTATACCTGGGAGTGACTGCCTCTGTCTGTCCTCAGACCAGTGTTCCCTGTGTGGACAGCGTTGTGTTGGATGTGGATCGCCTCGGTGCCAGTCAGGCACCTGGCAACCAGAGGGCGCCCCTTAGTGACAGCAACCAGCCATCCATCAGCCTGGAGCCACTCAGCCCCACCCATTCTGAGACCACGCCCAGAACACCTGCCGATATCACTATCGCCGTGACCAGTAAGTGACACGACAACATCTGTAAATTCACTGTCACTGCAAATAAATGTTCTAGGCAAGTAAAGGACAACTTCATGTGGATGTAGAGCAACAAGTTTACAGTGCAACTGAGCAACGTTATCCAGCAACCAAAGTAAAACTGAAAAGTAAAGAGTTATGCGTCTGCATCTGCTGCTGAGTGAATTAACTCTGATGGACGTTCTTCTGTCCTTCCAGGCGGCGGTCGCTTCTTCAGCAGGAACTCCATGTCTCCTCGCAGCGTCGTCTGTGAGATGGAGCTTCCGGATATACAGGCTTCGCTCGACCTCTACGATGACAACAAGTCCTGAGACTGGTTGTCATGGTTACTGCCCTCCAGCAACACCATTCCAGTTGCTGAGAGATGTAGGACATTTTATGGACACAGGAAGTCTTCATATAGTGTTTCCTGTTTCAGGGGCGGGCGGGCGGGGGGGGGGCGTTGAATCTGATCTTTAACCATCATTTATTCTACCAGATTTTCTACAAACTGAACACATCCGGGTCTGAATCTGGGTCTCGATCCTGGTCTGGATCCCACTCTTGAATTAGAGATTGTCGTGTTTGTTTGTTTTTTCCTAGTAGAGGGAAACTAGAAGACGTGGAAGCAAACAAATCAGCCTGAACTGAACCAGAGCATCTGAATCCAGACTTCCTGCCCACGTCTCTGTGTTCAGGCATAGCTCTGGCTGACTGATGGTGACATCATTAACAGGCTCCTGAACCCTGTAAAGACCTGGACCTGTACCACAACTTTTTCTTGTTTGTAAGTGCTGAATGAGATCTGTAGTCCTCTGTGTCCCTGGACAGAACAAGAGCCAGATGAAATTCTGGACCCGGATCTGGACCTGAACACTAGACCTGGACCCTAAACAATCATGTGGACTTTAATAGTGTTAACTATTAACTCCCTGTAGCAAAAAAATAATTAAAGAAAAATTTAATAATGATCCAGTTTGTCTGTAGATCAAGCGATGTTATATTAAAGGACTGATCCACCACTTCAGGAAACCTCCCAGTGGGTGTGGCGTTCCTCAGGAAACCGTTCTGGGTCTTCTGTCCTCAGATTTAAAGAACAACGCAGCATTTTCAGAAACCTCACGTTCCCGTCTCAGAGATGGGTAAAGATGAGGAATTTAATTCAATCCAACCTATGATGTTAGCATAGTTTAGCACAGAGGCTGAAGCCGAGGGGAAACTGTTAGCCTGCTGTAGACCGTGACAGACTAAATCTAACGTGGACACCGAACACCTCTAAGAAGTTGGAGGTTTTCATTATTTTTCAACTATAATGTGATGCACATACTGTTTAGTCACTATTAATACGGGTACATCAGTCATCCTGATCAACAATAAGCAGGCTGCTGAGCTGCTAACTAATACTAACAAATGCTGATCATTGCTAACATGTCTGTACAGTAAAGACTGGGGGTCCTGAAGTGAGGGACTGCTCCGTTAATGTGTATTAAACAGCTTCTGAATTACTCATTCTGTTATTCTAACAATAATAATAATCAGTATATAAACAGCATAATACAATCTGTAACCTGACTGATCGATCAGTATTATCTCTGAAGTGACCTGAAGTCCTGCAGGACGCTCAGCTGCTAACTGTCTCTCTGTCTTTGTCTCTTTGTTTCATGGTGGTGGTGATGAAGAAGGACGTGGCGCTTTTAGTTCACTGTGTCTGTACTGCCTCAGCATTAAATGTCATCAAAGTGTCTTCAACATGCAAAGTTTCTGTTTCTTTGTGGCCAACTGAGCCAACCTGAAGAACCTGCCAAAAAGAGTAATCTGCATCAGAGATGGGGTGTATATAAAAAGAGCCGTGCTACTGGTCAGATAATGTCATTAAAAATGCTCCAACAGCACAAACACGGTAGAGGATCGCACTGGCCACAACAGACTCGTAGAAAATCCTGAGCATTTTCTGGCAGATGTTGAAGGACCTCAGTCGCCTCAAAAAATAGAGACAACTCTGGCCCTTCCTGTAAAGTGCTATGGTGTTTGTAGCCCAGTCCAGTTTATTGTCAATGTGTACTCCAAGGTATTTATAGTCCTCCACAATGTCAACACTGACCCCCTGGATTGAGCTGCAGATGATTCTGCTCACGTGACAAAGGAGTCGACCACAGCCCGGTACTCTTTCTCATCATCCCTGCTGATGCATCCAACCACCGCAGAGTCATCAGAAAACTTCTGAAGATGGAGGTCTCTGTGCAGTGGCTGAAGTCTGTGGTGTATAGGGTGAAGACGAAGGGGGAGAGGACAGTCCCCTGTGGTGCCCCTATGCTGCTGATTACCTTGTCAGACACACACTGTGGGAGACGTACATATTGTGGTCTTCCTGTTAGGTAATCAACAATCCAGGACACCAGAGAAGCATCCACCTGCATCGCTGTTAACTTATCACCCAGGAGGGTCGGCCTGATGGTGTTGAAAGCACTAGAAAAGTCAAAAAACATGACCCTCACAGTGCTCGCAGGTCAGTGCCACGGGCCTGTAATCCTGGGGGCCACTGGGACGTGGCATCTTTGGAATAGGGACGAGGCATGATGTCTTCCACATCACTGGCACCCTCTGCAGACTCAAAGAAAGACATGCAAGAGTAGTTGCAGACAAATATAACCCTTTAACATGTTCCAGTGAAACATGGAAAACAGCTTAATGTTGTTTTGTAGCTCCTTCAAGTTATAGGCAGGAAAGCTTTTCCCAGTTCAGTGTGAAAAACAAGTTAATGTTAAAGTGTCCTGTAACCTGATTGTAAGTATTCTGCTTTAAAAACAGTCAAAGCAGGCAGCCTGTGCAGCTGAGCCTGGAAATAGAGTCAGCTGTCAGGAATCATAATGCACTGTGATACACAGAATCAAAAGGCTTCAATGTGGATGTAGAAGCATATGAACAATCAACCATGAAAGATTTATCTATGAACTATAAGCCTGATAGTTTCAGTCACCTAAAATATCATGCACTTTTTTATATCACCGTTCACAATAAGTAAACAGGTGATGAGGGAAATGATCTTTTGTGCTGTCTTAACTACACTCTGAAGCCTCGCTCTGTCCTCCTTAGTGCAGCTGCTGTACCATACTGTGCTACAGTAGGTTAGCAGGCTCTCAATGAACGAGGGGTAGAAGGTCAGCAGCAGGTTGGAATTCAGCTTGTACTTCCTGAGGACCATCAGGAAGTGCAGCTGCTGTTGGGCCTTCTTGACGACCGCTGAAATGTTGTCTGTCCAGGAGATGTCAGCAGAGATGAGGACACCAAGGAACCGGAAGGCGTGGACCCTCTCCACACACTTACCGTTGATGTAAAGGGGGGCTAAGTCAGTGCTGTACCTCCTGAAGTCGACAATGGTTTTGTTAGTGTTCAGTGTCAGGTTGTTCTCCAAACACCAGGATGCCAACTTCAGGACTTCCTCTCTGTAGGCTGCCTCGTCTCCCTTTAAGATGAGTCTGACTACTGTGGTGTCATCAGCAAACTTGATGATGAGAATGTTGTTGTGGGTCGAACTGCAGTCATGGGTGTAGAGAGAATACAGGAGGAGGCTCACCACACAGCCCTGTGGGGAGCCGGTGCTCAGTGTGCGAGTGGAGGAGAAATGAGGGCCGAGGCTTACAGTCTGGAGCCGGTTTGTGAGAAAGTCCTTTATCCAGGCACATGTGAGAGGAAGGAGGCCAAGAGTGACCAGTTTGGTGATGAGGATGTCCAGGATGATTGTATTGAAGGCTGAGCTGTAGTCCACAAAAAGCATTTGGACGTAGCTCTGCCACCTCTCTAGGTGACTCAGCACAGAGTGGAGGGCTGTGGCGATGGCGTCTTCTGTGGATCTGTTTGCGCGGTATGCTAGAGTGACCAACCGTCCTCTTTTTCCTGGACATGTCCACTTTTCATGTTCTGTCCGGGGCTTTCGGGGGGATTTTCGAGACTGATGAAAATGTCCGGGTTTTCCTATAGGCCTACATATGTATGATGTCATCTCCAAGCTGCTGCTTTCCAAGTCACTTTCTGCACTCGCAGACGGGACAGACAGCGTGCAGCAAAGCCCCTGGTGATGTTTAAAAGATGCCAAAGTGCAACTGCAGCTTTTCAGACAAACTGCAAAAGAAATTTCCCTCGTATCGTCCCGGTACTGGTAATTTTTCTCATACAGATGAGGCCTTGTTTCGGTACCCTTATTTAATTCCAGAGGTTTTTAAGTTGGGGGGTTTTTTTGCCCTTGTTGACTTGTAAAAGCCTATATGACATTTTTTATATCACCATTCATTAACCGCACAGAGAAGGCCTCATTTAAATATGTTAAAAATTTCTTTAAGTAAACATTATTGAAGTTCTTCAGTACTGGGCCAGGTGTCCTCTTCTTTGGAAATCAAAATATGGTCACCCTATGGTATGCAAATTGGTGGGGTTGAATTCTGGGGGGAGGAAATCCTTGATGTGCTGAAGGACTAGTCCAGGGGTCGGCAACTTTCGGCTCCGGAGCCACTTGCGGCTCTTTAGTCTTTATACTGCGGCTCCGTGGTTTGGAAAAATAAATTGTAAAAGTATTTAGCTGCATGAGGGCCACAAAGCGCTAATCGTTCAGGCTGGAGACTTTTTTGGCACTGGGATGATTGTGGCTGATTTTAGACAGGATGGGATCAAATCAAATCTAAATTTATTTATATAGCACATATTAAAAACAACAAAGTTGACCATAGTACTTCCCAGTCAGTAAAAGCATAAGACAATTAAAACAAAACAATAAGAAAACATAGCAAGAAACAATAGGTGACAACACAACAAGCCAGATAACAGCACACTAGTTAGAATCAAAAGCCAAAGTAAAAAGAGGTTTTATAATGGGATTTAAAAGACTGGATAGACTCAGCGGTACGAATATGAACAGGGAGGTTATTCCGGAGTCTAGGTGCCACAGTTGCAAAGGCCCGGTCACCTCTCAACTTTAGTCAAGACCTTGGATGTACTAGGAGCATCTGATTGGACGACCTTAGTGCTCTATTGGGATTGTACAAATGGAGAAGTGAAACTTTCTAGATCCTGGTGTTCAAATATGCCCCAGTCTGTCTGTGTGAAGCGGTCCTGTGATTTGAAGAGAGCATTTCCAGGTTGTAATGGTCTTTGTGGTGGGCCTGACACTGCGTCTGAGGGGGGTGTAGGCTGGGAGAGCAGGAATGGTAAATGGTCTGTATTTGTATAGCGCTTTACTTGGTCCTAAGGACCCCAAAGAGCTTTACACTATACACAATCATCATTCACACACACATTCACACACTGGAGAGAGAGGTAGTTGGACTGACCGAGGTGGGGGGAGGGGTATGGCTCTATGCATGCTTGATGTTGGAGTAAACATGGTCTAGAGTGTTCTCTCCTCTGGTGGGACATTCGACATGCTAATAGAACTTTGGGAGCACAGTCTTTACGTCGGCCTTAGTAAAGTCACCTGCAATTATGTGAACGCAGTCTGGGTAGGCCCGCCGCTGTTAACATGCTGGGAACTGATCTGATCTTTAGGCAGAAGTGCATGTATTTATCTGACACAACGCCTCTGACACGGTCCCTAAATACTGGAGCTCCTAAGTTCACGTGTGGGATCATGTAACCTATCACATGACTGTGGGGAAAGCTTGAACGTGGCTTTGTTCGGCTTTTTCTAAATTACATTTTCTTCTGCTGAAATGTAAACTTTAAGCGGTGTTTTTGTAAAATACATTCACAGCCCCTAACGCTGACAAAACAGCGCCCCCTGTTGTTTTTCGCTTTAACGTTTTATAAACTGCAGACATGTAAACGTCATGACGCAGCGGGCGCAGGGGGAGTGGCCTAACACCCGGTAGTAAAGTGCAGTCATCAGACTGAGTGAAAACAACAACATCAGCTCGATGTTTGCGTGACTCTCGCGGAAGCTTCAGCACCTTTTTCCTGCCGTTTCCCCGGGGGAGAGACAGCCCTCGCACGCCGACACTCCGGCCTCTGTCCCGCTGACTCCCCGGCCTGTGTTCCCCTGAGTCCCCGAAGGAGGGCCTTCGGCAGCGGGCAGAAATGTGGATCCACCCGGAGGAGGTGCTGCTGGCCGGGGCTCTGTGGGTGTCCGAGCGGGCGAACCCGTTCTTCGTCCTGCAGAGGAGGAGGGGGCACGGCCGCGGAGGGGGGCTCTCCGGTGAGCTGGTATTTCAAACATTAGTTCTGCGGCAGATGGAATAATCGATTAGTGATCGATAAGCTGAAACTTGAAGATCCGGGGGTGTTTGCTGTTTTGTACGGAAGCGTAGAGCTGCCACCCAGGCAAAAGAAAAATACAAGTGTATCACGTTATAACGTGAAAGGTTTATTGTTCTAACAAGATACTTTTCCTGTTTGTACAACATACTATCATGTTTGTACAATATAATATTTATATTGTACGAACGTGATATTTATGTATATTGTAATAACGTGATATTATGTTGTTCAAACGTGAAAAGTATCTTGTTAGAACAATAAACCTTTCACGTTATAACGTGATACACTTGTATTTTTCTTTTGCCTGGGTGGCAGCTCTACGCTTCCGTAGTTTTGTGAGTAGGTGATCTGCACGAGCAAAGATGGAGGCAAAGTTTGTAAATGGCCTGTATTTGTATAGCGCTTTTTTAGTCCCTAAGGACCCCAAAGCGCTTTACACAACCAGTCATCCACCCATTCACACACTGGTGATGGCAAGCTACATTGTAGCCACAGCCACCCTGGGGCGCACTGACAGAGGCGAGGCTGCCGGACACTGGCGCCACCGGGCCCTCTGACCACCACCAGCAGGCAACGGGTGAAGTGTCTTGCCCAAGGACACAACGACCGAGACTGTCCAAGCCGGGGCTCGAACCGGCAACTTCCACGATCGCCCGTGTCTACAGGGTAAAAATGCGGTTTGAACTTTAGCACACATCAGCAAATTTCCACGTGATTGAACGTGATGCTGTGCAGCTAACCCTAACCCGGAGATCACCGTTAGCTCACACAGTGCTGTAAAATAACTGCCCGTCTGCCGTACCAACATGGCTGCTGAGTGACCTGCACACTCAGCCCACATGCTGCTGTCTGTTAGATTTAACTGTGTGGATGTGTCTGAGGTGGAGCTCCTGCAGATTGTGTTCATTCATGCTGTGCAGAAAGTGACTTGCAGTTCGAAAACCAGCTGACAGGAAGTATGATTCATGGTCTGACCGCAGGATGCAAGAAAGGTCCTCAGGGGTCAGCTGACAGGAGTGTTTACTGTCCCGGTAATCGAGTTTGTTGGGTTGAAAGGTCATAGTGTTTTTAAAGGAGTGGGGGTGGACAGGTGGGAGGCCTGTTCAGCATATCACAGGTGTCTCATGAATTGTTCATAAGTGGCTGAAAGCATGGAGATGAAATGGGAAGATGAGCAGAGATGCAGCGAAACAAGAACATATACAGGGCTGGGGTGGCGGGTCGTTTCATCATCGCAGCAACGTGAGGAAGAAGGCCCACTGTCCAAGTGAAGGGTAAAGAGAAGAATCCGTCAGCTTCAGGAACAGAAAGGTTAGAGTTTAAAAGGGCTGAGCAGCTGTGGTTCAGCCTGCAGGACGACGAGGAGGAGGTCTCACTGATGCTGCCACAGGGAGGTGCAGCAAAGCTTCACATGGAGCCAGAACATGGAGGAACAATCAGAGGTGAAGACCACACAGCAGCAGAGACCCACCCTGAGCTGAGGTGTGTGTGTGCTCAGTGTGGAGAGGATCCTCCATGATGATCTTAATGTTGCAATTGGTTTAATTTGTAAATGAAAAGAATCTGTGGTCGGGGGCGGTGGTTTGACAAGGCTGCAGTAACGCCCAAGACGACCTGGGGCAGGTGATCAGGGAGAACAGGTGTGTCGCCCTGCACTGTATGTGTAGCTGGCTCAATGGGAGACAATGCTCTCATAGAACGATGAATTCATATGCACGGTATAACTAATTAAAAATTTTGAGAGTTTTTCAAAATTACGTTCAGCTGGTGGACGTGTACATGAGGTCACCACTGAAATGCTGAAACGATGTGTCAGAGTAATGACCTGGATGCTGCTGGGAGTTGGTTTAAGTCATTAAATGAATTATTTAATAGGTTTTCAGGTGCGAGTCCACCTGGGGAACCAGAGCAATCAGGGCCAGCGATTGTAGCACCATAACAGTTTGACAGAGGATCAATCAGGTGTGACTTGCACTTGTAGTTAAATCGCAGAGGGAACCATGATGTTAGACTAGAGATGTCTTTCAGCTCTGTGACTGTCTCTGAAACTCGGACCGACTCGGCTCTGACGTGTCCGAGCTCTGCCTTCAACAGCTGTTCAGTCAGAACAGAACAAATAACTGTCTCCCAAAATCAGAACCATGAAGGTCTGGAACAAGAAATGCTCTCTGATATGGTCCAAGTCCAGAACACCTTCAATCCAAACACTGATCAGATCCAGATAACTGCCCAAGTTGCTTCACCTGTCTGTCTCTGTGCAGGTCTCCTGGTTGGGACTCTGGATGTGGTTCTGGACTCCAGTGCCCGGGTAGCACCATACAGGATCCTGCTGCAGACTGCGGACTCTCAGATCTACTGGAACATAGCTTGTGGTGAGTGGACCTCGTCGAGCTACGACCGTGAATGCAGAAAATGTCATTTCTGGTCATGTTTACAGGTAAATGTGTAGAAACACAAAGGCGGGAGTCATAAAGCAGAGCGGCGCTCCGATGCAATGCACTCGGGTTGATGCTTCCAGCAGTTTAACTTGCGGCCTTCGACCGCTGCTGTTAAAGATCTCTAACATAAGAAGTTGCTCGTCATTTTGGTGTGACAGTCACCATCCCAGAGGTGAGGAGACTTTCTGAGCCAGCTCACCTGCTGCAGAGCTTTTTCAGTCCAGTTTTATTTAAGAAGTGTGAAATCTCAGTAACAGCTGCCTGGAAAAAGCTTCATATTGTGAGGTAAGAACTCCACAATAGCTCGACGATTAACAGGTGTATTTTCCCCAAAGCTCCTGTTGGCTGGTCTGTTCCCATGTTGGCTTCAAAAGCATGTTTGTTTGTGGTGTCAGTGCTGCCGTCACACTGTCACATGAACGCCAAGCTCAGTGATCACTGCCTCTGAGAGCCTCCAAAGAGTTCTGATGCATGAACCTCTTATAATGACCTGGAGGTCACAGTGGACTGTGACCTCAAACAGATGGAGAACATTTTGTCCTCAGTCTGCACAAAATATCTGCTGCCGTCGCTCGAAAGACCTCTGACTGGTGAGGGGGAGGATGTGACCTCTAACAGAAACTCACAAGTTCATCGTCACTGAGGTCGACACCATGGGCTGAGGATGTCTCCTGTCCAAAGATTGCCCAGATTATCCTTAACTTGATGATATCATAGTGGCTGTAAGCATGTTGGTTAATTTAGGTTAACATAACCGTGACTCTGTGGTCCAGCTCCACTTTACCAGCTCGGGCTAAGATCTAAATCATTTCACAGATTTGTAGTTACCTGGTTAGCTCACCTGCAGCGTTCCTGGTGGACGGCGCTAATCTAAGAAGCTAATATGAATTTCACTGAAGAAAAGGTCGTCGGCTTTCATTTGTAGTTTGCGTTCTTTGTTTTTGCATAATGACATCACAGGCACTGATTGGCTGATTGTGTCAGGTGTGTAACATCTAATTGTGTCGTGTGAGAGGAGCCCCCTGGTTAAACCCTCAGCTGTGTCTTGCAGGTTCATCTAGGAAAGAGATCACTGAGCACTGGGATTGGCTGGAAGCCAATCTCCTCCAGACCATCTCCATCTTTGACAACGACGAAGACATCACCACCTTCGTCAAAGGAAAGATCTCTGTATGTCACCTCCTATTTGTTCAGACTGTCTGTTTTTTGCTGTGTGCTGCTGCTGAGTGATGTCACTTCCTGCAGGGCATCATCGCGGAGGAGAACCGGTTAAAGCCCGGAGAGGAGCACGAGGAGGACAGCGGGAAGTTTCGGGAGGCAGAGTTGAAGATGAGGAAGCTGTTTGGCATGCCTGAGGAGGAGAAGCTGGTGAATTATTACTCCTGCAGCTACTGGAAGGGCCGAGTGCCACGACAGGGCTGGCTCTACCTGTCCGTCAACCACCTGTGCTTCTACTCCTTCCTGCTTGGAAAGGAAGGTACGAGCAGCCAATCACAGGCCAGCATTTAGTCTTGTTTTTACACTGAATGCTTTGTTGCTTAAAGCTCAAAGAGAGAGCTCAGACATAAAACAGCTGGATCATATACACCTGACTGAACAGCAGAGACCAAAGTTAGAGGATAAAGTACTCCTTTTTCTTCTCTTGTTGATGATCATGACGTGAAGGAATCGATTCTGTGGGCGTGTTTTACCAAGATTTGATATAAAACAACCAGGGCAGAACGTTTGAGTTGGTTCAGATAGATCATAAAAACGACTGCATCCACAGGAAGTGCTAAGGTTTGTGTCTTGTGTGGCTTCAGGTCTTACTCAGAATCAAGGTTCTTGCACATTCTTTCTTTGTGTGAGGTTGGTTTGAGCTCATTCTTGCCTCCATCTCGCCCACACTTTGATATCTGGACCTGGTTTCTTTGATTTTATCAGCTGTAGCTTTGTCCCCAGAGGTCTTCCAGGTTCTCTTGGGTTTGGATCAGGACTCTGGGTCAGCTGTGAGGATTATGTTGTAAAATAACTGTGTGAAGGAACGGACCCTGCTTCAGAGTAAGACCTGAAGCCACGGGCGACCGTGGATCAGGGGATTGGGAATCGCATCTGTAACCGGAAGGTTGCCGGTTCGATCCCTGGGCTCTCTGTCCTGGTCGTTGTGTCCTTGGGCAAGACACTTTACCCTACTTGCCTACTGGTGTTGGCCAGAGGGGCCGATGGCGCGATATGGCAGCCTCGCTTCTGTCAGTCTGCCCCAGGGCAGCTGTGGCTACAACCGTAGCTTGCCTCCACCAGTGTGTGAATGTGAGAGTGAATGAATAGTGGCATTGTAAAGCGCTTTGGGTGCCTTGAAAAGCGCTATATAAATCCAATCCATTATTATTATTATTATTATAAGACACAAACCTCAGCACTTCCTGTGAGTGCAGTCGTTTTTATGATCTATCTGGACCAACTCAAACATTCCGCCCTCACTGAAGGTTCTCCTCACATCATATGTTCCCCAGCCTTTCTGGTCGTTCTCTTGATCGTAGAACGGGTCAGTGCAGAACATACACGCATCCATTCATTTCCTATCTTTTTTTATGCTTGTGTGCGTTTGAGTCACGGCGGCAGCAGCCTAAGAAAAGTTTTCCAGTCCTGCCTCTCCCTGGCCACTTCCTCTCTCTTATCCAGGGGGACACCGAGATGTTCCCAGGCAGGGGTGGTCCTGGCCTGTTTGGTGCTCTGGGCGAACACTTTCTCTATGCCATGAGTCCCACTCACAGAGAGTTGGGGAATGGCTGCAATCATAGCATTGTAACATGGTGACAGATGTACCCTTAGGCCCCCTCCTCGATTCAGATGGTCTTTGCTGGCCCTACTTATGAATGTTGTTTCAGGATACATAATACCTGCCATTATCCAAAGACACATCTGCTTACCTGTGTCTGACCTTCTCTTGTCCACCTTCCATCAGTAATTTTGCACTCCAGTATTAACACAAACCCCACAACATAAACTAATAGACCTACACCTTGGATAGGGTCTTTCTTTCTGGGATTGCACACAACCCAGGAAAAGTAATTTATGCTTAATGGACTTGGATTGACAACATAATGAATGAAATGTGCACTATTCGAAAGCACCCCCCTCCCCCGACTTCAGTGCAGCAGCAGCAGGCGCCCCGAGGGCCCTCGCGTTCATTTTTCGTGTAATGTGTGTGAAAGAATTTAGAAAACGCAGTCGAATGCCTTCTCCAAGTGCACAAAACACATGGACTAGATCGCCAAACTCCCAGGCACCCTAAAATATCCTCCAGAGGATAAAGAGCTGGTCCAGTGTTCCACAACCTGGACAGGTACTACATTTGATGGTCGGGCTGTCCTCTCAAGCATCCTGGCACAAAACGTCCAGTGGAGGCTGAGGAGTGTGAGGCCCCTGAACCTGATGTCCCCCTTCTTGTGAAAACTCCCAACCCTTTCCCTAGCAGGGGAACTTTTGATTTCTCCTTTGACCAATTTGCCACAGGAGACCTTATCAGGGGGATGGAAACCCACCACAACTGCGAACATTATATTTGTCTCATGTCACTGTTGTGTTTTGGGGCTTTCTTTGATATCCCAGAAATCATCCTCTTTGAACAACCAGATTCAGGTTGATCTCTTCATGTGAACAAACAAAAGTGAACAAACTTTTACAGATTACAGGTAACTCACCTTGGAGTCCAGGGAGTGCTTTTAAATACCTTCTATCACTCTGTGGTGGCATCTGTCATTTTTTTTACAGTGTTGTATGTTGGAGCAGCAGTTTATCAGCGGCTGAGAGGAAGAGGTTGGATAAACTCATCAGGAAGGCCAGCTCTGTTCTGGGATGCACCCTGGACCCAGTGCAGGTGGTGGGAGACAGAAGGACTCTGGCCAAAATAACATCTCTGATGGGCAGCCTCCCACCCCATGCATGTAAATGTTGCTGAACTGCAGAGCTCCTTCAGTGACAGACTGCTGCGTCCTCGATGCATGAAGCTGCAGATCCTTCCTCCCTGCAGCTGTCAGACTGTACAATCAGAACTGCTCCCAACAAACATAGATGTTTACATCAGTGCTGTAACTGCACTATTTTATCAAGCGATTCACACTAAACCTGGTTTGCCTCTTATCTGTATTTAATTTAATTTAATTTAATAACGGTACAGTACTCTGTTTTTGGTAACCATTGTCCTTGATGTAAATATGTAAATATGTTTCTGTTCTTGTGTTTGTTTGTATACCTGTCTTTCTGGCTGCTGTTACATCCAAATTTCCCCTTGTGGGACAATTAAAGGATTATTCTATTCTATTCTATTCTTGACCAGGTAACAAAAACTCATTGTCCTTCAGGGTCTTTTGTTTTCAGATTTAGGAGAACCTTGAATCAGAACTAGTAGTATGTTGAAAATGTCAGAAAACCTAGGTTTTTCTCTACTTTTGGTCTCTACTGTAGAAACCCGTGCATTGTCTTAACCAGCTCTGCGTGTTGGAGCTTCTCCCAGCTGTCTTTATGTGTGAGAGGTGGGGTTTAGAAGCATTCAGAAGTTCTTTGTTGATGTCATCCTGTGACCTCTGACCTCAGTGACTCTGGTGGTGCCATGGACCGAGGTGACGCGGCTGGAGAAGAATGCCACCCTGCTGTTTCCAGAGAGTGTCCGCGTGAGCACTCGCGACACCGAACATTTCTTCTCAATGTTTCTCAACATCAACGACACCTTCAAGTTGATGGAGCAACTCGCTAACATTGCCATGCGCCAGCTGCTCGACAACGAGGCATTTGCTGCCGACCTGTCGCTGCCCAAACCCAGCAAAACGTTGAAGAACGTCTCTGCGCTGAAGAGGTGTCCCTCTGTTTGCACCAGACGGGTTTCTTTTCCTTAAGTCTGTTTTCAGCGCACTCTTGGTTACCATCAACATCTCTCTCTTGTCTGCAGGGATCTGGACGCCCGAGCGAAGAACGAGCGATACCGGGCGATGTTTCGGCTGACGCAGGAGGAGCGGCTTGACGGACACACGGACTGCACCCTGTGGACGCCGTTCGCAAAGATGCATGTTGTCGGACAGCTCTTCATCTCCAACAACTACATCTGCTTCAGCAGCAAAGAGGAAGACCTGTGTCAGCTCATCATACCCCTCCGAGAGGTGAGCTGGGTCAGCTGGTGCTGCAGGAAGTAGATGAGCTGTGGTCAGAGGTCACATGATGGCTACAACATCACATATTACAGAGTGTTGCAGATGAACACAAATACTTTCATACTGTGGTCACTTTACCCATCGTCCTCTGCAGGTCTCCATTGTGGAGAAGGCGGACAGCAGCAGTGTCCTTCCCTGCCCTGTCTCCATCAGCACCAAGAACAAGATGAACTTCCTGTTTGCCAACCTCAAAGACAGGGACTTCCTGGTCCAACGTATTTCTGACTTCCTGCAGCGAACCCCGGACAGCTCGTGGGGTGACACCAACCCGCTGTCTCAGATTAGTCACTCGGTATGTCCATCACAGCTCGTACCATGGTTCAGCTGCTTTCACAGAGTCCTCATGGTTTTGTTCTTGTCCTCAGGCGTCCTCCTCCGTACCCCCATCTTCTTCTCCAGGTTCTGAGTCCGTTCAGAAGGCACGCCATTATCACCCTGGCCTACCCACAGCCATCCAGGGTCTCCTGCAGCTCTACCACCGAGACGACCCAGAGGACCTGGGACCCAAAGCCGTGAGTACAGATCCGCTCAGTACTCAGCAGTACTGTCCAGGCAGTCCTGGTACTGATCTCATTTCCTCCCTCCTGCAGATGAGGGAGAAGATGAAGGAGGAGTTATGGAACATCCATTTCTTAGAGTTTGGTCGAGGCGTCTGCATGTACCGGACTTCCAGAACCAGAGAACTGGTCCTCAATGGGATCCCAGAGCGCCTGAGAGGGGAGCTGTGGCTGCTGTTCTCTGGTTCGTGTTTAAGCGTCATTCAATTCAATTCAATTCAATTTTATTTATATAGCGCCAAATCACAACATAAGTCGCCTCAAGGCGCTTCATAGATACAGAGAAAAACCCA
>NW_005187402.1:122969-125786 GCF_000239375.1 Pundamilia nyererei | reverse complement strand
TTGCTGGTTTTTAGTTTGTTTTTTGTCTGTTTGGGAGCTGACACAGTCTCTATGGAGATGGGTTTTTGGGGGGGTAGCAGGAGGAGAGAAGCTGCAGAGAGGCGTGTAAGACTGCAACTCTGCTTCCTGGTCCCAACTCTGGATAGTCATATTCAGAGTTGGGACCACGAATTTCTGTTTATGCTCATTTTCGCATACTCATCTGTCCTCCCGTCCATCCAGGAGCGCAAAACGAGATGGCAACCCACCCTGGTTACTATGGTGAACTGGTGGAACAGGCCATGGGGCTATGCTCATTAGCTACTGAGGAGATTGAGCGCGACCTTCACCGCTCGATGCCTGAACACCGAGCCTTCCAGAATGAGATGGGCATTGCCGCCCTGCGCCGCGTTCTCACCGCATACGCCCACCGCAACCCGGGCATCGGATATTGCCAGGTACTCCCATAAAGCAAAATGAAACAGAAGCGTTGTGTTTCCCCATCAAGCTCAGCCGGGTGCCTGAAACAACCCCCTGACACAGCTGATGACGTCTGCACTAACATGATGTTTAAGGCGTCCTGAGGTGGTGTCGGTTTGTTGTTTCTGACCTTCTGTCTCCTCCACCAGGCAATGAACATCGTCACCTCTGTCCTGCTGCTCTACTGCACCGAGGAAGAGGCCTTCTGGCTGCTGGTGGCGCTGTGTGAGCGTATGCTGCCCGACTACTACAACACCCGAGTTGTAGGTCAGTAGAAGGCAGGATCACAGCACCAGAGTAGATCCATCCTCTGGTGGAGACGGGTCTGAGGAGTCCTCCTTAGGCTTGGGGATAGTGACGTGGTTTCCGTATGTCCTGCAGGAGCGCTGGTGGATCAGGGGGTGTTTGAGGAGCTGACCCGGTCCTTCCTCCCCCTGCTCTATGAACACATGCAGGAGCTGGGGGTCATCTCCACCATCAGCCTGTCCTGGTTTCTCACCCTCTTCCTGTCTGTGATGCCCTTCGACAGCGCCGTCCTGTTGGTCGACTGCTTCTTCTATGAGGGCATCAAGGTCATCTTTCAGGTAGGAGTGCTGATGGACCCAGGGACACCCACAGATCCATTATTTTGGATGTGAATGAGATTGTGCTATAGCTGAATGACTTCCAGTCTCTAAATGTACCCGCAGGTGGCGCTGGCTGTCCTCCATGACAACATGGATGCCCTGCTCTCCTGTAGCGACGAGGGAGAGGCCATGACCATCCTGGGCAGGTACGAGTCCAGAGCCAGAATCGGCTCACTCCGAACTGTTCTGTGTACACCTGAGGAATAAATCCAACTTGTGTTGCAGGTACCTGGATAATGTGGTCAATAAACAGACGGTGGCTCCGCCCATCCCTCACCCGCACGCCCAGCTGACAAGTGGAGATGAGCCGTCGCCTGAAATCGATGTCTTTGACCTCATAAAGTCATCGTACGAGGTGATGCCAGAGTGGTGGTGGTGGTGGGGGGGGTCACTAAGCTTTCTCACTGGGATAAATTCAGACGGATGACGTGAAGGTCAGAACCTAGAAAAACAGACTACTTTATGTAGACAGCCAATAAAACGATCAGAGCTCTACGTTGTGACTGATGTTGGAAACGTAAATGTTTTCTAATATTTAATGAATTATTCCGCCTTAAGAACACGCTGCATGCTGCCTTTGAGCTGCACGTTAGGTCTTCACCCAGAGCTGCAGGAGGAAGGGCCACAAACCCCACAGAGTCAAATACACACGGAGTACAAGAGGAATAAAGGACGATATAAATCACAAAATTTTTACATTTTCTGTAAATTCTGTGACTTTCAGGCAGCTCAACTTGCGTGAAGTGTTTCCAGCTGGGCGTTGCGTACCTGGAGTCGAGTGTTTTAATTGAAACGATACATTTTTAGACATAAGTTGTAACGGCCGTCGTTTTCTTTGTGAGTGTTTCTTACACGGCGTGCTGCGGGGAAAAGCCTGTTCTAACGTTTGAGTCTAAGGTTTATTTTTTTAGCACCTGGCGGCTCTTTTTACTTCTCATCCATAAACACTCTGCATCTTTCACGTGATTCAGTTTATTTTGAAAAGTCTCAACAAGATCTTGAGCTTTATTGTGAAAGGTTTATGTGGAAAATAAACAAGCGGACATGTGATGCGGTTACCGTCATTGTTGCTAACGACAACGCATAAAAACAAGCACTTCTGTCTATAGTGTGGTTATATTAAATATAAGAGAACTTTAAAGAAAGAGAGAGCTTTAAGAAATTAATATGGCCACTACAGTGACCATCAAAATAATGAACAAATATTGCCGTAAACAGTTTATTTTGCGACACCATGAAACAAACGATAGCGTAAAATGAAACTATAGACGTTTTTATATCGTCATCCGATACATATCGTTATATCGAACAGCCCTAGCGGCCAACACATCAGGACGGTTAGCCCCGTGGGGTCCACCTCCACACTAAAGCTTTAGTGGTGCTTGAGCGAAGCGATTCTCCAGGACTTTTTCATTTCGAAAGCACAAATAAAATATTCACCGTTAACTTAACTGGCTGAAAGTCAGCTGTCACATTAAGGGCTGTGGTTGTGACCTTTCAATATGAAGCATCTTAAGGCCACTGTTATTGTGATTTGGCACTGTGTGAAAAAACCTGAATCGAAAATAGAGTTGAATAGATGACGGTCTGCACCTAGGCAGAGACCCTCAAACACCAATGTTGGGTTTTTGTACTGAACATGAACTACAGTGGGGCAAAAAAGTATTTAGTCAGCCACCGATTGTGCAAGTTCCCCCACTTAAAATGATGACAGAGGTCAGTAATTTGCACC
>NW_005187402.1:113329-121332 GCF_000239375.1 Pundamilia nyererei | reverse complement strand
CAGGAAGGATGTTTGTGATGAAAGGCGTCCTCTTCTCTGAGGTAACTGCAGCTTCTTCTTCTCTGTGCAGAAGTTTGGCAGTCTGCGCTCTGATGTCATTGAGCAGATGAGGTTCAAGCAGAGGTTAAAGGTCATCCAGTCCCTGGAGGACACTGCCAAGAGAAGTGTGGTGGGTGTTTTCACGAGCTTATACAGCGCGTTAATGAAGACATTGAGCTCACAGGTGTGTGTGTGTGTGTGTGCGTGTGTGCGTGTGCGTGCAGGTGAGAGCGATGATGACTGAGTCAGCCTTCAGTATTGAAGAGCTGGAGGAGCTCTACTGTCTGTTCAAGGTGAGTTCATGTTTGTTACACGGTTCCTGTGCTGACCTGATGTTCAGGTGTGATCCAGAGCTGCTCAGCCTTTTACACTCTAGTCTTTCTGCTCCTGGGTGCTCTGAGTTTGCTCTGTGAGACAGCAAGCCTTCTCGGAGGGTCTTCCTCACTTGGCTGTATGCTGTGATGAAGGAAAGCACCCCTTCCCACGGCCTTTTGATGTTCTTGTTTCTGCTTCTGGACCAAAGTGTTGATGTGTCCTTTCCCGGTGTTCTCGTTGTTCCTGTCTAACAGTAGCTTCCATCACGTCTGATTATTTATGAAGAAATGTAGGTGTAACCCGCGCCTGTTTATCAGACAGGAAGTGACCTTGTTTTTGTGTGACCCTGCAAGAGTCAGAACTTCATTTTTTCCTTTTTCAAATCTGTTCTGTGACGTAAACATTGCTCTACCTATATGTTCAAGCATGTTACTGCCTCTAACCCCGCCTCCTTTTTTTGTCCATTCTGCCGATCCAGTCCAAACACATGACCAGCTGTTACTGGGGTTCCAGCAGCTCTGCCGCTGAGCGTCACGATCCCAGCCTGCCGTACTTGGAGCAGTACCGCATCGACCCGCTTCAGTTCCGTCAGCTCTTCGTCTCGCTCGCTCCCTGGGTCTGCGGAGGGCACAACCCAACCCTGTCGGCCCGCCTCTTCAGGCTGCTGGACCAGAACCAGGATGGGCTAGTCAACTTTAAAGAGTTCATCACCGGACTGAGTGAGCCCAGATTACAGCCTCAGATTACATATTACATATGCAGATCATAGATTAGTGATCCAAACGACAGATTACAGATCTAGATTAGCACTTCAGAAAATAGATTACAGATCGACAATCCAAAGTAGATATTATATATTACAGGTCAAGATTAGAGCTTCAGGTTGCAGAGCTCCACAGGTCTTAGTGTGTATGTTTTGCAGGTGGGATGTATCACGGGGACATGACGGAAAAACTGAAGCTACTGTACAAGCTCCACCTACCTCCAGGTAACACAGCTCACCTGTACAGGTGAGTGTAACCCTGAATCATGAGATCAGCTCTTCCTTATTCTGCACTGATCTGGTTTTGGTCCTGATGAATTCTGTAACCCGCTGGCCGTGACGTCAGAGGTTCCAGCCTTTACACTGTCAGATTTTTGGAGCCAAACCCAGCGTGGTGGACCAGGTGTGAATGGGGTCGAAGTCGGGTTTTGGGTCTCTGTGGGGTCTCCTGGTTTTGAAGGGTGGTAAATTGAGAGCTGGTGAGAACTGAATGGATCAAAGACTGAACCACAGGTGGAGAACCTGCGACTCACCTGCTGCTTGTTTGTTTTAGCTCTGTGTCCAGAGGAGGCGGAGTCTGCTCTAGAGGCCACGCAGTTCTTCACCGAGGAGGAACCTCGAGGTACACACACACACACACACACACACACACACACACACACACACACACACACACACACACACACACACACACACATCTGTTGTCACTTCCTGTTAAAATGGAGTTCTTCCTCCCTGCTGTTCAGAGAGGATCCTGTGGTTGTCGGTAATCGTTGAGTCTGCATGAAGCTTAACTCAAACTGATCAATCTGCATGAACAAACCTTGGATTAACACACCTGAATATTTCACTCTGCTTCTCCTTCCTCTTTTCCTTCTTCCTCTTCCTGTGATGTTTCCTTCCAGAAGCTTCCTACTTCTCTGATCAGAATGCATTGCGGCAGCAGGAAGTGACACCAGGTTTGTGTCTGTTTGGTTTGAGGGTTAGGGATGTTACTCTGCTGCCAAGTTATTCTAATGTTTTTCTCGTGTTTTTGTGATGATGATCATAACATTAGCAGATATTTTGAAAATTTCTGGCTAAGCTATCAGGTGAATTCCTCAGCGTTAGCTAAACTTAGAAGACCGTCAGCTCAGGATTGAATTTAACCTGGAAAATGAGGTCATGGTGACCTCATCCATCTTTAGACCGTCTGTTCCATTCTCACATTTAACCCCAAAGTTTGATAATGAGGATGATGATGATCTCTATCTGAACAGGTGAGGAGCCAAAAGATGGAGACAGTGAGGAGAAAAAAGGTAACTTGACCTCCCTGACTCGAGTCTTTAAGGAGGAGGAATCACTCTGAGGCTTGCCCCAATCGTTTGACCCCTGACCTTTGGTCTGTTTTAGAGGTGAAGGACTACAGGTACTACCTGAGGATGTGGGCCAAGGAGAAGGAGACCAAGAGAGAGACCATCAAAGACCTGCCGAGGATGAACCAGGTGAGAATGTGAGGTGTTACACCGTTTTTTTACAGACACAAGTGTGACACCCAGGTAGCAAGGATGGTTCAAACCAGGTATCTAAGGGGGTGTTAAAGGCAGCGTGCACCTGGACAGGTCACCACAGAGAGACTGATTAATTTTAATAAAATTAAGTAATTAGTGTTTTTTTTTCTTAGTCCTGGTGGGGAGAGGAAGCCACAAACAAGCATACAAGTAAAATATCCTGTACAGCTGTGTGTCTGTTATTGTATATATTTATATATATATGTGTGTGTGTGTGTATGTCTGTGCGTGCAGGAGCAGTTCATTGAGTTGTGTAAAACTCTGTACAACATGTTCAGCGAGGAGGCTCTTGAGCAGCAGCTCTATCACGCCATCGCCACGGTTGCCAGTTTGCTGCTGCGCATCGGTGAAGTGGGCAAGAAGTTCAACAACGGCACCAAGAAGCGCGAGACCACGTCACAGACCTCGCTCTCTGCTCAGACGTTGCCACACAGCCCTCAGGGGGAGGAGGAGGGGCCTGGTCACGGGGCGTCTGGTGAGTCCGAAGTGTGCCGAGCTCTGGCTGACGCCCAGCTGGAGGTGGTGGCGCCTCAGATGTCCGACGAGGAAACAAAAGATGATGCGTCAGTGTCTTCATATTCGGTGGTGAGTGCCGGCTCGCTGCAATGCGAGGATATCGCTGAGGACACGGTGCTGATCAGGGGCGGCGAGCAGAGGCAGGGTAGCGTGTTGGATACGGATTGGTCGATCACCTTTGAGCAGGTGTTGGCTTCGATGCTGACAGAGCCGCCGCTTGTCGACTACTTTGAAAGGAAGAGGGACATCCAGGCCAAAATGGCCGCCTGCAAGGCTCAGCGGGCAGTGGAGCGCCAGATAAGCTCCGCCTCCGACCATGAACTCACGCGGCATTCTACCTGAGCACCTCCCTCACCTGTCCATGTGCACCATACAGGTAACCGATGTAATCAGCTAAGTGGATCATGGGACTGGAGCCTCTCTGATGATGTTACAGTGACTCTGATTGGCTGGCGGGTCCTGCAGACTAAACTTCCTGTTTCAGTGTTTCAGATCTTATCGATTAGAGACAATCTGATCAATCAATAAGCGCATTGATCTGTTAAAGGTCTACATTTCCTTTAGATGTTTCACAATAAAAGCCCTTATATTGTGACTGAGGTGTTTTACTGTGAAGGAGCTGGAGGAAGTGTTCCACAACGCTGTATAGATCCATCTTTTGAATTATTCATTGATCAGCTCCTGTGTCTCTGCAGGACCAATCAGTGAACAGGAAACAGAAACCGATAAATGGATGGCGAGTTCCCCTGTAGAAGACTCAAACACATGTGAGTCGCATCAGACTTTTATTGTGAAATAAAGATTTATGATCAGTACTAATGGTTTATAATCAATAACGATGAAGACGCCATATTTCACCAGGTGTGTTTACACCTGGACTCTTACTTTGAAGCCTTGTTTGTTCTCCCCACTGCCTGTGTGATGACATCACTCTGTTTGTGATGATGTCATCGTGTTTTTATGTGTTTGACCTGATTTTAAACTCACTGTGTTGATCTGTTGTTCTAATAAATACTGGAGGAAGTTCTTACGCTGCTGTGTCATCTTTGAGAAATATGTCATCATTTAAAGGGTCGGTGCAACATATGACAGGCTCAAAGGTCAGAGGTCGTCTCGTGCTTGCTTCATCGTCTTACTTCAGGTTTATAAGATTTTTATTAATGACACAGTTACACTTTCAGAAAAGACGTTTAAAGTAGATTCGTTTTGATAAACTGGTGAGCAGGTGTTTGTAGGTTCATGTGACCTCTGACCTCAGCACTGATGCAGGAAGTGACACACTTTTTCAGAGCGTGGGAAAATCGTTACCTGCAGTTCTGGTGATAATCCACTGAGCCAAACTTCACCTGATAAAGTAAAACGAGATGTCAGACTCACCTGTGCACCAGGTAAGGTCACATGCTGATATTTTGTTCTACTAGACTCATCCTGGAGCGTGCTTGGATGGATTCGACTCTCAGTCGAAGGCATGCGATATTGCTGCTAGTGTCACTCTAAAACAGGGTTTTTCCCAAGTCAAGGATCCTAAACTTTTTTTCATTTATTTTTGTTTTCTTAATCCTGATTCTGATTTCTGGTTTGGTGTTCTTATTCCAATTCCCTTAATTAGTCATTTTGTGTTCTGTATTCCTCTACAGAGGCTGAGCCTGTCGGTGGTTTCTTCCTGTTAAAAAGACGTTTTTTCGCATGATCAGTATTAATGTAGGGTCTTACAGTATAAAGGACTTTGAGGTGACTGCTGTTGTGATTTGATGATGTATAAATTAAACTGAGCTGAATTTAAAGGGTCCACTATAAAACCTGTGTATATTATTGAGATTTTTCCTAGACTCTACATTAAGTCTCCACCAGGGATCAATAAAGTATTCTGAAGTCCTCAAACTAAGAAGGCTGCTTTTGGGGACGGCATAGTCATGTGTCCCAGTTGAATGAATTGTTTTCAAATGTGAGGCGCAGACGACATTAGCAAGCAGCATATTCTGCTAATACTAATTAGAAGACCACATACGCCTGACATGTGACTGGGAGCTGAGCCCCTCGAGTCGCCCCCGAAACACGTCATCCTCCGGCCTGCAGGGGGCACGCTTACTGTGGCCGTTACTGCTGTCACGCAAGCTGTGACGTGGAACCCGGGTTGAAACAGACCCGCGAAAACTGAACAGTCCGGACGGACACCGGAAGAACGGGACCGTGGGGCCATGGGTCAGGAGTTTCACATCGTCAGGTGTTTCCGCTGTCAGAGCTTCCAGGTGCAACAGGTGAGAGCGGACAGCGTGAGGCTAACAGGGTTAGCATGCAGGTGCTTTTCTCAGGCTGGAGAATCAGTGTATTTATTAGTAATGGAGCCGTTCTCAGATGGCTCACACTGACGTCACAGTGAACGCGTGCTGTTTATAACATGAAGTCATCATCAGTGATGGTGGACAAAACATTAGGCACCCGTATCCACGCTCACCTGTGTGACGCCAGAAAATCAAAGTCACCTGAGGTGCTCCTGTGGCGCTGACACGTGACGATATCCCAGGAGTTTTTTTAATTTATTTTTTTATTGTCAAACAAAATATTAATTAAAGCTCTTAATTTACATGTCAACAAAAAGTTACATACAGGTATAAGTGGTTAAGGACAAAGCAGTCGTCGAACAAAGAACATTTAAAGAACATTATAGGCCAGAAACAGCATAAAGCAGCCTCTAAAAATTTTTTTTAAAAAAAGGATCTCCATCCATCCATCCATTCGCTTCCGCTTATCCTTTTTCAGGGTCGCGGGGGGCGCTGGAGCCTATCCCAGCTGTCATAGGGCGAAAGGCGGGGTACACCCTGGACAGGTCGCCAGTCTGTCGCAGGGCCAACACATAGGGACAGACAACCATTCACACTCACATTCACTCGCACATTCACACCTAGTGGCAATTTGGATTATCCAATTAACCTATCCCCACAAGCTGCATGTCTTTGGACGGTGGGAGGAAGCCGGAGTACCCGGAGAGAACCCACGCAAACACGGGGAGAACATGCAAACTCCACACAGAAAGACCCCGGCCTGATGGTGGAATTGAACTCAGGACCTTCTTGCTGTGAGGCAACAGTGCTAACCACCGTGCCACCGGATCTGTAACTCGAAATTTCGAAGTCAAAATTTCAAGGAAATCAGTCGAAATTTCGAGTTAATATCCTTTTTTTTCTTCTTTTTAGTGGTGGAAACGGGCTTCCATAGGTAAGGTGACCTGTCATATAAAAGTAAAAAACAAAGGTACGCACATACAATCTAGCTACATCAATTAAAAAGCTGAATCAAAAATTCAAGTAAGGTGTGAGCTTTATTTAGGTTACACTTGTCTAATGAAGCCTTCCACAGCAGGATTTCATATTTAAAGCCAGCAAAAATCGGAGTAATTTCATTTGTGAATGAAAAAAATTTGCGACTGTAAATAAGTTGTTAATCCCAAATTCTATTTTTTTTTTTTTGTTCGTAGGTCAAATAATAATAATTACTTGAAAAGTTAGAGACGTGCAGTCAATATTTTTAGAGGTTAACCAGTACTGAAAACCATCCCAAAAAGATCTGGAACTTTCACATGACTAAAAATGATGCTCTGTAGTCTCAATATCAGTATTGCAGAAAGTGCGTGTTTGTATCTATATTGAATTTCTTCTGAAGATAGTCGTTGGAGGGATATATGGAATTTAAAATTTTAAAATGATTTTCTGTTGCTTTAGGTGGAATTGGAAAGATAGTCAAAAACTTTGAATTATAATCTCTAAATATTTTTTTTAGTTGAGAAGGGAAAAGTTGTTTGGTGAGAATTGTCTTTAAAAAATTGTTATTGCGTGCCTTTCCTTTAAATTGGCGATCATTGATTATTAAGGACACAAATTATAGAGGAAGAATAGGTTAAACTGGCCAGCCATCTAAGTCATTGCAGGGGGAATGGCTTTCACAACTTTAATGAATTTACTTTGAGTACATGATATGGCACATTTATCTATGAATTTGTTATATGTTAACATCCATTGAACCATCAATTGCTTCAAAATCAATCGCATTCAAACCTCCTTCTTCAAATGACTTCACTATATCATTCTTCCTAATATAATGTTGCTTGTTTCTCCAAATGTAATTGAAATTAATTTGATTTATATTATTGATTAGGACCCGGCACAAGTAGACCGCGAAGGCCGGGTCCTCCGAAGGATGCAGTCTACATTTTGGGACACAGCTAGTGAGTGAATACTGTGAAAACCATTAGCGGGTGAATCAACACTGTGTTGTCACTTGCACAAAGCACGCGAAGATTACACTATGAAATAAGTTATCTAGAAGTTTGAATTAAATTGGAGATGCAGATAAGCTACACAAAACCACCACTGTGTGTTAGAACAGGAACAGGAAGTGATACTCTACTCTAGAGAGAGCGAACACCAAGTGACAGCGCCACCCTTACAGTGTAAACACTCCAACACTTTACATAGGTACATAGGCTAGGGCACTGATATTAACAGCTGATCGTTTATCAATAATGCTACGGATCACAATAACAATCACGGATAAAAATCAGAAGATCAATATGAGGTCCATTTATTTCTTTGCCCTATGTTTTGTCTGACAGGTGAAGAAGGCGAGAAAGTGGAGCTGTAAACTGTGTGGAGAGAAACAGTCATTGCTGAAGGTCAGAATCTATCAGTCGCTTTATCAATAACAATATCATCGATTCATGCTTTTATTTTTTAAGATAAGATAAGATAAGATAACCTTTATTAGTCCCACACGTGGGAAATTTGTTTTGTCACAGCAGGAAGTGGACAGTGCAAAAGTTATGA
>NW_005187402.1:102215-110757 GCF_000239375.1 Pundamilia nyererei | reverse complement strand
GTTACACCATCTGTCGTTCACAAAAACTGCCAGTCCCCCTCCTTTCCTCTTACCGCTTTAGTTCTAAACCTTATATTGATCATTAACAAACAGAAAGAAAAAACCTGTTGACTCTGTTCACTCGTACCCTACTGCTTTGAATAACCTTTATTGCTGTACTTTCTGTTCTCTGGCTAGTCTTCGTGGGTGTCACGCAGGATGGTTCATGGGTATCATTAATGTATAAACTGTGTTTCTTATCAATCAGAGGTCACATAAACAGCTCAGTGTGAGGACGTCATTGCATTTACCAGCCTGCTCTTAGTTTATCCTCTGACTGATCGATCTCATCTGATTGATCGGTAGGAGTTTGGGCAGGGCAATGCGGCAGACTGCAGACGTCACGTTCAGAAACTAAACGCCATGAGAGGAGCCATGATGGAGGAGCAAGAGCGCCGTTCTTGGTCACTATGGTAACCAGGTTTCAGTTCCACTGTGTGTTGTAGTCCCGCCGTCTTTTAACACCACCAGGTCTTCACAGGTCTTTCCCGTTTACAGGGAGCAGGAGCAGCAGGAGGAGCAGCAGGAGGATGAGGAGCAGACAGACGAACCGGTGAGCCGCTGGAGCAAATACTTGGACACACCTGAGGAGGTGGAGCAAGACGATGAGGCAGAGCCTGAGGAGAAGGATTTAGGAAATCGAAGGCAGCTCCATGGCATCAAGATGACTGACAGGTGAATGTTGACAGGTGTTGTTGGAGGCATCATCATCATCACAGGCATGAATGTTAGGGTATGGAACTGTTTAATTAATTTAGGATCGTCTCTGATCCTCCGGCTCAACTTAGTTACTGAAAGATTTAAGTCAAGTCAGCTTTATTTGTACAGCATTTTTAAAAGTTTTGGCCAGAACAGAGTGACGATAAAAGAAGAACTACAGGAACACCTGTACAAGCATCAGCTGGATAGTCATCAGGTAGATCTTTGGAGGATCCAGGTTTCAAGCCTCGCCATGATCCTGTCATTCAGGTCCTCTCACAGCTATCCTTCTTCCATCCCACTTGGGGCTTGGTACCCAATCTCATCCTGTTGTCCTGGCTCAACCTTACCGTAGCATATGTGTTGTACCCTAACATGTGAATGTTGGAACACTGAGCTTCTAGTTGTTTCAATTCAATAAGATTCAAGGAAACAGTCTTCGCTGGGGTTACCGCCTTCATCTTTATCTGTGGGGTGGCTGTAGCTCAGGAGGTAGAGCAGGTCGCCTACTGATCGGAAGGTTGGTGGTTTGATCCCTGGCTCCTCCAGTCTGCATGCCAAGTATCCTTGGGCAAGATACTAACCCCAAGTTGCTCTCCGATGCGTCCATCTGAGTGTGAATGTGTGAATGTTGTTAGAAAAGAGGCTTGTTGAAGCATGGGGTCGATGTGGAACTTGCTAAGGAGCATTAAACCAAATATCAGTGGAGGTTTGCGTACATATTTGAGCCTGTGTGGATCAGAGAAAATCCCACATAAATTTAGACTTGTTTTTAAAGACATTTGGAGGAACAGCAGTTCATTACTCATTCATGATGAGTGGCTCACAAAGAGTTCTTAGAGTTCAGCATCACTAATCACACTGAAATCATCGCTTTGACCTGTGACAGGAAGAGGAAGCGAGCCGAGGAAGCAGGACCAGAGGATGTCCACACATCTGAACAGGTAAACAGAGCTGCTCACCTTCAGCGCTCAGACCCATGACCTTCAGACTGTGAGAAGAGCAGAATGCCTCCTCATGTACTTGACCTTTAACCTTTGCTCTTCTCTGCAGCTAAACTGTATGAAACTCCAAACACCTTCAACCATAAACACCTGTAGCCCCACCCTCTTCACCACCAGGTGGGCTAATTTCCTCAGCCCTGACTCAAAGGTGCAGGAGGGGGAGAAGCCTGCAGTTGGTGAGTGGAGTCAGTCTTTAAGTGGTGTCGCTGCTCCCTCCTGCTCTGGAATAATCAGCAGGCCCCGCCCTCTTCTTCCTGTTACCTCCATGTTCGACAGCGGCGAGGACTTTAACTTTGACGACGACTTCCTTGTTAAACGTCTCCCGGAGTGATTGTGCATTTGTGTGTTTCTAAAGAGGAGACTCTGACAGACTGTGCTTTTCTTCATGCTTTTATTGCTCACACAGAAACGTTTATATGATGATCAATAAAGAGAACAGAAACATTGATTAATGGACAGTATTGATTATCATTCAGACAACAGAGCAGAAATAATCAGATGCATGTTGTGACATCGTGATGATATCATCAGTGCTAGTGTGGGCGGGGCTGCTTGGCATACTGGATGGCGTCTAGCGCAGCGCCGATGTCAAAGTTCTTGGCCTGAAGGAGGCGGGTGAGCCAGCCGCCTTCGTCAGTGAAGCCCATCGAGAGCATCGAGGCGAGGGACTCAACCAGGCGGGGGTCAGCCTCTGAGGGCAAGAGGTCAGCAGGGTTTAGAGGTCAGTACTAACAGAACTAAAGTCACAGAGTGTGGATGCCAGCTTACCTTGAGGCAGGTGTGGGTACAGTGCCGCCTCCCTCAGCCCGCTGGGGCCCGCCTGCCCCTCAGACAGGGGCCCCTGCTCCTGGTTGTCGGGCTGCAGGGACTGCAGTTCACCTGTGGAGGGGTCGACCTCTTTGGAGCTCAGGTGGGTCCACTCCTCATCAGAGTCCTTGCTCACCTGAGGGTCACCACGCTAAAAGGTCACAGGAGATGTTAAAAGGGAGTTCTTCCTCCCTGCTGTCCCGTCAGGATCAGCTGATTGTTCTTTCTTCTGATATTTACATCATGAAGCACTTTGAGGTTTTATAAAATTAAAAGTTACCTTTGCTCCTAGACTGGCCCCGCCCTCACTGCTCGTATGCTCCATCTCCTCATCGCCCTCACCCCCCCCACTCTGAGTAGGTGGGGTCACCTTGGTCCGTTGTCCCTCGTGCTCCACGTCGATGTCCACATCGATACCTGTGTAAAGCACACACACACCACTTCCTGTTTTAGAGCCAGCTAGAGATCTTCACTCATCTCACATGCACAAACACAGTGACATCATAGTCTTTACCTTACAGCATCAAACAACTGTTTAAATGAGACTGACACTCACCTAGTGGGCTCAACATGGCTGCCACGCCCTCGCCAATGTTCTTCAGGAAGTCCACGTTGGTCTGAGAGCCTGCAGGGAGAAATAAAAGATGTTTTAAAATCACACAGATGTCACACATAACATTATTTTAGTGCTGTGACAGGATGTTTAAAGGGCCACACAAACGCGGCTCTGATGTCATGACCATTCAGTCCGCACGTGGTCTTTTTATTTTGAAATGTTGCTGCATTTTCCCTCTTGTACATCGCTTCCTGACCTTATCTGCTCTGATCTGACTTATTGATCAAGTATCACTTTAACCAAGATGGCAGAACTCACCAGAGGGGGTGTTGGCATCAGCAGCAGGTTTGGAAGGGCTAGACTCGTTCTGGTCCGGGTCGTTGTCCTGGTTCTGAGCCTGGTTCTGGTTCAGGTTCCACGTGCAGTGTCTCATCCTCTTCATCCACTTCCCCCGAGGAAACCACTGTAAAACACAGCCTCACAGTCATGTTTTGAAGGGCCTGAACAGGACACCTGCAGACCTGCACAGGTAGACTCACCTGCAGTGGGTGCCAAATGGGCAGTAGAGCGTGCTCAGTGTGCTTCCCCTTAGCCTGGCAGGAGGAGCAGAGGTCGTAGTTCGGACACACTGAACACTTGAAGCGGGTCCCAATCACAGGGCCATCGCAGCCATCACAGGTAACGTTGGGGTGCATGGTGTAGGGTGGGGCCACATGAGGAGGAGGCGGACCCATGTGTGGTCCATGGGGTGGGGCATGAGGACCTCCAGCATGGGGAGGTGGAGGACCTCCAGCAGGGGGAGGGGGAGGCCCAAAGGCAAAGGGAGGGAAAGCATGGAGAGGGAAGTCCCGTCTGTGCTCCTTCTTCTCTGTAAGAATGAAGCTATATTACCACAGCTGGAGGACGGATACCGCGAGCAATAACATTTATACAAACCGCAAACATACCTCGGATGAAGAGGCGGAAGGTGGAGTCCTTCATGCACCCCAGACCCATCATGAGCTCATCATCAGAGGAGAAGGCCACCAGGTCCCCATCTTCATCTGCAACACCATCATCATCATTAGTCACACACTGGTGAACTACAAAGGCTGCAGGTGACTTTATAATTCCAGACTAACTTTGAGGGTGTTTGTCCGTTTACATGACTATAAATAAAGATTAATACGACAACTGATTACGGTTTCATGTGTTTACAGGGAAACGGGTGAGTCTGGTCAGGTGAGTGTGCGCCTGCGCACTAACTCAGTTACGTCCCCACTCTCACAGTCACAACTTAAAACAATCAATAAGAATCCAGGAAGCGGTCAGAGTGTAAATCCCTCATTTGAACCCCCGCGCGCTCACCTCGGTAAAACAGGTTGAAGTTGTTCAGGTTTCCAAACACGTCCGCAGTTTTCCTGCTCAGGTACTCGAAGCTGCAGGACACGTCCTGATCCACCGCGAACCTGCGGATCTCCTTCACCGCCTCGTCCTTCCCCAGCAGGTAGGCCTTAACAGTCACCGACATCCTGCCGCTGACACCGGGTACACCTGTGTCTCTGTACGCTGATCGTCAACCGGAGGCTGGGTGTATGTCTGCGTGTTGTTCGCTGATAGTCAACCGGAGGCCGGGTTTATGTCTATGTCCGCTGAGAGGTGTCCAGGTCCGGGAGTTGGTGAGTTTGTGACGCACTTTGAAATCTCTCGCTCTGCTTTATGTTTACTTCCGCGACAAACGTGGGAAACGACGTCTGTGACGTCAGGGAAGTAAACACAGATTCGGCCTTCTATTGGCTTTTTCTCAGAGTCCCGCCCACAGGACCAATGGCAACCGAGGAATGACTCAGCGGCTTTCCAATGAGGTACTTTCCCTGAGTCATGTGACCTGTTTAAAGTTCATGATAAAATATCGCAAAGTCATCCTTACAAGACGGTTTCAACACCTGATCACAGAGCAGGCTTTCGATATGAAACTAATCATCAATAATTAGGCGGACTGATCAGAGCTCACAGCTGACGGGGATTGGATTAATAAATCAATCATTCGGGCTCTGCTGCTTACTCTCCAATCAAAACCAAAGATATGCTCATGGTCACGTGACTGAAGCGTTTTAAACCTGGTCCTGAAATCTGGACAATAAAACCTTTCAACTGATAACTCAACCTTTATCTCCAAAAACACCAAGTAAACACTCAGGGACATTTTAAATAAAGTTTAAAACTTCAAAACGAGTGTCCAAGTTCTCAGGTCTGACTGATTTATTGATCTTTGACGCGTTTCATGTTTATTAAACTTAACTGTTTTTCTGTCAGCCTAGGCCAATCAGCAGCAACTCTTCAGTCAGCTGACTCTGAGTCACTGCAGACAGGAGACGGTGACGCAGAGTCACAAGACTAGATCCACTACCCACAAGGGTGTAGATTTGGTTTTGGCATTGGTGGGGACGGATGATTCAACCACTGAACCCTGCCCTGTTTCTTTTTTTTTTCCTTTTTGTTTTTGCTTCTTAATAAAAAGCGGAGAAATATACTTGCCTACATATGCTATTCTACATGCTTTTAAACCATTTACAATCACAATTTATAGTTTCATATGTGAATTATATGATGTTAAATTACTATTAAACAAATGACTAAGTATTTTAGGCTTTAGTTTACTTCAGCCATAATCCATATAAATCAGGTATCATACAAAAATAAAAATTGCTTCATGAATATGACTTTAAGGACTTAACATCATTACTTCAGTTATAATACACCAACATCTGTTATATTTTGGCACTAAGGGAACACTGAATGACCTGGTGGTTTAGGCACACAATTGCCCCTATCAAATCAGTGAGCTGAGATTTTCTATTCTAAACATGAACTAGTGTCACAGCAACAGACATGGACTACTGGTGTCCCACACAACAACTCAATGTCCTCTATGTGAAGGAGCCAAACACATGCTTGCTCCTCTCGTTAACTGAGATAAACTGCTGGCATATTTGTTTTACATCTATACTGTCCAGTCTCTCCTGGTGGACCTTAGCTATCTTTTTAGTCTTCTGAGAGCACTGAAGCTTCTTTCAGCCTCAGTACATGCGTTTTATCTTCAGATTACAATTATTATTGTGTGCTTGATGTGCCTCACCTTTGGCCCTGGCTCTTCCCCTCTGACCGCACTAGGACATATTGCCACCTGATAAAATAGCACATTGATTCGTGCCATATAAAAAGTGAGACATGTCAATTCAGATTCTTTGTCAAATAAACACTAATGAATCAATTTACACCAGCAGCCTAACAATTGTTAATAATTATTTAATATTAACTAGTATTTAATAAATACTAGTTAATCTATAGCACCAAATCATCAGTCAGTCACCCGTGACCTCGCCTCTTCACCTCTGTGCTACAACATGGCAGAGCTGCCTCTGTCACCTAATGAATAACAATGGCTGTGTCCCAATTAAGAGACTGCACGCTTGAAGTACGCGCACTACGCGTACTACGTACGGTGCGTACTATAAGTACGAGAAGTGCGGAAGTGAGAGGCTTGTGAAATGGGACGGTATACACTTCGTCGCGCTGTTCAGGTTGCCAAGCAACCATGATACTAACTGCGAGACACGTTACATACAGCTTTGTTTGACAGAAATGAAGGAGAAAAATGTTTTGTTGGTCATTCATTTTTGTCATGACATCACTTTGATTAGTTGAGTATCTGAGGCTGAGACCACGGGACTGTAAAACATGATTGTTGGGCTTCATTTCTGTGCTGAACAGTCATTTAAGATTAGTTAGTAAATAACAATTAGTTAATGTTGTTCATGAGACTAAAGTCATCCCACCGTGGTAATGTAAATATAATATGGCCAATATTATAGTATGTACTTTTACTGTATGTTCACAGTCTTACAAATTAAAGAGAAAAAAAGGTCTTCAGTTAAAGACACAAAGACAAAGCGTGGTGTCCTGTCGTTCCTGGAACCATCTCCTCTTATGTTAAGCTCTCTGCGTAGGGTGAATAGGGTTAGGGTTACATTCACCTGAGGGCAGCAGAATTGTTTTTTATCGTTAATATGTATTGTTTTTTATCGTTACCTCAGTTTCCCTGTGTCTTTTCCCGTGTGTTATGAATACATTTTATTTGGTACCAGTACTGGTTTTATTTTGTTGTATTTATCCGCAACACCTTAAAGGCCGGTCCGTAAAAATATTGTCGGATATAAATTGGATCATGGCGCAAAAAAGGTTGGGGACTGGATTTTGATAATAGGCTGCTGACAGAGTAACGTTAAAGTTCGGTTAAAAGGGATAAAACAATGCTTGTGTAGTTGTGTCGAATTGTATGCACTTGTGGGAGTTATATGTACGTTTAAATTACTCTGTCTTTTGCAGACAGCAAGATGTAGGCTATAGGCTAGTTAACCTTAGCAGAGCTTCCCGTTGTCCCTCATAAACTCATTAACTTAGCTGAAACTCCCCACATGGTCAACCAAATGGAAAAGTTGTGTGAAACTCGCGACACAGATGGGGCCATGGCTTTATTGGGAATTAAAATGTATTTTATATTAATTTTATTAATATATTATTTTTAATGACTATATGTTCTTTATAATTTAACATTTTGATGCAGCAGAATGTAATTACAATTAATTAAAATGTAAATCAACGTGATTATAGATCACTTACAAGATATTTCTTTTCTTAAGTATCTAAGTGTAGACTACTTATACTGCACTTATTTTATTCAACTTTGTTCATTAAAATATTTATGGACATGTAAGAAGCATCACATAAATATCTTTGTAAAACCACTAACATGGACAAGAGCACCAGGAAGCGAGCCTGCTACGGGCAAAGGGAAGAACATCAACCTTTTGGGATTTACTTACCTGGATGATTGAGCACGCATTGAGACATCTACCTTATATCTTCAAAAATAGATAAAACAAACAAGAATATCAGTCCTAAAGGCATCGTCCACAAAATGTAAATGAAACTCAAATATGAAAAAAAAGAAACAAATAATTTTCTTTTAAAACAAAATGGTATTTATTAGCTTTCAAATAACCAAAACTTGCAAGATAAGAAATTGAGGTAAACTTCTGTGGTCCAAAGCATCACAGAGTGTGTCTGTGGACATGTAGTGCCAAACATACACTTACATTATCTAACTTTCACAGTAGCTTTTTGGACAAAGGTAAATGTGTGAATTAGTTTCCTGGGGTGCTTTAAATGCAGAGCAAACAATTATGCAAATGCATCAGCAAATCTAGGAATATCACCAAGTCACCTTCCACCACAACAGCCATGTGCAGGACTGGTCTGGACAGGTCTGCCAGTAACCACTGGGAGAAGGGCAACTGGAGCAGCGGTCCCCAACCCCCGGGCCTCGGACCGGTACCGGTCCGTGAGTCGTTTGGTACCGGGCCGTGAGAGTTGAGGCTCAGGTGTGAAATGTATG
>NW_005187402.1:100563-102195 GCF_000239375.1 Pundamilia nyererei | reverse complement strand
TGTGCTTCAAATACAGCAATGAACCAACAAGTCATCATCCAATTTCACCTGTGATCTTGTGTCACCATTACTCTCTGAGCTTTGTGTTGGTTCTTCTGTCACCTGACAAATAGGACATACATGACAATAAGAATACAATGTGTAGCTGCTTCAGTGTTTCTGTCAATTGCAGATCTTGACTCATCAGTAATGTTTGTAGGGTGAGTGCATTTTTAAAAACAATTTGTGCAAACTGCACTACAAGGTGGATATTTGCAAAATCATGACTACCTCATGACATTTTGTCTCAAAAATTAACCTATGAATATCAGAATCAGAATCAGAATACTTTATTGATCCCTGTGGGAAATAATTTTTTGTTACAGTGCTCCATTTTAAACCAACATTAAGACAAGACAGACAATACACTAACTAAGAATAGTACAATATATACATATACATACATACATACATACATACATACATACATAAGTCACTCATAAATAAATAGTTGGAAAAGAAACATGTGTAGTTGTAGCAGCAAACAGTGTGTTAAGTGGATGCGTTGTACAGGGAGATGGCCACAGGCAGGAATGATTTCCTGCCTGTGTCACTACCATTAGGATGAAATTATTGTGTCACCAACATTTTAATGTTAGACGTATAATTTTAACAGCCTCTGTAATCTAATATCCTGGCTTGCTCGAGGCTGCCGTTTTCTCTGACAGTTTCAATCAAAATTAGAAATGCTGCTCTGGGAGACTGAGAAAACTAATAGTGCTGCCTGTTGTGCAGTTAGTTTCCAAAACACGTTATTCATGGTTACATACAGTTTTAGACTGATGTGGGCCTAGCATAGCCTGTAACGTTATTATTAGTGATGTGACGTTCGGTATCGAGACTTCGAAGCTTGTGTCGAGTAATGGAGGGGGCGTTTCCGCGATGCGCGTATCGAGGCTTGCTTCATTTATGGGAGGAGCTGAAAATGATGACGTCCGAAGCCTCGCTGCCCGGCTGTACCACGTGACTGGTTCATGAAGTGGTTCGAACTTTGCCGCGAGCTATGACAGCGGTATAAACCCCTCAGACTTCATTCAAAATGTGGGTGTTTGATGGAGAGTTGCGGTTAGTGAGAGTTTGGAGACAGTTTGGAGGTTTATGAGCGTGAGGAGAGAAAGTTAGAAGAGAATGGAACCAGCTAGGAAGAGGAGGATGTCCTCCCCTGTGTGGGAACATTTTGATTTTATTCCTCCCAACAAGGTATGTAAATTTCTACAGAAGATGTATTTTCATAATACTGATGGTGCAATACAATTTATGTTAAGCGGCTTTACTTTTGTACAAGGTGAAGTGTTTGCTATGTGCCAGGGAGCTGGGATATAACATCCATGCTTAGGCACTACAGAGCTTTGCATGAGAATAAGGGGAACACCGATTGTGGAGCAATACCAGGTGAGCCATCAAATGCCATGATAATATAGCATGCCGTAATGTTACTACATGATATAACAATATTATACAACTGTTATAAGTTACGTGTGTGATATTTGTGCTTTGTTTTTATTGTCTTTCCTCAGGAGAACAATCTCAAATAGATGAAGACCTGGTTAGCATGGTGATTGAGGACTCCCAGCCATTTAGCATTGTGGAGGA
>NW_005187402.1:97170-99542 GCF_000239375.1 Pundamilia nyererei | reverse complement strand
ATCAGCTGATCAATGAGTGAAACAAATCAAAATTTATTTCAGCTTTAACAAACAAATCAACACACATGAATCATTAATCCATGTTTACCAGCTATGACTCAACACTTTAATGTCCAAACAGAGGCCCCCACGAAAAAAAAAAAAAAAAAAATACAATTCAGCAGCAAATAACATCAACATCATGGCCTGTGGTCCAATGGCAGCAGGACTCAGCTGTGGTCTCAGAGTGATGTCAGATGTACAGGGGGTGGTACTGGCGGTGAGTAAGTCTCTTCCTGCAGGTGGGACAAGTGTGTGATGATGTCAGAGAGTCTCTCAAACACTGACTGCAGAACACGTGACCACAACGGGTGGACACGACCAATCGGCCGCTCCCAACAATCTGCGAAGAAAAAAAAAAAAAAAAGCAAACAGAAATTAAACAACAACAACAACAACAACAACAACAACACACCAACAGCCAATCAGAGCAATGCACTCAAACGTCACTGTAATACTTTCAAAGTAAAACACAAAACCAGACTGAAACTTTCAAAATAAGAGTCAGCAAATGTATGTTTATTGATTAGGTTCATTGATCAGTGGCCATGTGAATGTAGTAAAGCCTGTATTTCATTACCCACAATGCCTCAGGAAGCACACATTTCATCAAGCATTGTGTTGGACTATTTTTAGGCACACTCGAGTCACCAACACCAATTTGTTCTGAGCACGCTCACACTGAAAGAAACGTCCCCTGCATTAAATCAGCAGCGAGCTGAGGGCTGTAAAGTCGATCTTGAAGGTTACTCAGAGCTCACACTAGCTGTGTCCCAGAAGTGAGAGACTGTGAAATGGGACGGTCTAGCCTTCAGATTTGTGTCACCAGCCATCTCGATGGGCATGAATAAACTCAGCCATCTGCTCCTTGCTATCTAAAATATAACAGGACACTGGAGAAAATTCTCAATCATCTCGACCATCTTCTGTATGGACAGCAAAGGAAGAACTTCATTGCACAGAGAAAAGCTATTTCTTCTGCACACATGACAATAAACACTTTGAATCTCGCACTTTAATCAGTTTTCTGTTTGACGTTTATTCAGCTGTGTGAAAACCCCCGAGGAACCCTCCCAATGGACTAATAAAGTTTTATTTTATCTAATAACTTTAATCTCAGCCAAACCGATTTACTCAGGAACAAATAAAACAGTGAAAAAAGCCAAACAATAACATTTAAGTCATGTGAGTGGCACACACACACACACACACACACACACACACACACACACACACACACCATGTTTAACCCGAGTAGCCAAAGACGGCGGCAGGTCTGATAACGATGTGCCGGGTGTCCGCTGTTCTCTAGTGAGCTTCGACCTCCCAGCTAGCCATCAAGCTGGTGGGTAACAGACATCTCCACAAACGTCGCACTTTTGCAAATATGCGATGTCTTGATAAAGCAGATATTTGAACTTTACACAGCTACATTCTCGCCTGGAAATATGTTAAAAGTTATTTTGTGACCCAGAAAGATTAAAAAGAGTAATATTAAAACTAAGTAGCAGCCGCCATTGTTGGCAACTGGAATTGACTGGGCCGCGCTATGAATTCTGGGATACGGTGGGCCACGAAAGACACACCCGACCCATCCTTCAAAATCTTGGAAAATGAAGGACGCATTTGGAGGAGCCTTCAATTTGGGACAGCCTACCTCACGTTGTTCAAGTGCTGCCTCAGGAGGATACGGCCTAGGTTTTGGGACACAGCTAGTGAATGCTGCTCGGTTTGCAGTCCTGAATATCACGGCACAAGCAGGATTCACTGCACTGTTAATGTTAGCTATGTTATATTGCTGCCTCTATTCGGTGGTGTCGAGCCAAACGAACTTTAACGTGTGTTTGAACGAGCTGACGGTTCACTCGTTAAGCTGAAAGAAAGATGCTTTAATCACAGGAGTCACACATGTGTCCACTGTACCATCTGGGAACTCTTCTTGTTTCGTAATAACACAAACACTAAATCCTCCTTCTCTTGTGCTGTTGTGTAGCAGTGTGTACACCTGAGACTTTCACCTGTCTGTCTGTCCTGCACACTCCCTCTTTTTCTTTCTCTCTGATTGTGGAATAAAAGTATGAACATGAATTTATAAGTTACACTTGTGTTTGAATCCTGCAGCTTATCACACATTTGATTTCCATGTGTGACAACTGCAAGTGTCCAGAGTGAGGACAGACTGAGGGACCCACTGCTGCACATCATCTGTGAGGCTTTGCACCCCTGATGATCCACCAGGACAAACTCAGCAGTGTGTGAGGAAGAGGAGGAGGAAGAGCCAGCAGCAGCTGACAGATGGAGAGAGACAGACTGTTCCCTGTTTGTGAAGGACT
>NW_005187402.1:93913-96408 GCF_000239375.1 Pundamilia nyererei | reverse complement strand
GGGGGGGGGGGGTCGTAGAGGAAGAACATTATAAAAGTGTGTAGGGGTTGGTGTATCACCTGGAGGTGTTTGTCGGTGGCAGGAGGGTGGCACTGAGGACGGGGGGTGCGTCTTCATCTTCATCGCTGCTAACAAGATAACTCTGTACAGGTGGTCTCCAGTTCTGAGGACCTGAGTGAAAACAGTCACACAGGCATTAGACCGCTTCCTTAGTGAGAGCTCAGGCCTCAATCTAGTCTTTGGAACACAAAGTCTGACTTACCCTCATCCACCAGCTGAAGTTTTGGATACAGCAGGAAAAAAAACAAAAAAAACAAACAAACACAGAAGAAGAATTAGACATTAGCACACTTCGTGTGTGTGTGTGTGTGTGTGTGTGTGTGTGTGTGTGTGTGTGAGAGAGTTACCAGCACAGAGTCACTGTTGGTAGTCAGGTCGACCACAGCAGCTTCTGCTCCACTTTCACAGGTGAGATCCACAACCACCTCCTCCTCACCTGAACACACACACAACCACAAACTCAGATTCGTGTACATGCTCTGCCCACACTTACACAGAGGGGAGGAGCCTGTGTTAGCCTGACATGCGGCACCGTCTCCATTCAGACCAACAGCGTCACAGCGTGGCGATGAAATGGATTCACTGTACGCCTGCATCAGTCAGATAATTAAAAAAAAAAAAAAAAAAAAAAAAAAAAGCGAAGCCAAGCGAAGTCCAAGCGAAGCAGATGAGAAATGAAACCGAGTGTCGAGATTCAACTATTCATCATTCTCGACGTTACCCGACATCAGTGACGTAACGTGGCTCCATCTTTACGATCAAAGTGTTTCATCTCCAAGTCTGGTGATTTTATCGATAACCAATAATCAGGTAAACAGATCGAGATAAACGGGCATGAACACTCACTGTCAAACATCTGGATTCTCACAGCTTGTGGTTCTTTATACCCAAAGTGGCTCCATTTGGCGGTGCCCAGCACGAACGACTTTAAGGAGCAGAGAGGTTCCCCACAGAGCTGTGACTGTCCCGTTTTTGGTCACCTGTGTGTCAGACGTGTGTGGTCGCGAGTTTCAGGTGTTAAAGTCAAGTGTTAATCACACCCCTGATGAATTTCTAACTGTCAGGTGGATTTTGTTTCCTCTGGGCTGCAGGTGTGTCAGTGATCAGGAGACACCAGGAAACCCACTGACTGTATTTTCAGGTGTGGGAGGTCACCTTCAGCAGACAGCTCAGGTATGTTTATTTCTCTTAGCAGTGGACCTGCTACTTACATCACTTCCGGTGAGGTCTGAACATGTTTTTCTCTTCAGTTTTACTTCAAAAAGAAGCAGCTCTCTGATTGGCTGAGAGGTTGAGAGCGTGTCTAGATGAGTCAGGTCTGGTCTGAAAACACCTGTAGATGCAGGCCTATCAATGACTGTTCGATCAGTTGGAAACTGAGTGTACTGATCGGGACTGACCGTCCATCACATCAATGGTCTCTGTTGGGGGGGTGGGATCACTGTCGGCGTTCGCCGTCCTCCTGGTACTCGCAGCTCTCCCGCTCTTGGCGTTGTGTCTAGAAACCGGAGGACTTTGTGTGCTCCGCCTCTTCCTCTGAACCTGAAAACAGAATACCAGGAGGTGGAGCTTAACACACTTGACCAGGTAAACACCAGCTGACAGTGTGACAGCTGAACAGGTTAAACCACAGAAGAAGAAGATGACTTACAGAGCTGCTCATCTCTGACTTAATGATTCACCTTCACGGCACAGGTGAGGATGGAGACCAGAGAAACAGCTCAGGTACCTGCACCTGTAACAGCTGGAGTGTTATCGATTGTCAGTTTTAGACATGAATCAGTCTGCTTTGATCCACCTGTGACGATGCCCTCCAGCCAATCAGTAACAACCCTCGGTAATTCTTTTAATGAATCCATGCTGTGAGATTTTAAAAAATAAAACTAAATAAACATGGAAGAACAGAGTCCCACAGGTTTCATACACACCTCAGCCAGGTGTGTATGAATCCATCTGATCCTTGTTCATAGGGGAACAGGTAGTGATGGCCCGCTTGAAGCTGACGCTCCGGAGCGTGTGTCGAAAAAAACAACACACTGGTTCAGAAGCACTGTGTCAAGGCTTGCTTCGTTTGGCAAAAGTCACGTGATCAGTGACGTCCGAAGCTTCATTACGCACGTAACTGCTTCGGTACCTGATTCAAACGGATATAAGGAAGTGAATCATCCACGGGATTCGTGGAGTGTGTTGATGGTGACAGAGAGCGAAGAGGTGATCATTCCACTGACAGATATGGAGCCAGCGAGGAAGAGAGGACATTATGGCGTGTGGAAATATTTTGAGTTGATTTTGCTCAATTCATTTTATCTGCCGAAGTGAAAAACTTGAAATATCCAAAATCATGTTTTCATAATGTAAATATCATTACAGCATATGACTTTAGGAACACTTCCATGTGAATTAAAGCTAATGAAGACTACAAAAATGTATTTGAC
>NW_005187402.1:85784-92028 GCF_000239375.1 Pundamilia nyererei | reverse complement strand
GGTCTTGGTCTTGGTCTCGTCTCCACTCGGTCTCGGTCTTGGTCTCGTCTCAACTTGGTCTTGGTCTTGCCTTGGTCTCGATACCCTCTGGTCTTGGTCTTGTCTTGGTCTCGATACCCTCTGGTCTTGGTCTTGTCTTGGTCTCGATACCCTCTGGTCTTGGTCTTGTCTTGGTCTCGGATTAGGCGGTCTTGACTACAAGTCTAGCACACAGTAACACTAATCCTCTTTTTAAATGTAAATAACAAAAGGGCTACCTTACATAGATCATGTTTTTACTTTGCAAGTTCTTGATTAGGGGTGGGTTTTGATTATCGCCTTTCTGATTACAATCCATGCTAAATTGAATAAAGTGATATTGATTCATTACAATCCTGTGTCAATTTGTAAATTAACGTTATTATGCCTGAAACGCCAGCATCTCAGGTTAAACCTCACAACATGTCGTCAAACACCATACAGCTAAAACTGTAACTGGGAGCAGGTTTACGGATTCTGCATACAAACGTGAACACAGAGCACGGACCCGACGCGTCAGAATCAGATTTTGGTGTGTCGTCGGGTCCGCGCTGTGTTTGCCTCTTTTTTCTTCGCTGGCTTCTGCAGCTGCAGGTTTCATAACTCTCTGTTTACATCTCTAATTAAGTCTCACATGTGTCAGCTTTCTTTTAATAGATACGAAATTATGGATATATACTGATACATGACCAGAATTATAATATTTCTGACTGAGGCAAAACTTTCCACATTCCAATCAAATTGAATCGGATCCTGTATCGAATCAAAATGATTCTACAAATCAGTGACGATGTATTACGCAAATACGCATTACATTTTTTCAGTCCCCCAATCGAGAAAACAAAACCAATTACATGTTCAAAGCAACGGAACGGTGGCCCAATATCACTCTTGAGTGAGCAGTGATGATTGAGCAGTCCGTTTTATTTTGCAGATTCAAGCTGCTCTTCAAAATATTCGCCACCAGATGTCACCGGAGAGGACTGTGTTGGAAAGCTTCGAGTAATGAACCATTTTTCAATACAAGCTTCAGTGCTTCAGAAAGCTTCATTTGGCCATCACTAGGAACAGGTATCTTTCTTCCTTTAGCATAAGAGACGCTGGAGCATCCTTTATGAAAGGGGAGGGGGAAAAAAAACAAACAAAACCAAAAACATCTGACCACGCATGAAAACAAACATGACCAAAGTGGATCATGTAAATGTTCCTTCTGACTGCATTTTCCATTTCATCCATACACCGCTGATAGATTTATAGTTTTGAACAGCAGCGGTTAAACTCACAGATGAGCATCACACTGCTGGAATAAAAACTACTTCCTGTTGAGGTACTGTTGCACAAAGAATGCTGTACCAGCTAAAATTATGATCTATATCAGGGGTAGGCAACTCCAGGCCTCGAGTGCCTTTGTCCTGCAGGTTTTAGATGTGTTCTTGATCAAACACAGCTGATTCAAATGGCTAAATTACCTCCTCAACATGTCTTGAAGTTCCCCAGGGGTCTGGTAATGAGCTAATCATTTGATTCAGGTGTGTTGACCCAGGGTGAGATCTAAAACCTCACCCTGGGTCAACACAGATCTAAAACCTGTAGGACACCGTCCTACAGGTTTTCCTAACCTCTTTTACTTGCCCACCTTCCACCGTGGGCAAGTAAAAGAGGTTAGGAAAAGGAAACAGGAGGGACCTTTGAAACTCGCACCTTTTCTCCGTACCAGAAGCTGCTTCGTCTCTGTTCAGAACGTCAAGAGTTCCTAATCTGAGCCTGATACATAAAACCAGGACCAGCTAAACTCGTGGAGCTGCAGGGGGATCACACTAAGGTCACCAGGAGCCGAAAGAAACGCTTCTGGTGACCCAGTGACCCTGCTGTCACTGATGATGATGATGATGATGGAGTTTTACCTTTACAAGAATTAGAAACAAGGCCTTCAAGATTTAAACAGTAGATTCAGACACACAGATACTTTAAACGTGGCATGTGTGCAGTTGAGCTTAAACTTTACTTACTGTTAGCAATAAACTGTTAGCTTCCGCTGTCACCGTCACTGCTCCTCTTAGCAGTTTACGTTTAGCCGTTAGCACCTCTCTCTTCGTCACTGTGGTTCCTACCGTTAGCGTGAAGCTAGCGTGTGTGTCAGCGACAGATTTCCGGCCTCAAACATTTTAGTAGAGTAAAAAAAATAATTAAGTCGAATAAACGTACTGCAGAGGCTAACGTTAGCTACTGTCTGTCTCACAGCCGCTTCTTTTGTACCGGAAGTGTTCAAAAACACCGGCTCATTGGCGCCCCCTGCTGCCTCACCGCGTGCATCGCAGCGTCCACTGATTGAAGGGAAGACCTTTTTAAAAAAAATATATATATCTTTATGGTTTTGTTTATTTTATGTTCTCAGACTGAACTACCTGACATGTACTTCAAAGTACTGCAGTAAAAGTACAGTTACTGTGTGGTTACTGCAGGGAAAAAGGCTATAAAAACACAGGACATTCAAATGAAACTGTTTAAATAACTCAGTCAGTCGCTGAAATCAAACTATATTCATGTCAAAGTTACATTGGATTGGATTAGTAACACCTGAAAGGAGAACCTGACCTGGGACATTGAACTTGTTTTATTTTAATAAACATGACTGTATTTATTTTGTTTGTAGTTACTGATGAGGATACTAAAACTCAGAGACACATGGAACCTTTCGACTGTGTTAAGCCCGACCCGCTCAGTCTACCTGAACCATTGAAACTCAGATGTAGGAAAATCCAGACCCTTCACAAAGAGCCTGGAGATGAACCTTCACATTTCAGATGATTCATGTCTCCAAACAGGAAATGATGATCAGCTCACATCATCACCACATGCCCGCTCCACCTTTGTGGCCTCTTTGGATTCAGTGCAGAAATTGCCTCATTTCACCACTTTTAATGTCATCTGATAAAACAGGTGACAAAAAAAGGAGCATTTGTGGAGTTTGTTGCTCTGTGGACTCAGTAACACTGTGATGGAAACAGCGTCCATGAGACGGATCATAATCCCATCCACAAACTAAACTCACTTCACCTCACTGATGTTGGCATGTTCCAGCAGGTCACATAAATGAGAACAGGTGAAACTGTCCTCATTAGACATAATGAAAAAAGCCCAAAATCATTCTGCTACGTTCCTGCTGCAGACACAATCTAGAGCAGGGGTGGGGAACTCCAGGCCTCAACGTCCTGCAGGTTTTAGACATGTCCGCTGATTTAAATGACTAAATGACCTCCTCAACATGTCTTTAAGTTCTCCAGAGGCCTGTTAATGAAGTAATCATTTGATTCGGGTGCACCAAGATCTAAAACCTGCAGCCCCTCAAGGCCTGGAGTTCCTACCCCCTCCCAGACTTTCTATGACTGAAGTAAAAATGAAGCCATGTGAATCCTGCCTGATCACAGCAAGCCTCTGACGAGCTCCTGACAGGAATCAGTTGTGTCAGTCATACCTATCTATTACCTGAGTTTGTCAGCCATCTTCAAGGTTTCTTTTCCTGGAGTGAAAGTGCGTTGCTATGAATTCTGGGATGTCATGGCTGCTTCTCTGGTCATAAATGAGCCACACTGTAAAGATGCTGTGAATAAAAGGCTCGATCTGCATGGACATGTGCATTTACCTGCAAAACCACAAACAGGCAGGAAACAGACCTGAACATTTTATTATTTTCACAATAAAAGCTTCACATAAACAGCCATCTACTTCCTGTCTACACACTAATTAGCACAAGGCTGCCAGCAGTGCTTTCTGGAATTGTAGTGCTGAAGGTGAGCCGGTGCAGAGGGAGTGCTCAGTTCATGGCGAGGAACATCCAGCCGGGCCCTTCAGAATCTGTTTTAAGGCCTGGCCTTCATGAACGCCATCAGGAGAACGCCTAGCAAGCCGGAGCACCTGGACACAGAACAGGTAATAAGAGAGAGAGACACCTGAATACAGCACAGCTGAGCCCATCTCACAAAACATACTCCCTGAAGTACTTAAAGAAATGTTTCTGTCTGTAAATCAAACTCTGGCCCCGCCTCTGCCTCACCTGTCTCGGTGTCACACCCGTCTCTGGACTGACTGGACCGAATTTTTGTTCCTCTTAAATTGACTAAATTCAGTCTTTGGAGTCACAGGTGAGTCTGTACCTGTCAGGCGTTTCTCCGTGCATCAGTACAAGGAAAATCTAACAGATAGGTGAAGCTGATACTCTGATCGCACCTGCCGAGTTCACACAAACTTCCTGTGAGTCTCGTCACTGTGTGCAGTTAACTTGATGTGCATTCACCTGTAGCTCTAAGTGGAGGTGAAGGTCATGTGATCCACCTGGTTCATCTTTATGTGGTTGTCGAGGATCTGAAACATTTCCTGGATGTTCGGGACGTAACCAGACTGAAGCTTCGACCACAGGGGCACATCTGAGGGGACGACAGAAAAATGAGGTCAGAGGAATGTCCCTACCTGATCTCCACAAGGAAACCTGGGTGTGTTTGTACAGTTCAAAAATGACCTCTCACCTCCTGTTTAGGAGAAGGTAACTCAGACTCGTATGGTGAAACTACAACATCCAGAGGCAGGCCGCACCTCTTACTTCCCCTTGTGTTCTGAGCTCGTCGTCATCCACAGTTTTAAAGAGGCGGGCGGCACGCTTCATTGAGTAACTCAGATTATAACTTTATCATTTAAAAAAAAAAAAAATCCTCGATTCTTCATTTAACGGACGGCACTTTAATAACAACAACGTACTTCTGATCTGGTTTCTCTCATATCACGTCATTGTACACACAATTAATAACAAAATAAATACATTAATCTGCACACCTTCATCATTTTGATTCTTGAGTTTATTCAAATATTTTTAATGGGCGGGAATTGCACAGCGATAAGCATTTCGCCGTATGTCACACAGTGCATGATATGTGACCAATAAACTTTGACTACAGACTACAACAGAAGTGTGTGAATAATAAACTGTGTTAAACCTAAAACACTGATAACAGCAGCACTGATGATGACGCTGGCACAGTTTAATGTGGAGGCGGATTCTGTTTATACAACGTGAAGAGCAAAGAGGCAGAGGCGTTACCGACACAGTGAGCTTAGGTGGGAAGAAAGAAAGCACAGCCTCCGAAACAGCAGCGCTGTTCCTGAAGTCACCATTAAAACCTGGAAACAGCTGACCAACGGAGAAAAGCAAACTTTGTAGCTGCTCCACCCATCGCCGTTTAGTTTACAGAAAAATCTGCAGTAAAGCTGCAGAAGTAAGGCTACATCAAAATTTGCAGATGAATTGTTAACTGAGTCTGATATAATGTTTAATTTATAGAGCTCGCTGAAGGCTGACGGCAGCCAGCCCACTCTCCAGTGATCCCTACAGGGCTGAGTCTAAAGGGGGGCATAGAGTGTCCTACATCATATTTACCTCCAGGCTTTGTAACATTGTTTTTCAGATTTAAAGTGGAATAAAACTATATTGGACAACACGCAATGTGCCTCCTCGTATCGGTCTGAGCTGCCTCACCGCTTTCGGACAGACACTGTAAAACCCGATCGCACACTCGATTATTCTGGTTTACAGGCCTTCATCACTCTCTGAGCTGATACTTCCAGCTCAATCATGAACCTTCTTAAGCAGATTAAGATTCCACACAGGAACAGATCTCTCCTTTCACAATAAAAGTCCTTTACATAAATATAAAAGTTGTTTGCTGTTTTATTATATTTACTGTACAAACTACAACTTGATGTTTAATTACTGCTTACAGTGTGAAAATATCTTGGTTTACTATATATAGTAAACACACCCCAGTTCTTCCAGTTATTTATCACAATTCATGTGTTTCAAGTCCAGTGAATAGGTTGAAATGGTACAAAAGTGGTAAACTGCCAAAGGTTTAAAAAAAAAGGTAAGGTTACCCAAAACTGAAATGTAATGTATACGTCAGAATTATACAGAAAGGCCTTTTTCAGGGAACACAACATGAGTTAACAATTCAAAGCTGTTCTGCAGTATTGGAGGTTGATCAGCCTTGAAAGTTGGTGCTACTAATTCCTACAGGTGTTCTAACTTGTCTGGATTCCGTCCCCCTCTGTCTGCATGAAGCAGTGTTGGAGCACACTGTGGTACCATACCCTCATGGGCATCAGCTGAACAGTACTGTACTGTAGTGTGTTGATACAAACATGGTGAGAATAACAGTGGAAGAGACACAGACCATCA
>NW_005187402.1:76435-85738 GCF_000239375.1 Pundamilia nyererei | reverse complement strand
TGACAGGAAGAGGTCTGCAGACCCAAAGACACGACTGAATCAGAGGACACGTTCCTGAGAGTTAACAGCTGTGATATAGGCGACTCACAGGACAACAGCTTCAAGCAGCTTAATTGTGGTCGTAGTGAGAAAGTCTCAGTTTCAGGTGTGAAGAGAAGGCTTTGAGCTGCAGGTTTGACAGGACGAGTTGCAGCAAGAAAGCCAGACGTCAGAATAAGACAAAGAGGCTTGTCTGGGCCATGAAACACCGACATTGCACTACTGAAGACTGGAAGGTATCATTGACTGATGGATCAACATTTGGACTCTTCGTTTCATCACGCGGGATCTTTGTGCGCCGTGGAGTAGGTGAAAGGATGGTTCCACAGTGTGTGGCATCAACATGGAGGAGGAAGTGTGATGGTCTGGGGCTGTTTGCTGGATCCAGGGTCGGTGACTTGTACAGAGTGAGAGGCTCCCTGAACCAGAACACACAGCACTCTGCAGCTCCATGCAGCACCCTCTGGTATGAGGCTAGTTGTGGTGTTCGAAAACGTTTGACAGGTAGTGCATTTTATAGATATTATAAGCAGTTTTGGTCAAGTTACTTGAAAAAAGTAATCAGTAACTAATTACTTCCCCCAAAAAGTAATCCTGTTACTTTACTGATTACTTATTTTCAAAAGTAATTACTTAGTTACTTTTTTAAAAACACAATTTACAACCTGAATAGGTGATAAAGCGATAGATCTTTCAGCCCAATTCTACTTTTTCTGCAATTTACTGTTACAAGTAACGCATTATTGCCCATCTCTGATTATAAGAGGGGGTTTTTTTTTGTTTTTTTAGAAAAACCATGAAACTGCGTGATTTCAGAAAAATCACACCATGGAGCCCTGCTCTAAGAAATGGTCACAGATTTAACTCCATTTGTAAAGCTGATTTAACAAATAAGTGTTCATAGTTTTTAGTGTTTGTGTAGCATCACCTAGTGCAAGTGTGTTTCGGAAAAATACACTGCTCAAAAAAATAAATAAAGGGAACACAAAAATAAACATCCCATATCTGAATGAATGAAATACTCTTAATACTTTGTTCTTTACATAGTTGAATATGCTGACAAAAAAAAAAAAAAAAAAGTCACACAAAAATTATCAATGGGAATCACATATAGCAACCCATGGAGGTCTGGATTTGGAGTTAGGGCTGCTCGATTATGGCAAAAATGATAATCACGATTATTTTCACTGAAATTGAGATCACGATTATTTGACGATATTTATTTAACCCTTTAAGACCTACTATAGAACCAAGTCCACCAGAGCTTATATATATATATATATATATATATATATTTTTTTTTTACATGCTGTAGTGCCATTTTTGGGAACATTTCAAGTTGCTATACATCAATACAACTGTTATAGCCCATATTTTAATAATATGTATGCATTAAGTCCATAGTACTTACATAAATTGCAAAAAAGTGCAATAAACTACAAAAAAAAAATTGAAAATTGCTTTTGTTTTGTTTACATATATTTCTACTTGGAGAAATTTAAGAGGTTTATCCCTCAAAACTTTAAATACAATAAAGTTGCAAAAAATAGTTTCCCACCACAGGAAATTTATTTTGAGTGTCTTCATAGTTTTATTTTGGAGATACAGCAATTTTTATATACACTGCAGGAAAAACAAAAAACAATCCTATGATGCAAATTTGCAAAGAAAACAGCATGTGCATCATTTCACTGTGGGAAGTGTTACGAACAGCTGATAGGAACGGCAAAGCGTGTTTCTGGAATATTATGTTTTTGTTCCTGCAAGCGCTTTTTATGCAATTTTTGCAAAGCTATATGTGGAACGAAACCGTGACCGAGGACAAGCTGATGGCATCAGATGTAAGTACAACTCCTCCGGTTTCATATGCAAAACAAATTATTGCGCTAGCTTACACGGTTCAGGTTCTACAGGGATTTAAAAATAGTTACGCAAAACGGAGCGTGCTGCTCTGACCGGCTTTAAAGGGTTAACAATGACTTTAAAAAAATAATATAAAATAGTGTGCAACACCACTGAAGTTTTTTTTTTTAAACTCTCTTTTCAACCAACGGCAGTCACTCTCCAAATAACTTCTGCTTACCGTAGCTTTCCGAGCTTCCCTCGGGTCCTCTTAATCAGCGGTCTCCAACCTTTTTTGCGCCACGGACCGGTTTATGCCCGACAATATTTTCACGGACCGGCCTTTAAGGTGTCGCGGATAAATTAGGGAGGGGCTAATAATTGGCTCAGTCATTTTTAATGATCGTTGAAAGCCCAGATCGTAATCGTGATTAAAATTCGATTAATTGAGCAGCCCTATTTGGAGTCACACTCAAAATTAAAAGTGTAAAAACACACTACAGGCTGAAGCAACTTTTATGTAAGGTCCTTAAAACACGTCAAAATGAGGCTCAGTAGTGTGTGTGGCCTCCACGTGCCTGTATGACCTTCCAACAATGCCTGGGCATACTCCTGATGAGGTGGCCAATTGTCTCCTGAGCCATCTCCTCCCACACCTGGACTGAAGCATCTGCCAACTCCTGGATGGAGCAAGACATGATGTCCCAGATGTGCTCAGTTGGATTCAGGTCTGTGGAACAGGGGGGCCAGTCCACAGCATCAATGGCTTAGTCTTGCAGGAACTGCTGACACACTCCAGCCACATGAGGTCTAGCATTGTCTTGCATTAGGAGGAGCCCTTGTGAGACGATAGGCTCACAAGGGCTCTACGGATCTCATCTCATTCCTAATGGCAGTCAGGCTACCTCTGGTGAGCACATGGAGGGATGTGCAGCCCCCCAAAGAAATGCACCCCCACACCGTTACTGACCCACTGCCAAACCGGTTATACTTGAGGATGTTGCAGGCAGAACGTTCTCCACAGCATCTCGAGACTGTCATGTCTGCCACATGTGCTCAGTGTGAACCTGCCTTCATCTGTGAAGAGCACAGGGCACCTTGGTGATATCTGACAAAACCCAAGCGTCCTGCACGGTGTTGGGCTGCAAGCACAACCCCCGCCTGTGGATGTCAGGCCCTCATGGAGTCTGTTTCTGACCGTTTGAGCAGACACATGCACATTTGTGGCCTGCTGGAGGTCACTTTGCACGACTCTGGCAGTGCTCCTCCTGTTCCTCCTTGCACAGAGGTGGAGGTAGCAGTCCTGCTGCTGTGTTGTTGCCATCCTACGGACTACTCCATGTCTCCTGATGTACTGGCCTGACTCCTGGTAGTGCCTCCTTGCCCTGGACAGTACGCTGACAGACACAGCAAGCCTTCTTGCCACAGCTCGCATTGATGTGCCATCCTGGATGAGCTGCACTACCTGAGCCACTTGTGCGGGTTGTAGACTCCGTCTCATACTACCACTAGAGTGAAAATACTGCCAGCATTCAAAAGTGACCAAAATGTCAGCCAGAAAGCATAGGTGGTCTGTGGTCACCCCCTGCAGAACTGCTCCTTTATTGGGGATGTCTTGCTAATTGCCTATAACTTGTTGTCCACTTCATTTGCACAACAGCATGTGACACTGATTGTCAATCAGTGTTGGTTCCTATGTGGACAGTTTGATTTCACAGAAGTGTGATTGGTCTTGGAGTTACATTGTGTTGTTTAGTTGTGTTCCCTTTATTTTTTTGACCAGTGTAGATTGATGTGTATGACGGACCAAAAACAGAAGCCTCCAAGGAACAAATGATATACTTTCAGGAAACCTTATTTCCCTGTGTTGGTTTATAACTACTGTTGGCAAACTGCTGTGTAATTAGGTGTATGGGGTCCTCTACAATTCTTGTGGCTTTGTGGATGCAAAAAGTGTCCGCGATGGAGGAAAGAGAGGCTCCAATGATCTTCTCAGCTGTTCCCACTATCCGCTGTAGGGTGTTAAGATCCGATATGGTGCAGTTACCACACCAGACAGTGATGCAGCTGCTTAGGATGCTCTGGAAGTACCTCAGTAGAAGGTGGTGCAGCATCTGGAACACTTAGCCTCATTTTTGCTTTTAGCCCTAATGGTTTCCGCTCAGTTATCACTTATCACTTCTGTCACTCGTTAGCTAACCTAAACTAATTTAGGTCTGTTAGCAGCAGCAACCAATGAAACAAGTGACATCACTCTGTAGGGCTGTGCGATATGACCAAAATCTCATATTCCGATATAAGACATTTATCGTCCCGACCACGATATAAAAAAATTTAACATTTTCTGTAAATTCTGTGATTCTTGGGCAGCTCGACTTGCGTGAAGTGTTTCGAGCTGGGTGTCCTTTACCTGGAATCCAGTGTTTTAACTCATGCATGAAACTATACATTTTTAGACATAGATTGTTAAGGCCGCCCTTCTCTTTGTGAGTGTTTATTACACGGCATGTTGCGGGGAAAAGCTTGTTCTAACGTTTGAGTCTGAAGTTTATTTTTTAGCACCTGACGGCTCTTTTTGCTTCTCATCCGTAAACACACTGCATACAGCGGAGCCACGCGATGGTTTTACCGTCATTGTTGCTAACGACAGCACGTAAAAAACAGGCGCTTGTCCGTCCATAGTGTGGACGGATATTATATTTAATATAAATTAAATATAAGAGAAAGAGAGAGCTTTAAGAAATTAATATAGTCACTACAGTGATCATCGAAATAATGAAAAAATATTGCTGTAAACAGTTTATTTTGCGACACCACGAAACAAATGATAGCGTGATAGGAAACGATAGATGTTTTTATATCGTCATCGAACATTTATGGACGATCTGAGAACTGTCGACATTGCCTGGGACGAAGCTGAAGCAGTCGCTGCTGACCGACATTGATGGAGATCACTAGCTGCCCGATGCGCCGCTCGGCGTAGGAGGAACTAAGTGCTAAGTGTGCATCCGATATATATCGTTATATTGAACAGCCCTATCTGTGAATGTTTTTTGTTTTTAAATCAAGCTTCACATACAGTTTGTTTGAGCAGAGCTCCAGGATAGAAATTAGACTGAATACATACATGTTCTCTTTAATAACTCACACAAAGAAAAGAGTGAGAGATCATGTCTAAGACATGTACGCAGAGCTTGCTGTCAGAGTGACAGGAAGTATGAGCACTTTCATATAAGTAAACAACAAACTGGGTTTCTGGTACAGATCAGGCAGCATTACAGCAGGATGTGAGGTCAGCAGTGATGTAATTGGTTATAGTAAGAAGTGCTGTTCTGTTTCTGATGACTGACAGTTTATTACTCTGAATACTTTGACTTTAGTGCAGACAAGCGTCCAGGAAGACTAGCAACCACTGTTGTGGAAGCTAATGGGGTTCCTTATAAATAAACAAATAAACAAACAAGCGTGAACTACTACAGTAATTTGAGTTGTAGTACTGAAACTGTGTCACAAGCATGATGTTAACACAAAGGTCTGGTCCAATCAGAACTCACCATTTAGTGTGACCTCAAAGGCTCCAGTGGACAGGAAGTGAGTCTCCATCATGTTACAGAGGAAGAAGGCCATGAGGCAGGAGAAGATCTGCAACAGAAGCACAGTGTCCGTTACCATGGTAATCAGTAAACAGCACCCATTACCGTGGTAACAGCAGCAGGATAGGCGGACGATTCTACAAGCTAGCGCTCTGATCACACCATAACCTCAGTCATCAGTCTATTCATGAGTGTTTTTCCAAGGTCATTTAAATCATTCCTCAGTTTAAATGAGCTACACTGACAGCCTGGAGAAACAGGGATTGGTGAGATTTGTCCTGTCAAGCTCCTTTTCCATTACTACCTACTGGGATCAACTTGCCACGACTCGGAGCTCATCTACAATCACAATGAACACCGGTGTACCACAAGGCTGTGTGATGAGCCCTTTCCTCTACTCCCTCTTCACCCACGACTGCAGACCGGCTGATGGTTCCAACACCATCATTAAGTTTGCAGATGACACCACGGCTACAGGGAGGAGGTGGATCGTCTGGCTGAGTGGTGCGACAGAAACAACCTGCTGCTTAACACCGAGAAGACCAAGGAGCTCATCGTGGTCTACAGGAGGAATGCTGACCCACATCCACATTAAGGGGACGGCTGTGGAGCGTGTGAGCAGCTTCAAGTTCCTGGGAGTCCACATCTCCGAGGATCTCACCTGGACGACCAACTGCTCCAAGCTGGTCAAGAAGGCTCACCAGCGCCTCTTCTTCTTGAGGACTCTGAGGAAGAACCACCTGTCCTCAGACATCCTGGTGAACTTCTATCGTTGCACCATCGAGAGCATCCTGACCAACTGTATAACAGTCTGGTACGGGAACTGCTCTGCCTCGGACCGGAAGGCGTTGCAGAGGGTCGTGAAAACTGCCCAGCGCATCGCCGGAGCACCACTTCCTGCCATAAAGGACATCTACAGGAAGCGGTGTCTGAAAAGGGCTGGGAAAATCATCAAAGACCCCAGTCACCGTTCACATGGACTCTTCACCCTCCTGCCCTCTGGGAGGCGCTACAGGAGCCTCCGGACTAAGACCACCAGGTACCGGAACAGCTTCTTCCCCACAGCTGTCAGACTCCTGCTGTCTGCCTCCTGACATCTGACCCACGTTAAACTCATGGACTGAACACACACACACCCACAATGGACAACTGTACCCTCAAACACACAATAATAACATGGACTGAACCACCACTCACAACCACTATCACTTTATATAGCCTCTGTAGAAATTATCCACACCCTCACTTATCTTAACTGCACTACTGTATAGCTCTGTGTAAATAATCATTCTGTACATTTGATAATTTTTAATCCTACAACTGTTTACAACTTGCATAGTTCCCATTTCTGTATAGCTGTATCTCAGATTTCTGTATAGTTTTTTTTATTTCATATTTATATCCTGTACATAGCTTGTACTCACTACAGCCTGTACATACTTATAGTTGTACAGTATTCATAACATACTTCACACCGTGTACATTATAACATACCACAATAGACCCATTTCTGTAATATACTTACATATCTATATTATTGCTAATATATATTGTAATATATCTATATCATGGCTAAAGCACTTCTGGATGGATGCAAACTGCATTTCGTTGCCCTGTACCTGTGCATGTGCAATGACAATAAAGTTGAATTCTAATTCTAATTAAAAAAAATATATGGTGGTTTAGATTTTCGTGAGTGACACACTCTCAGACTCATCGAACGATACTACTGACCAGCCAATCAGTGGCATGCAGTCAGACGATGTCACATTTTAGTACCTGCCCGGATCGATTGGAATCCTGGGAAAGCAGTTACAAAAAAAAAAAAAAAAAAAAAAAAAGTACCAGGTGCTGTGACCTGATGCAAAACCCGGCAAACAGTGATGAACCGTGCAGAGTTGATTTGAGCAGGCACTAATGGAAAAAGAGCTTCAGAGTTAAGAGACTTGAGCTCACCTGTTGGATCCATAACCAGCACTGATTAGTGCATCAGATAGCACAGCGACTATCTGGCTCTTTGGATAAGTTATACTTGCAGATGTTTGAAGAATGAATGGAGAGCAAAGGACTCCAGTAATGTTTTTTTCACAGCAGGTGGGCATGTTCCAGTAGCTCTGATGTCACGGCAAAATGTGTAATAGGCACGCTAGTCCACTGTATCCATTTACACACCCATGTAAAAATTGGATTACCAGCAGGGGGAGCTAATGTATTTAAAGTCAAGTCAGTAGAGAGCAAAAAACATTAATTCCAGGGTCCTTAATCAGCAAAATCCATTATACTATGCTAATATGTATTTCCATGTAAATGTCTGTATAAACACGTTGCTGTGATTATATTCATGTTGGCTTGAAATAAAACGTCTCCTTCTGCTGGTACTACAGATTACTGCAACTTCTGCAAGCGTGTACATTTCACATTTTGGAGAGGCAAAGCGTGACATGGAAACAGTGGACGAGCATGTTGATGGAATGGTAGATTTACTGTCATTAGTAAGTCCCACCTGAAACAACAGTGTGGGTGGAGTTTGCCTGTATGTGTCATCAGTTTGTGATTAAACATTATCAGTATTGAACAGCGGCTCAGGCAGCACCAATCAAGAACCACTAACAAACAGCCAATCACGGAGCTATGCACATGTGCTATCTGCTAAGTGCTGGTACCTTGTTGTTCTGACTCCAGGTCCAGGCAGGTGGCGTCTGGAGGTGGAGAAGCGAGAAGGGGTTCTGACCACTGACGATAACCAAAATGGAGAGCAGCTTCAGATACGAGATCAGCTGAGCCGCACACCTGACGGGAGGAGGCAGGTTAGACACAGCTGTAGAGGCTGAGGACTGAGTTTACAGACGGAGCACCTCACCTGCTGAAGCCAGTGGGAGGGTAGTTCTCGCCTTGGATGCGGATGTCCGGGTACACCTCACTGATGGCCTGAGAGTAATCCTGGAAGACTTTACTGTAACCTCAGGAGATACTGAAAGAAGCACATCAGTTAGGTGATTATAATCTGTCACACACAATAACATTAGCCGATCAATTATCAGGTGTATTTTTTTTATTTTCCCGAAAGACGGACGTTGAAGACAAGAACACCTGCCTTAAGGTGTCCAATTAGATGGTCAGAAGCGAAGCAACTCGAACTTGATCAGCCAACAAAATCCGGGTAGTCTCCAAATTCCAACCGACCAAATGAGCAAAGTTGGGTTACCCGAAGCTCGTTAACGACAAGTATTCACCGCTAGTTAGCGCTGGCGCCGTAGATCACGCTAACTTAACTCGTATTGTCGATGGTTTGTGTTTAGATTTTCACCCACCCTGTCTTTAGTTTCTCTTCACCTCGGTCATTCTCACGGATGCTCACCGCTAGCCTCCGTTAGCTTCTGCGTTAACTCACCAGTACTGGAACCGCAGTACGGGGCCGCTGTAGATCGCCGCCTTAGCGGGCTTTCCCGGTTCCGTGTCCGGGAAGACGGCCGGGTTGTCGGGTGGTTGGTGCCCACTCTGCGAGCTCGACCTTCCGACATAAATGTCCCGGAGGGTGAGCGCCGTGAAAAGGAACAGGGCCACCAGAAGGCCAGTCTGGCTGTACTCCGCCATGACTGCAGTAGTCAAACACAGGAATCGGAAGCAGAACTACATTCGCTGATGCCACGCTTCCGCTCTGCTCTTTCACATTAAAAGAAACGTCCGGCGGGAAAAATGACGGTTTTTGATACATATTCAGCGGGCTTTAAATATTTTGATTGGAGCGATAAAGCTGGTTCGTGTTTAGATAATCTGAAATTTTTTTATCTGAAACATCAGCGGTGCGGTGAAGGCGGGGGGGGGGGGG
>NW_005187402.1:74224-76415 GCF_000239375.1 Pundamilia nyererei | reverse complement strand
GTACCAGCAAAAAAACCCCAAAAAGCTTAACACACCCACAGCTCAGGTTTGTAGAACTATTTAAACAAATGTCTTCTGAATATTCAATTCATGTTCACAGTGGTTTTTTCGGGGGGGGGGGGGGGGTTGTTTTTTTTTACTCATCTATAATCACATAGTGACGTCACATTCACCCGACACAAAGTGGTAAAGAGTGTAACGTCATAAACGTGGGACACAGCGTAGCGTGTGGTTGGAGGCGCCAAGGTGATAGAACAGATACAAGCAAATAAAATCGGGGATCTAATGATTTATTCAGCCTCTGACCCCGAGCACAGAGCACCTAACGGCTGACGTCACACAGGTACGTTTCCGCTGTACGGTCATGTTAAAGATTGCAATATCGAAGAAAAGAAAAAGGAGGTGTGATTCTGTTCTGAATGATTCAATATGTCGCTTGTCTCTGAGCTTGTCATTGTTATTGTTCTAAATAAAGTTCATTAAAAAAAAAGATGCAATATCGAGCTGTTAACAGGAGAACGCATGAGATGTCTTTAATTAATGTAGGGGAGAGTGGGGTGAGTTGTGCCAGTTTTTACTTAAAGTGATTTTAAAGCGACCGTAATGTCCAACTAAAACATGTACACATATTTCAGGATGTTGAGCAGTAAAAATGTTCTGACATGTTCAGAACAAAATGACATTCAAATGAAGACGAAATTAACTGTAGTTGTCTTCACAAATCTGGCCTACTCCATAACATCCCAGCTGTTGATGCTACTCACTGCTCCCTTCTGGCTCTACCACCAAGTTTTTGTGATGCGGTTAATGGTTTTATGCACATTTTCTCTATGGGAAATAATTATGAATATTCTCTATTACTTTTTCTTAATAAATGCACACTTAGCCAAACCTGCTTTTGCATGTGATATCCCTGCCAGCTGGATCAAAATCTAATTTCTTTGTGCATGAACTGGCTTTTGAGTATTCACAAAGAAACGAACATATAAAGGCTGCTAGTGCCTTTTAGATGTTGTGTCAAAGACTTGATGGCATTTCCATCTGTAGCATCCAGCCGAACTGAGAAGGCCAGAACTGATGGTTGTTGAATGACTTTTATTATTCCTTGCCGTGTATCAGACAACGAACCAACGTAAGAGCTTATTCCCCTGTCGACTGTAGCTAGAGCCATTCATTTTTCTACTATTGTTTTTCTCTACCTTTTCTCCATTATCAGTAGTTTGCAGTTTTCTTGCGTCTTTTGTTACATCAAGCTAGTTTCCGTTTGCAACATTCACGTCTGGTCACACAGTAAGTTACTAAAACAAAAGCACAAACATTATATTACGTTATATTATATATTAGCTAGCTTTACATATTCACTTTTACACCATCCATCTTCTTCTTTTCCATGTATCATTTTAATGTCATCCTGGATGTTGATCTTCCTCGCCACCTGACGAATGGACTTCCCTTCTCCACCTTGTTCACTCAGTAAACTCTCTCTATTATAACTCTGTGGCATGAGGGTCTGTTTCTGTTTTTGGTCTGAAATTAAGAATGTCACAGTGGAAAACTATAAAAATACAATCTACAGTTACAATAAAATAATATGTTTAAAATATTCATAAGTGTGGCCCCTTGGCACAAATTACCCCAACAACACCATTTTGAAAAAAGGCATCATCCAACAGTTTTGAGTATCGACTCACAGTCTAGCTTACCAAATCTCTAACACATCTGTGAAATGTTTTCAGACTTTTCTATAACTGTTCATACGCAACAATCAAAAACCAAATCGCCCCACTTTCCCCTGTGCCAAATAATAGCAGCTGATCTTCACAGCTACCTGAGGAACAGCTGAGCTGAACTTCCTCCTGACATGAAGCTTAATAAACAGAAACAGGCAGTTTTCTCTTCTTCTCCACACAGACTGTGACAGTAAAACACAAGTTTTTGTTTAACTGGTGTGATCCATTTACATATTCCACTCTCCGTGATCAGCAGGTGTTAAACAGCTGACAGGTGAATCAGAATCAGAATCAGAATACTTTATTAATCCCTGGGGGAAATTATTTTTTGTTACAGTGCTCCATTTTAAACCAACATTAAGACAAGACAGACAATACACTAACTAAGAATAGTACAATATATACATATATACACATACATACTTCACTCATAAATAAATAGTTGGAAAAGAAACATGTGT
>NW_005187402.1:72585-73853 GCF_000239375.1 Pundamilia nyererei | reverse complement strand
AAAAAAAAAAAAAAAAATTCAAATAATTGAATTGTGGTCTGATGAGAATATTGTAGAGCTGGGCGATAGAACGATAACGATATGTATTGCGATATAACTTTTTCTTGATAGAAAAATTAAACTATTGCGATAGACCTTGCCGCTCTTATCCTCTTAAAAAAAAGAAAAAAAAAGAACAGCCAATCCAAATTAAGTAGCGCAGAGCCGAACCAATCACAGCCGCAGCGTCACGTGACGTGAAGTGACTTGTTACGTACAGCAGCCAGCCACCGTACCGCCCGGGTAATGGAGGAAATGAGTGTGCCGACTAGAAAAATCAACCGAGCGTGACCACGCTCTGAAGAGAAAACAGATGATGGTTCCAATGCCGGAGAGATTGTCGAACGGAAGAGCCATAGAAGTTCCATAGTGTGAAGGTATTTCGGCTATTTCAAGTCTGACAAAAAACAGAGTAGCGTTCACTGTAAATTGTGCCGAAAGCAAGTCTGGAAATACAATAAACTGGTGCATGCTCAGGCTATGTCCACACGTACCCGGGTATTTTTGAAAACGCAGATTTTTTCTATGCGTTTGCACCTTTCGTCCACACGTAAACGGCGTTTTTGGTCACTGAAAACGAAGCTTTTTAAAAACTCCGGCCAGGGTGGATATTTTTGAAAACTCCATTTTTGTATTTACGTGTGGACTAGAAAAACGGAGAAAACACAGCGTCAAAAATGTGCGCATTTTTTGACGTCACACTGTGCGCCACGTTATTGTGTCAGTGAAATGAATTTCTACAATACTGTTACTGTTAATTCTACTCTCTGCAGTGTTTAAATGCTTACATATACACACAGTTACTGTCCCTCCACACATACGACCCGGTTCTGCTTCTATTCGTGATGTGCGGATCGATCCTGAAATATCGATTCCTCCGATACCAGTCATTTATGTTCTAGAATCGATTCTCACATTAAAATATTGATGTTTTTAGTAATTTAGGGTTAATTTGTAGTTTATCATTAACAGCAACACAGTGGAAAGAAACTATAACATTCAGATTGTCTACATTCAACAGCTACAGTGGGGCAAAAAAGTATTTAGTCAGCCACCGATTGTGCAAGTTCCCCCACTTAAAATGATGACAGAGGTCAGCAATGTGCACCAGAGGTACACTTCAACTGTGAGAGAAAGAATGTGGAAAAAAAATCAAATCCATGAATTCATATGGTAGGATTTGTAAAGAATTTATTCGTAAATCAGGGTGGAAAATAAGTATTTGGTCA
>NW_005187402.1:64337-66705 GCF_000239375.1 Pundamilia nyererei | reverse complement strand
ATATTTAAATAAAAACAAGCTGCTGATTATTTCACATTTCACTTGTGAGCAACGGCACATTTAAATCTTACAAATATAGTTATTTGGCTTATATCGTGATATATATCGTTATCGCCTGAAATGAAAAAAACATATCGTGATATGAAAAAATCTTATATCGCCCAGCTCTAGAATATTGATATGGGTATGCATTTGAACGAGCTGGACATGGAGCCCATTTTTGTCTTGTCAAACCTCATGAACCAGAGACAGAGACGACATCCAGTGAAAACATCTGCAACACTGAGAGAGCTCACCTGGAACACCGATCACACTCACGTTTGTTTGTTGGCAAACAGGTGAAGTCCTGAAATGTTTCTGATCTCTGAGGAAGGTTTCTCATCGATAAATCGATCACTGCAAAACCTTGAGCTCACAGTTGCTTCACCAATTGTAATAACCTGTAAATAATCTGCTCATGATGGAAGATGAAGAGGAGTCTCATCCTTCCCTTCAGCGTGGTCTCCTACACATGGACTTCATATTTCACTCCATCCTGGTTCCTGTTGCAGTCATATGATATTTTACGGCCGTCCTTTCTGTGTCATCATTTCAGGCCTGTGAGGGTTACCATGTTAAGTGTGGGGGGCTCGTCGAGGATCTTCAGCCTTCCCATACGAGGATTCTGCTCAGCTGTGATCTACAGGAAGTCACTTCCACCTGTCATCACCTCTCCTAGCAACTACCTCCATAGATCAGGAGGGGGGGCACACGTGTCAGGTGTGCGGGCCCTGTCAGGTGGCAGCAGCGATGCTGCAGGTGGGTGGTACAGCAGCCTGGCGGACTCGACCCCAGTTCACCTGTGTGAACAGCTCCTGGTGAGCGTACAGGAGGCGAGCGGGTTGCCATGGTGGTTTAGCATCTGCGTAGCGACGCTGTCAGTGAGGACGCTCGTCACTCTGCCGCTCGCTGCCTACCAGCTGGTTGTCATCTCTAAGGTCAGTGACGCAGGGCTTCACATATAAGATAAGATAAGATAACCTTTATTAGTCCCACACGTGGGAAACTTGTTTTGTCACCGCAGAAAGTGGACAGTGCAAAGTTACATAGCAAAAACTGGAGAACACTGGAACACAATAAGAATAAGGTACTGTACACAACTGTACAGAATAGAATAAAATACTATATACAATAGGATAAAAATAGAATACAAATGCTTTATACAACTGAGTAGAAATACAACTTTGTTGGAAAAAGAGCATTGCACTTAGTCTTATTGCACATGTGTGGATGTGTGTGTTTGATCAGTTGAAGTCTTTGTTGTGGAGTTTGATAGCAGTGGGGAGCAAAGACCTGTGAAATCTCTCCGTCCCACATCGTGGGTGCTGCAGCCACTGAAGGAGCTGCTCAGTGCTGTCAAAGTCTCCTGCATGGGGTGGGAGATGTTGTCCTACAGGGATGACAGCTTGGCCACCATTCTCCTGTCACTCAACACCTCCACTGGGTCCAGAGGGCATCCTAGAACAGAGCTGGCCCCTTCGGATCAGCCTGTTCAGTCTCTTCCTGTCCCCAGCAGAGATGCTGCCGCCCCAGCAGACCACACCGTAAAAGATGGCTGAGGCCACCACAGAGTCATAGAAAGTCTTCAGGAGTGGGCCCTCCACCCCAAAAGACCTGAGTCTCCGCAGCAGGTACAGCCTGCTCTGCCCTTTCCTGTAGAGGGCGTCTGAATTATGAATCCAGTCCAGTTTATTGTTCAGATGAACACCAAGGTACCTGTAGCTGTCCACAGCCTCAATGTCCATACCTTGGATGTTCAGTGGTTGCAGTGGAGGATGTTTGTGCCTGTGGAAGTCTACCACCAGCTCCTTGGTTTTACTGGTGTTGATGTGGAGGTAGTTAAGCTGGCACCAGTCCACAAAGCCTTGGGTCAGTTCTCTGTACTCCCTGTTGTCCCCATCAGTGATGAGGCAGACTATTGCAGAGTCATCAGAGAACTTCTGTAGGAAGCACTGGGTGGAGCTATGGGAGAAGTCTGCAGTGTAGATGGTGAAGAGGAACGGAGCTAGAACCGTTCCCTGTGGGGCCCCGTACTGCAGACGACCCTGTCCGACACACAGCCCTGAGTTCTCACATACTCTGGTCCGTCGGTGAGGTAGTCCAGAATCATGTGGTGAGGTGATGATCCACTCCAGAGTTCTCCAGCTTGTCTTTCAGGACCGTGGGCAGAATGGTGTTAAAGGCACTGGAGAAATCAAAGAACATGATTCTCACAGTGCTACCAGCGGTCTCCAAGTGAGAGAGGGAGCGATGTAGGAGGTGGATGACGGCATCATCCGCTCCAATGCCAGGCTGGTAGGCAAACTGAAGTGGGTCCAGTGATGAGCTT
>NW_005187402.1:54626-62790 GCF_000239375.1 Pundamilia nyererei | reverse complement strand
TGTCTCTCACAGTTGAAGTGTACCTCTGGTGCAAATTACTGACCTCTGTCATCATTTTAGGTGGGGGAACTTGCACAATCGGTGGCTGACTAAATACTCTTTTGCCCCACTGTAGCTGTTGAAGGTCATCTGTGCAGTGTCATTGCAGTAGTTACCAGAGTCACCTCACAATGACAAGGTTGCTGCTTCAGCTCGTTCTTCCTGTGTGATCCTGTTTCTGGCTGTAGGTGAGGCGGATGAGTGCAGAGTGCAGACCCTTTCTTTCACTGCATGAAAGCAGACTTAAATGTGTTTGATGGTTTAAAATACTTTGAGTGGTCAGTAAGAGGGGAAAGGTCTGTCTGTGTCCACAGACTCATCCAACATACTTAATGCTGGTCACATGATCTCAGGTCAGAGTTTGAGGGTCTCATGATGTTTTTGCCGCCTCTAATCCATCTTTGTGCTTCTAAAAGAAAATCCAGCACTCCCACGTCTCTACATCTGACCTTAAATCAGACTGTAGTTTGTCCTCAGAGAGAAGAAATATTTCAGGAATCCAGACATTTTTCCCTCCCCCTTCTCTCCCACGAATTCTGTCCTCCTCGTCCTCCTCCTCGTGTCCTTTTAAACTGAAATGAAAAAGGAAGCCTCTGAGAATCTCAGCTGACACATCAGCTTTTAACCGCCTTTAAGTTACTTTACTTTACCTCATCATGTTTTGGAGGAATACTCTGCAGCTGCCTCTGAGTTTATCTAGTCAGAAGCATCAGTTTATTTAAGGTGCTTTTTTCCCCCGTGAGATGTCCCAAAAAAGTTCCAGTTGGTCAGAGCAAAGATGTAAGCTTTATCTAAAGCAGCCCCTTAGTTCCTGCAATGAAAAACCCACAAAACTAACTATTATTAACCAACCCCCCAGAATCTAACCATAGTAACCTTCAGGTGATGTGCAGGTGGAGGCACTACAGGCTGAAATCTCTGAGCTGGCCAAGAGACTACGCTATGAAGTGTCAGTCACAGCAAGAGAGAGAAGCTGGACGGAGAGAGAGAGCCGGTGAGACACAACTAACAGACTTAAAACAACAACAAACAAATACATTCAAAGAAACAAAAAAAAAACATCCAATAGACAGCATACAACCAGTCAGTCTGTCCTCCTGCCAGGTTCCAGTTCAAGAAGAACCTGCGGCGGATCGTCTCTCAGCTCTACGTCAGAGATAACTGTCACCCCTTCAAAGCCAGTCTGCTGGTCTGGGTTCAGCTGCCACTCTGGATCAGTCTGTCTCTGGCCCTCCGAAATCTGAGCCTGGATCAGTCTGGTAAGAACCTGGACCAAATGAAACTAACCTAACCCAGCCCAAAATTATGAGGTAGGATACAGTACTGTGCAAAAGTCTTGAGCCACCCCTCATGTCTTAAAATTTTTGACTTTCCTGTATTTTTGTTAAGTGCTCTTGTGCGATAGTTCTCTTACGCGCTCATTCTTTTCCCTCCCTGCGACGTACAGCAGCTGGAGCTTCAGCTAGCAGACATACTGCGTGACAAACTGCACACAAACAGGCTGATATCATGAATAAGAGACAAAGAGAAATGCTTAAGGCACAGAGAAAAAAACAACTGAAACAGGCTGCATAATATATTTACCTATATGTTTGCAAACTTCGAAAAATTGGTGCACCTGCTCAAGAGTCATGCATAGTACCGTGACTTTTACCTGGTCCAGGATGTAGTCTACACCACTCCCAATCCAGGACCTCTGTTTTTCCTGCAGACTTGCAGGGGGCGCTGGCAGCAGGAGGTGCTCTGTGGTTCCCTGACCTCACCATACCGGACTCCACCTTGATCCTACCTGTCTGTCTGGGACTCGCCAACCTGCTCATCGTAGAGGTCAGTTTGTCAGCAGTATGTAATTAGCTGATCAGTGGTGTAATCAGTCTAAGCTTCCTGTGCACTTCTTCTTCAGGTCTTTTCTCTGCAGAGAGTCGCAGCGTCTCGAACCCAGCGACTGGTCTTGAACACCGTTAGAGGATTTTCTCTGCTGATGATCCCAATCGCTGCCACGGTGCCCTCTGTGAGTTTAAGGTGTAGTCCATCACATTGTCTGCCTGAGGTCTTAGACCAGGTCAGAACAGCCATTTGACATTCAGGAAAAAAGTTACAAGCTGAAATTTACAAAAAAGAAAAACATTTTAATCATAAAACATGCGTACTACACCTGCAGGGAAAATAACCTTTACACATTACAGCCCACTTAGACATGTGTACACCTGGACCGCCCTCATTTCCCGACCACTACACGTCCCATTCAACCTGAACAAGAACTTGAATTTGATCTGTGATCAAATGGGACACCATGGGACACATGGAGACTGAGTCTTATTCATTCACACAGCACAAATATGCAGGTGATGAAGGTGTAGTAAGCTGGTTAACATGAGACAAAAATGGCATTAAATAAATAAATAAATATAATTTTATTTATATAGCACCTTTCTAGACAGAGTCACAAAGTGCTGCACATAGGATAATAAATAATAAAAGGGTAAAACAGACAATATAAAACAGTCAGAAATTTAACCAAAAACAGTCTTAAAAAAGGTGAGTTTTGAGTTTTTTAAAAACAACTACCGAGTCCACAGATCTTAATGTATGAGGGAGAGCGTTCCACAGTCTCGGGGCCACAGTGGCAAAAGCTCTGTCACCCTTAGTTCTCATCTTAGTCTGTTTTATAGCAAGTAAGCCCTGATCAGATGACCTCAGGGACCTGCTAGGGATATAGGGCTGTAGCAGATCGGAGATGTAGGCTGGTGCCAGTCCATGCAAGGCTCTAAACTGAACCATTGAACTGGTGGACAGTAGGGCTGCTCGATTATGGCAAAAATGATAATCACGATTATTTTCACTGAAATTGAGATCACGATTATTTGACGATATTTATTTAACCCTTTAAGACCTACTATAGAACCAAGTCCACCAGAGCTTATATTTTTTTTTTACATGCTGTAGTGCCATTTGTGGGAGCATTTCAAGTTGCTATACATCAATACAACTGTTATAGCCCATATTTTAATAATATGTATGCATTAAGTCCATAGCAATTACATAAATTGCAAAAAAGTGCAATAAACTACAAAAAAAATTGAAAATTGCTTTTGTTTTGTTTACATATATTTCTACTTGGAGAAATTTAAGAGGTTTATCCCTCAAAACTTTAAATACAATAAAGTTGCAAAAAATAGTTTCCCACCACAGGAAATTTATTTTGAGTGTCTTCATAGTTTTATTTTGGAGATACAGCAATTTTTATATACACTGCAGGAAAAACAAAAAACAATCCTATGATGCAAATTTGCAAAGAAAACAGCATGTGCATCATTTCACTGTGGGAAGTGTTATGAACAGCTGATTGGAACGGCAAAGCGTGTTTCTGGAATATTATGTTTTTGTTCCTGCAAGCGCTTTTTATGCAATTTTTGCAAAGCTATATGTGGAACGAAACAGTGACCGAGGACAAGCTGATGGCATAAGATGTAAGTACAACTCCTCCGGTTTCATATGCAAAACAAATTATTGCGCTAGCTTACACGGTTCAGGTTCTACAGGGATTTAAAAATAGTTACGCAAAACGGAGCGTGCTGCTCTGACCGGCTTTAAAGGGTTAACAATGACTTTAAAAAAATAATATAAAATAGTGTGCAACACCACTGAAGTTTTTTTTTTTTTTTAAACTCTCTTTTCAACCAACGGCAGTCACTCTCCAAATAACTTCTGCTTAGCTTTCCGAGCTTCCCTCGGGTCCTCTTAATCAGCGGTCTCCAACCTTTTTTGCGCCACGGACCGGTTTATGCCCGACAATATTTTCACGGACCGGCCTTTAAGGTGTCGCGGATAAATGAGGGAGGGGCTAATAATCGGCTCAGTCATTTTTAATGATCGTTGAAAGCCCAGATCGTAATCGTGATTAAAATTCGATTAATTGAGCAGCCCTAGTGGACAGTTATAAGTATTTGGGGGTTGTTCTTGATAAGACCCTGTCCTTTGAGTCACATCTTGCTGCTACAGTGAAAAAGGTTCAACAAAGACTGTACTTTTTAAGGAGGTTGAGAGGTTTTAATGTTTCATCTGAAATGATGACTCTTTTTTTATAAAAGTTTTATTGAATCTGTTTTAACTTTCTGTATCATTGCTTGGTACGGTAATATGTCCCTGAATAATAAGACCAGACTTAACAACCTGGTTAAAGTGGCTGGCAATATTTCAGGGAGGTCTCAGGTCCAGGTTGTGGACTTTTATAACAGGCAGGTACTGAGGAAGGCGACCTCTGTCCTGTTGTGTTCAGATCATCCTCTCTTTAATGATTTTCAACTGCTTCCATGAGATCGTCGTTATAAAGTGCCTGCAGTGAAGACAAAGAGATATAGATTGTCTTTTGTACCTAGTGCTATTATCATAGTTAATAACACTAAACCATAAGTGTTGTTGCCATTGCACATTGCACTTTTTTGATGAAAAATCTAGGTTGTTTTATCAGGCTTATATTATTTTGGTGAGTGTATGTGATGTGTTGGTTGTCTGTTTGTTTGTACGGACATACTGCAAATCAATTTCCCATTAGGGACAATAAAGTTACCATTGACCATTGAAATATCAAGACCAGGACCTTAAAATGTACTCTAAATTCAACAGGAAGCCATGGTGTCTGAAATAGCAATGGTGTCACATGTGAATACTTGGAGGATCTTGTCAAAAGTCTAGCTGCAGCGTTTTGCACAACCTACAGATGATCCAGAGAACCTTTGCTTAGACACATAAGCAAAGAGTTACAATAGTCCAAGCGTGAGGAAATAAATGCATGTATAGCTATCTCCAGTTCAGGGCAAAATAAAATAGGGCTTAACTTAGCCACATTTCTTAAATAATAAAAACAAGACCAGACCAGAGAATTCACATGCCCATCCAATGTGAGAGTCGAGTCAAAAGTGACAACTAAATTCCTGATAGAGGATTTAACATACACAGGAAGAGGACCAAGGGCTTTCACTATCTGGGATACAAATCTGTCTGGAGCACATACGAGGACTTCAGTTTTCCCCTCGTTGAGTTGGAGGAAATTTACAGCCATCCAACGTTTGATGGAATCTAAGCATTCTAAGGCATTCTTCATCCTTCACATCAGCTGATCATGAGTGTCATAGCCCCGCCCTCCCTGAGCCTGATCTGAGCTCTAATTGGCTTATATCTCTTACAGGTAAAAGATTATTATGGCCACTGAATGGTTTAGGTGATTAAGTTGATCTGTATATAAGTGAAAGTTTTTAATCTCTCCACAGTCTGTGAAATGTCGGTACTGCCACCTACGAGCTTTACACTGGTGAGCTCGTTCTCACGACATTTGTGAGTGAAGCAGCATTTGCCTCGTTTCCTGTTCATAAACACAGCTCTGACTGAGGAATGTTTCATGTTCAGATCTGCCAAGTCAACGAATGTTTGAACGTGTTGAGTCGCTCCCGCATTCCTGTCAGGTCATCAGATTAAAGTGTCTGTTCAGGGTTTTATTTTGAAAGAATGTTCCTGTGTATTAATCAGATTAAGGTGTTTTATTCTGAAAGTGTCTCACTGTGTCTCTCCTCACAGTCCATGGCTCTGTACTGGTTTGCTTCCAGTCTGGTGGGATTCAGTCACAACCTCCTCCTTCGCTCTCCTTCAATCTGCCGACTCTTGCAACTGTCGACTCCTCACTCGACATCTCCATACAGAGACCTACTGACCGCCTTCTTCGCCAAATACCGCAAATGACCGCGCTGTCAGATAATACAGCTGCAAACACCTACAAAACAAGTTGAGGACAGCAAACTGACTCAGTTTAATATTTACTAGCTGCCTGGGTCCACCTGATGGAAAAACAAAAAACAAAAACAGCTGACTGTAACTTCCTGTCAGAGTTTAAAGTCATATAAAGTCAGATAAACCTCTGCGATGATGTGATCACCTCAGATATTTAAAGTGTTTGATGTTAATCTGAGATGTGTCTGTCTGGTCATAAATAAAGTCACTTCAGACTGTGAATGCTCTGTGTTCAAGTTCATCTCTGAACAATAACAGTGAATGCATGATCTTTGACCGCCTGTTTATTTTCCCACAGACACTCTCTAAACTTAGAAACCGTTAAAGAGGAAGGATTACAGATCAGCTACTTATTGATCAGATGTTTCCCATATTTATACCTGTGTGGATCAATAGTGTCTTCTCTGATTCTTCTGTCACACAGTGTGACACAAAGTGGATGAGCTGTTGTGATACTCTGCACTTGTCCCAGAAGTACTGACTTTGTGTACATTATTCTTTCTGTATATTCATTTGCTATGATTTGCTATGCACTGACTCTCCTGGCTTTGTTTGTGTGAGCATTCAGTCGCCTGAAAAACAAACAGCCAACAAATTAAAGCAAATACTCCGTTACATGTTGTTTTATATTTTATTATGTCACAGAATTAAGTCATTTGTTTTCTTGTTTTCAATCTGCACACAGGTCATGTGCGGGAAAGGCCCGCCCAGCATCTCCTGACTGCTACTGATGATCTGTCATCAGCAGGTTAAACCAGGAGGAGGGGTTTCTTGCTTGCTTGCTTGCTTTTGTTTGTCTCATGATACAAAGGGATTTGTTGCATATTTTTTCTTATATAGAGCCATTTAGTCATAAATGTGTTAATCAAAAGATTGGAGAGCTTTTTGTAATTCTCAGTCATTTCTGTTGAGTTTTAGATTCCTCAGCTCAAGCCAATAGTACTGGCTAGAATAACTGAAGGTAAACTGATTTGAGCTGCGTCCCAATTCAGGGGCCTCGTCCTTCGGATTTGAAGGCCGATTAGTTACAGCGACGTGACGAAGGCTGCTCCAAATGGGGCCAACAAATATGTCCTTCATTTTCCCAGATTTGAAGGATGGGTCGGGTGTATCCTTTGTGGCCCACCACATCCCAGAATTCATAGCGTGGCCCAGCCAAGTTTCCAACAATGGTGGCAGCTACTTAGTTTTAACGCCGACAGTCTCGGTTGTTGTGTCCTTTGGCAATACACTTCAGCTGTTGCCTACTGGTTGTGGTCAGATTCCAAACATTTTTTACAAATAAATAACTGCAAAGTGGGGTGTGCGTAATTATTCAGCCCCCTTTGGTCTGAGTGCAGTCAGTTGCCCATAGACATTGCCTGATGAGTGTTAATGACTAAATAGAGTGCACAACTGAAAACCTACAAGACAAGGCCGTCCACCTAAACTCACAGGCCAAACAAGGAGAGCGCTGATCAGAAATGCAGCCAAGAGGCCCATGGTGACTCTGGACGAGCTGCAGAGATCTACAGCTCAGGTAAGGCAGGCAAGAAGAAAGCCATTGTTAACAGAAAACCATAAGAAGTCCAGTTTGCAGTTTGCCACAAGCCTTGTGGGGGACACAGCAAACCTGTGGAAGAAAGTGCTCTGGTCAGATGAGACCAAAATGGAACTTTTGGTCCCAAATGCAAAACGCTATGTGTGGCGGACAGTGTTGGTCAAGTTACTTGAAAAAAGTAATCAGTAACTAATTACTGATTACTTCCCCAAAAAAGTAATACCGTTACTTTACTGATTACTTATTTTCAAAGTAATTAATTACTTAGTTACTTTTTAAAAACACGATTTACAACCTGAAGAGGTGATAAAGCGATAGATCTTTCAGCCCAATTCTACTTTTTCTACATAATCCATCATACAAAATGTAATCAAATGGAAAAGTATCTTTTTTTAACTTGTCTTATCAGTTTTAATCTTTTAACTTTATGCATCAAGCAAAAATTTAATTATATGCAACATTCTCTGACTTGAATAAATTAGTTTAACATTTAAACCTATTTTCTGCACATTCCAGCACATAAAATACAATATCTTTTGTGTTTACACTCACTCTTTCAAGTAAAACACAGCAGAAAATAAATAAAGTCAAAGACTCAGCGGTCCTGTTGCTCTATTTTGACCTGTAAAGCAGGACTGCGGTAGGCGGAGGTTTACCCTGGAGCAGGTGTGCCGCGGTCAGTTGAAGAATCCGTGAGTTTCTCTGTGAGGTTCAAGGTTCTTTATTATTTGTCACATGCATAGTTATACAAGTATAACACACAGTGAAATGTAGCCTGACACGCTCCTCGACATGTGCAAA
>NW_005187402.1:43120-53060 GCF_000239375.1 Pundamilia nyererei | reverse complement strand
TCACCTTCCAGCAGGACAACGACCCTAAACATAAAGCCAGGGCAACAATGGAATGGTTTAAAACAAAACATATCCATGTGTTAGAATGACCCAGTCAAAGTCCAGATCTAAATCCAATCAAGACTCTGTGGTAAGATCTGAAAACTGCTGTTCACAAACGCTGTCCGTCTAATCTGACTGAGCTGGAGCTGCTTTGCAAAGAAGAATGGGCAAAGATTTCAGTCTGTAGATGTGCAAAGCTGGTAGAGACGTACCCTAAAAGACTGGCAGCTGTAATTGCAGCAAAAGGTGGTTCTACAAAGACTCAGGGGGCTGAATAATTACACACACCGACTTTGCAGTTATTTATTTGTAAAAAATGTTTGGAATCATGTATGATCTTCGTTCCACTTCTCACGTGTACACCACTTTGTGTTGGTCTTTCACGTGGAATTCCAATAAAATTGATTCATGTTTGTGGCTGTAATGTGACAAAATGTGGGAAAGTTCAAGGGGGCTGAATACTTTTGCGCTTTGTTGGATGGTGGAGGCTGTCATCTGGTGGTTAAATACTGGAGGTGATCAATCAATTATCTAATTATCAGAGACTCCACCCAACAACTCAGCAGACACGCCCAGGTATCCACCCCCTAAGAAAGAAAAGGGGGAAAAAAACCCACAGCTATCCTCTGGTGGGAGGAGTCACACATAAAACAAACACTGACAACATTGGGTCATAACACAGTTAAAAGTTGAAATGTAAATGGTTGTTTTTTTATTATATAATTGATTTGTTTACATTTTATGTGGAGTGAATAAATAAAAGCATATTTATATATAAACATATAAATAAAAACATGTTGTTGTTGTTTTACATTAGTAATTCATTTTGTGCATAATTTTATATTACTGTTGATAATAAATTAATTAAACCAACAACTTGAAGAGCTGGTTGGGAGCCGGAATTCCCATCACTAGAGAAAGCGAACTCCCGGCACACCGTTTTCAGACCCCCCGCGGTTTTTGGCTACTCAGGTTAAACATGATATATAAGTCACTCAGATAACTTAAAAATGTTATTGTTTGTTTTTTTCACTGTTTTATTTGTTCCTGAGTAAATCGGTTTGGCTGAAATTAAAATTCTAGTTTTCGCACAGCTGAATAAACGTCAAACAGAAAACTGATTAAACAGAAGTGTGAGATGATCGAGAGTTTGCTCCAGTGTCCTGTTATATTTTAGATAGCGAGGAGCAGACGGCTGAGTGTATTAAACCCCACCGAGACAGCGGTGACGCAAATCTGACGGCCAATTTCACAGCCACTCACTTCAGGCCTACCCGGTCTTTGGAAGACACGGCCCACGTAGACTACGAAGGACAGGTCCTCCAAAGGATGCAGCCTAGGAATTGGGACACAGCTATAGTCAGTCTCTGCTTGATTAAGGTGAAGGAGGAGAGGTAAGCTGTGTTACCGATTCCATGTGCGTTTGTTAAGTTTCACAAATAATGGAGGTCACTGTAAGTAAATTGCCCGTCTCTGGGAACCCAAAATGTCTGCTTACCTTACCCCCTTCCTTGATGCTCGAGTCAGACTGCTTCCCACAGTAATACTATAACACAGAGTACAGCACAGTTGTAATAATCAGAATACTTTAATGATCCCTGAGGAAAGTATGTGGTGTCAGTTGTACAAAGTCAATAAGAACAGTAACAGACCAAACTAAATAATAATACACTATAATGCAAAGTTTACAAAATAAGAACTAGCTCTAATATATAAAAATAACTCAATTATAAATATCTAGAATAATACGTGATATATACGATTCACATTTTACTTTAAAATGTAAAACTTTGTTATTTACTGCAGAGCGTGTGCAAAGAGTATAACTACTGCACTGTGTGCTGATGGAGCTGTACAGAGATGGCCTCCATTCCCACAACATTACTGGCCTTGTGACCAGTTTATTTACCCTCAACCTGCTGTCCCAGCATGCAACAGCACAGAGGATAGCACTGACCACAGCAGGCTGATAGAAAAATCCTGAACATTGTCTGATAGATGTTGAAGGACCTCAGAGACTCTGGCCGTTCCTGTAGAGTGCAGTGGCGTTTTTAATCCAGTCCAGCCTATTATCAGTGTGTCCTCTGAGGTATTTATGCTCCTCCACAATGTCCACATTGACCACCTGGATTGAAACGGGGGTCACGAGTTTCCTGGTCTTCCTAAAGTCCACAATCAGTTCTTTGGTCTTTGTCACGTTGAGCTGCAGATGATTCTGCTCGCATCACGTGACAAAGGAGTCATCAGAAATTTTCTGAAGGTGGCAGGTCTCTGTGCATGTAATACTGTATGGAAATAGTGTAAAGTACAGTAGTACACAGTACAGTAATGCAGTATTACTTTACAGGGTCGTATTATCTTCTAGGCTGAGGGTGGGATCAGCTGTGGGTGGAGGCGGAGTCCCACCCTTGGAGCAGCTGTGTTTCAGCCCCTCAGTTTCAGACTGACTCAGAGCTGCTCGCAAACATGAAGTCTTTCTGCCTCCTCTCTCTGATCCTCCCGGTCCTCTCAGTCCAGGACTCTGCCCCTTTGGGATGTGGATCTTGTGATCTGGCTCAGTGTGCTCCTCTCCCAGCGGAGGGCTGTGCTGCTGGCTCTCTGGTGGACTCCTGTGGCTGCTGCTCTGTCTGCGCTGCCGCAGAGGGTGAGCTGTGCGGAGGTCGCCGGTCGGCAGCTCGCCGCTGTGGCTCCGGTCTGGAGTGCGTGAGAAGCGGCGAGAACAAGAAGAACAAGATGGGAGTCTGTGTCTGTAAGAGCAAATACGAGGTCTGCGGGACAAACGGAGTGACCTACACGAACACCTGTGCACTGAAAACTGCAGGCCTGCGAGCCCAGAGTGAGGGAAAAGAATCTGTCAACATGCAGAACAAAGGTCGCTGTGGTTCAGGTGAGGTCGCAGGTCATGGTATCAATCTATGTAGCCTACAGCCTGCAGAAGGGGGTCACTTATTCTGATATGTGGCTTGATACAGTTGGAGAAATAACCTGCAGCTGACGTACATATATACGTATGTGTTTATACGTTGCTGTGATGTAAATGTAGAGCAGTTAAAAAAACCTAAACGTCTCTTTCCCCTTCTGTGGTCCAGCGGACTATGAGGCAGTCTGTCAGTTACAGACTGATGTCGCCTCTGATAATCCTCCTCCATCCCAAACATCACATTCCTTTCTACATGAAAAGACCCACTGAGTGTGCTCAGAGCAAACTGAATTCCTGTGAGGTCACTGAGGACTTCCTGCCTGGACCTGTTTCACCCACATTCATCTTTTCTTTCTGTCTGCAGCTCCACTCATTGTTACTCCTCCAGGTGAGGTGTACAACGTGAGTGGCTCTCAGGTGTACCTGAGTTGTGAGGTGGTGGGCGTGCCCACACCAGTGCTAACCTGGAAGAAGGTGAGTTTGTGTGCCATCATTCAGCAGCTTGTCACACATTTAAGATGTATTTTGTTTTTCTCCATAAAAAGAAACACTCAAAGGTTCAGGCGTGACTCCACAGAAGTGTTTGCCTTCCTCTTTGCTGCTGACTTCCTGTTTCCTGCCGCTGCCAATAGAAACAATCAAAGTTCTCCACCTGGAAACATAAAACAGGAAATTATCCTGATTTAAACATTTCCCTGAACAGCAGCTTACATCACTACTTAACAACAATAGTCACCTTGAGGTACTTTAACATGCAAGGAACAGACCCCGCAGTATTAGAGGGACGCCAAGCAAAAATTAAATTATATCAACAGTCTTTGACTTGAAGAAATTGCTTAACACTTAAACCTATGTTCCGCATATTCCAGCATATAAAATAAAATCATATTTTGTGTTTACACTCTTTGAAATAGATGCAAGTAAAATGGCAGAAAATAAATAGAATCAAAGACTCAGCAGCTCTTAAATCTATTGTCAGCTGTTTATCAGGAGTGGAGCGGGTGGAGGTTTGCCCACAGCAGTCATGTCAGTGAGGGGATCCGGGGGTTTCTCTGTGAATGTCACATTCCCGTGGCAGCGTGCTCGCTCAGAAGTTTAGGGTTTTTTTCAACTGTAGAAAGAAGTTTTCTTCCCACGCAGAGTGAACAGCAGACGCTAATGTTTTTGTCACTTTTTATGAAAAAATGTTTACGCTTTAAACGCTGCATGGTCGTACTCTCTCCATACGCACTCCATATTATCCATTGTTGATCGCCACACGTCTGTTACCACACGCTTACATCATTGTCATGAGACACTCTCACAAACAAAATCACAGGTTAGTACCACAGCAATGCAGCATGCTTAGGGGAAAGCAACAGTAATCTAATTACTTTTTTGCAATAGTAATCCCTTGCTTTACTCGTTACTTGCGAAAAGTAATCAGATTGCAGTAATGCATTACTGAAAATCTCTGGTGAGGATGTAACAGTATTAAAAGACAACCAACCTCTGTGGGAGTGGATGATATGCTTCTTCAATAACATGAGAGAATAACACGGATGAATTCTATCCTTAAACTTTGTTACTGCACCTTCAGAAGGACATGTAATGCAGTGTATTACCCACTGCTGTGTAATCTGTTACTGTAAACTTAAATGTTATTAAAAATGATCACGAAAGACAGTTTTCAAGAAATACAGTTAAATGTTCACTTTCTGTGGGATATGTCAGAACAAGGGTGTGAACTCAATTGAGTCTAATAATAGATTAAATTCCATGTTGAGGCTGTTATTTTCAGTAAAAGAGAAATGGTAGAGAAAGTCTGAGTATGGGTCAGCTGCATGATAGATAACAACAATTCAGTTTTTTGGTTAGGGTGTTATGAGGCTCAGAGTCGGCCTTTCAAAACTTAAATTGTTTTTGGCTCTGTTGTTGATTGATAAGCTAGAGATGAAGATCGTCTTGGCCTGTGTCTCCAACATATCATTATGATAATCGTTGTTATCGTTGGAATCTGGTCTTTAAGTTATGACATGATGCTTCCGGGCCCAAACTACCCTGCGTTTAATAAGGCTTTTTGTGTTTTTAACATGTTTTAATGCTTTGTATCTTGTTGTATTTAATCTCAAAAAACCCTAAAAACAGTCAGTGATCACTGTCGGCCTCTCTTGGTTTTTATTACCGCTGTTCATTTTAAAACTCAGTTTTTAAACCCTTACGATGTAACTACAGCCCAGCCCAAGCAGCAGTAGAATGACTAACCTCATATTGTGGATGGATTATCTCAGTTGTTCTCCTGACTGAAGTTTGGTCCGTTTACAGCATCCTGCCATGCAATTGTATTTGTCTCTAACCATTGGGAACCCTCACATTAACTTTTATGGAGTGGAAAAAAGTTAGTATTCATCCTCCAGCTTCACTGTGTTTATGCTATGCTAACATAGCTGTGTCGCTAGCGATCACGTAGCACAACATTATATACCAGCTAACCCAACTTCAGTAACCCTTCAAACGTCACTGCTGTTTAGTTTTCTGTCTTCATTTATGTTGGAAGTGACAGCAGAGCTGTACGTTTGAATTTTTCAGAAATCTCTCAGTCAGAACATGCTATATCATGTTTAGGTGGAAACTAGTGAGCTAACTCCCTGCTAACTTCTAACTCTGTTAAATATCATAAATCCTGTTTTCATGGATGCCTGGATGTTAAACTTCATAGTTACACCTGGTAAAGCAGCAACGCTGATCATTTTATTACAGATGAAAGAATTTAGACAGTTTAAACTGTCAGTGATGCTGCAGTGTTTGTTTGGGACCTGCAGCGGAGTTTGGGCCCAGACATGGCTAATAACGTCAGACTTAGAGACCGGATTGGCTATGTGAGGAGTTCAATTTAACTTCACAACAGCTGCTGCCTCAAGGCAGTAATATAATAAATAGGTTAATTTACAGCATTCAGAGATATCAGCATGTTTCATGAACTTTCTTTATTTTTTTTTTAATCAGGGCTTAAAAACTGATTCTGACGGCTTGTACACTAAGGGCTCAGGTATGTTCAGGTGTGTCTATCAGGGTGGCAAGTAACGGCCTGTTTGAAGAGAATTTACAGACCTTAAGCCCTAAGACCTGCTCAGAGCTGTGGTGAAGCAGGATGTCCAATCATCAGTCTCAGCTTCAGGTGGGGATGTCAGGTGGTTCCTCCACCACAGTCAGAGTATGAGTGAGAAACCCGTTAGAAGACCACAGGGGTTAGACAACTCTGTGATGACATCACAGAGTCAATAAGGTATTTGAAGTTGGATCTCTAAGATTAGAGTGATGATGATAATGATGGGTTTCTTCTTTCAGATCCTCAGTGGGAAGAAGATGGAGCTTCTTCCTGGAGACCGTGACAATCTGGCGATCCAGACTCGAGGAGGACCGGAGAAGCATGAAGTGACCGGCTGGGTGCTGGTCAGTACAAACACTATGTTATGTCACTGCTGCAGTGGGACCAATCAAAATAGACCATGGTGTTTGTGTTTCAGATCTCGCCTCTGACCAAAGAAGAAGAAGGATCGTACGAGTGTCACGCGACAAACACCAAAGGAGAAGCTTCAGCAGTTGGAGCAATTCATGTGGTTGAGTCCATCGATGAGCTCACTGCCAGGAAAGGTAACATCTAAAATTACCTTATGAAACATCCCCCATGGTCATCACTGACCTTGGTCTCTGGAGGATTTACCTCAGCCTTTGTCAGCCTTTCAAAAACACCATCAGACTCAGCTCAGTTTTTCAGGCGTAGATTCTTCCACTTCTTCCATAACTATAAACTGTTAAATGAAGAAAAATGTTTCTAGTCCAAGAAGCAGACTTATCCATGTCAGTGAAACACGCTTTAGGGCGGCAGTGGAATCAGAGCTCCTGTTACTGAAACTTTTAAAATGATAAATAAAACATTTGCAGAGGCATTATCCAGCTTTTATTACCTGAGGCCTGTTCTCTTCTTATCCCATTACAAAGTAAGCAGAAAAATGATCCAGAGATGATTCTAAGCATGCCCAGATCATCCAGTTACAGACTGCTGGGCTCCTGCCAATTTATTCTGATAATCAGTCTTTTTTTCTTCACTAATCACAGATATATCATACAGGAATGTGGGGTCTAGATGGAGAGCACTGCAACCTTACTGACAAAATAAAGCATAGCCATCAGAATCCAGCATTGCCAAAAGTCTCTAACATAAACGAATAATGAAGCAGCCCAGGCTGCTTCATTATTCTTCTAAATTCTTCATTCCAGATTTAGAAGTGACTGGTGATGGTTAAGTTACATACAAGTAACATGTGTTGTACATGACACGTCAAACAAATGCAAACAGAGAACGTAACATCACATTCACAAGGAGATGATGAAATGAACTGAATATACAGGAAAATCAAAAGATTGGGACCCTTTTAAAAACAGAAATGTTAATAAACACTGTATGTGGGATGACGTGTATATGTCTATGTATGAAAGTATTACATTTATACATACATACATGTATATATGCCACCCAAGTGTTTGTGATCATTGCTAATGAGTCTTTTACACACTGTGGAGGAATTTTGGTCCACTCATCATATGAGAATTGTTCTTATCAGCATCACCCGCATTTTTGAGGTCATGCCACAGCATCTCATTCAGATTCAGGTCAGGACTTTGGCTACACTGCAGGTCTTAATGCTCAATTCCGATTTTTTGTTCAAATCCAATTTTTTTGTCTGCTTGTTCACACTACGAATAAAATGCGACAGTAAACGCGCTCTAGTGTGAACGCTCAAAGCGGCCCGCATGCACAAAAGAAGACGTCACACACAACGCGCTCTGTTTAGACCCAGAGCAAACAATATTGTTTGACTGATGGCCCTTAATATAGAGACTTCGGACTTTACGTTTCCCAATTTTTGCTTTAAGTTATTTTGTTATTCACATAATAATGTAGATAACCTAATAATGATCCTTATAGCTGTTTTAGAGGAGTGGTGCTTCAAAGGATAGTTGCAGATTTGTCAGAATCTGCAGATTATACAGTACAAATAAAATGTTCACGTTTCTCCAACGTTGTCTTCCCAACAGTTTCACTGACATCTACACTGGATGGCCAGGAAGCGTTCGCGATGTCTTCTCGGGCGCTGATAATTGGCGTCTGTCTTGTGTCAGTGACGTAAAAGACGGATTTAATGCGACATGATTGTTCAAACAGCAGTCGCTTTCTAAAACATCGGATATGTATCGGATTCAGTACCACATACAAAAGTGACCCAGATCGGATTTGAAAATATCGGATTTGTGCTGTTCACACTGTCATACCATGATCGGATATGGGTCACATAGTGTCAAAAAAAATCGGATTTGATGCGCTTTTGCCTGCAGTGTGAACGTAGCCTTTGACTAGGCCACTCCAAATTAAAGATGGACTTGCTGGTGTGCTTTGGATCATCATCCTGCTGCAGAACACAAGTGCACTTCAAGATGTTTTGGTAGAATTCACGACTCCATTAACAACAGCAAGACATACAACTGCCAAAAAGTTTTGTCTTGCCAGAGCACAGAGTATGTTGGGGATCAAGATGTTTTCTTAGAAAACCGAGACAAGCCTTTCTGTTCCTTTTGCTAAGCAGTGGTTTTTGTCTTGGAACTCTGCCATGCAGGCCATTGTTGCCCAGTCTCTTTCTTATGGTGGAGTCATGAGCACTGGCCTTAACTAAGGCAAGTGAGGTGTGCAGTGTTTTGGATCTTGCTCTGGGGTCTTTTGTGACCTTTTGGATGTGCCGTTGCTCCACTCTTAGGGTAATTTATGTTATAAATTGGAGTGGGGCGATCACCTTTTTCACACGTGGGTTTGGATTTTTTCCCCAAAGATGAACAAACACCTTTATTTAGAATATGCATGATGTTTTTAATTTTTTACTTGTGTTATCTTTCATGATCTGACATGAGCAGACCCACGAGCAAACATGTTTTCGCACCACTGTATATAAACAATTTATCAAAAGATTGGGACACCGCCTTTACATTATTGACATTTTAAAATGATAATTTGTTGAACAAGAAAAGAAACATATCTGAAAGTAAATATGTCGTGTTTCTTTCAGTGACAAAGGAAGTCAACCTGTGATCAGCTGATCGTCTCAGGAATCCCTGACTTTTAACTTCCACTAAAACCTGAATTTGTTTCCTTTCAGTCGTTTTTAGTTTTAATCCAGCCTTTTTCAAACTTCAGTCTTTTGTTCTACATGTTATATCTTTTGTTATATTTGTAACTTTTAAAGTATTTTTCCTCCTCTGGGCACCAGCGGAAGTTTGAAATGGTGAAACAGGTGTATTTGTTTGTTGCAGTCTACACATTAAGTATGAACCTTAAACTGCATGTTTTTCTTCTCAATTTAATAAACCATAATAATGTTGGTGTGTTGTTTGAATCTAATCAATATTTCAACTCTTTCAGTTAAATAATCAATGTTTTTACTGTGAAGGTCCCAGAAAAACATTATATTTTCAAAAATAAAAAGAGAAATATGGAAAGATCAACTAATTCCTTGTGATCAATGTGAACTTTCATTAAATACAAACATGCATTCATCCATTTGCTTTTGCTTATCTGCGGCTGGGTCGTGGTGGCCGCAGGCTAAGCAGAGAAGCCCAGACCTCCCTCTCCCCAGCTGGAACATCAAGCTGTTCCTAGGTCAGCTGAGAGAAGGCCCTGGGGCAGATCCTTTCACCTAGTCAACGGCGTACAAAGATCCTGCGCGATGAACCGTAGATTTCAAAGTTTGATTCCTCGGTCCATAAAACCTTCCAGTCTTCAGTAGTGCAATGGTGGCGTTTCATGGTCCAGACAAGCCTCGTTGGCTGTGTCCCAATTCAGGGTCTGCACGCTTGAAGTACGCGCACTACGCATACTACGTACGGTGCGTACTATAAGTACGAGAAGTGCGGAAGTGAGAGGCTTGTGAAATGGGACGGTATACGCTT
>NW_005187402.1:31499-41742 GCF_000239375.1 Pundamilia nyererei | reverse complement strand
GGACCACGCTTGATATTTGGGGAAATCGACGGCGCATTTGGAGTATGCATTTGAAGTACACTTCGAATTCGGACAGCCGTCGTCGCGTGGCGGTGATGTAACTGCACTTAAAATGCGTACTTCAAGCATGCAGACCCTGAATTGGGACACAGCCTTTGTCTTATTCTGACGTCTGGCTTTCTTGCTGCAGCTCGTCCTGTCAAATCTGCAGCTCAAAGCCTTCTCTTCACACCTGAAACTGAGACTTGCTCACTACAACCACTATTAAGCTGTGTGGACGTAGCCTGATTCAGTCGTGTCTTTGGGTCTGCAGACCTCTTCCTGTCAGTTTGTTTCTGAGCCTTTGGATGCTAAAGGAAACTGGACTCACTGACACCTTGACTTTGTTTGCAGTTTCTCTGTCGGACAGACCGACATTTATGTGTTATGATGGTCTGTCTCTTTTCCACTGTTAGTCTCGCCATGTTTGTATCAACACACTACAGTACAGTACTGTTCAGCTGATGCCCACGAGGGTATGGTACCACAGTGTGCTCCAACACTGCTTCATGCAGACAGAGGGGGACGTAATCCAGAACAGTTAGAACACCTGTAGGAATTAGTAGCACCAACTTTCAAGGCTGATCAATCTCCAATACTGCAGAACAGCTTTAACCTCCTAGGACCTGGCGACATCACATTTTGGGTATTTAGACCAAAACACTCAATTTCGCTCTACAAGGGCCAAATATCCACTTAGGAGGATATTATACTTGTAACAAGTGTCACCTGGCAGTTTGTTGCTCTCTACCAGGTGATTGGCTGAAGAGCTGTGAAAAGGTAGTGGGTTTGTGGGGTGAAGTCAGCGCTCTTCTGTGGAAAAAAACAGAGGCAATTAATTCACTCGAGTGCGAGTGGGTATACTGTCGGTAAGAGACTTTTGCCATTTTTGTTTGGATCATTTGCTATTGTATGTGCTTATTTTTAATGTGTCGTTGGACTTTTTTAGTGTGACCACGAATTTTAATAGAAGAATTGATCAAGCCCTAGATCGACGGCGCGCAGGGAAACTGATCAATATTGTAGGTATATTGAGTGTTTGTTTTGAATGGTTTCATAAAACTGATATTTTATTGGGTAATATTTTAATCGATAATCTCGATAGTCTCTGCTGTCCTTTCTTTGTTCTTTTGATTGATTTGTAATTTTGTTTTGGTTAGTTGTCCAGCCGTAAAGGCGGGTATTGATTGAGAGTGAGTTGTGTAAGGGCGGACTAACCTCCCTTTTTGTTTTTTGTTTAATTGTTTGTGCCACTTCCCTTTATCTCCCAGATCGCAGGTCATGCATAGCACTGATTCCCAGCTGCGCTGAGACCCGAATTGTTTGCAGTGCGTGCCACGATTGCAGTGTCGCTAAGCAGGGTGTGACGGGTTGCAGTGTTATTTTCGCACCGTTGGTTTGGTAAGTCTCATGTGCAGCTGGGATATCAGCAGAATGTGTTGTAAGTCCTGTCTAATTGATGTAATAAATAAATGATCAATTTATTTCTTTGCCCCATTTACTCATACCTTGTCCTCGGTTACATACTGCTACTGTTCTATCGAAATTTTAAACGAATATCCTCATATGTGGATCTCATTTTTCTTAGAAACAAAAATCAGGTTAAAAATGGTTTTTACATTCATCAGGTCCCAATATGCCCAAATATCAAAGAGAAATTAAAAATGCGTGCCATGGAAGACTTTGGGTCTTAGGAGGTTAAATTGTTAACTCATGTTGTGTTCCCTGAAAAAGGTCTTTTTATATAATTCTGACATGTACGTGTTTTTCCAGTTTTGGGTAACCTTACCGTTTTTAACCTTTGGCAGTTCACCACTTACCTTTGTACCATTTCAAGCTGTTCACTGGACTTACACAATTTGAATTGCAACAAATAACTGGAAAAACTGGGTGTTCTAAAACTTAACTGGTAGTGTATATATTAATATTCTTATATGCAGGTAACATGACCCTTCAAATGCCTGTAACGTGAGCGTGCTCAGAGTGAGAGAGGATTCAGTTAACTTGATCATCTGAGTTTTTAAATCGATCACCTGACTCAAAAAAATCTCTGATCAATACTGGAGACTCACCAGTTGTACCTTAAAGTCATAACCCGTCAGGATAGTCACATGAAGAACAAAACACAGATCATCACATGATCAGGAACTGATTTATTGACTTTTACAAAAAGCAAGACAAAAAAAACTAAAAAAAAACAACAACTAAACTTCGACTTTCACTTTCTTGTGACGTCACAATGTTCCCTGCATCCGGTTGATTACTTTATGATGTCATCATACGAGGAGCAATGCTCATTGACATCAACTCCTGGAACAGAAGCTTACAGGCGTATGGCATCCGCACCAGAGAGATCTGACAACAACAAACAAAGTGAGGTAAACAACACATAAGAACAAAGACAACCAAAGCATCTCTTCAGCTGGTTTTCTGAAACATGCTTGGACCCTGACATAAAACTCTGGCTTTTCTGTTCTTGAAAAACAGTAAGCCTAGGGACTTCTGCTTCAGCCAATGGAGTAACCGGTCACGTTGAGGAGTTGCTCTCCCACCTTACCTTTAGTTATTCCTTCTAATCTCGTTATCTTGGATTGTTTTCTACTCACTCAACATCGAAAGGGTTATAACCCCTAAAATGCCTTAAGGGAGTGGGAGAATATGCCGAAACAACAAGATAGAAGCGCTTCGACCGCTAAAGCTAACTCTCAGCCGGACCAAGCTAATGCTAGCAACAACGCAGCCGCTAGCAAAGACTCGGAGATACTCAAAGCTATAGTAAAGCCAAAAGCGGAGATTCGAGAGGACAGCAGACAAAATATGGGCAAACTGAGCCATGAAATTAATGCAAGCTGGATAACATTGCCTGGGACATACAGTGCCTATCAGAGCGGGTGGATGAGGCGGAGTCCAGGATCACCCAGCTGGAGAACTGGGCTGAAGAGGTGACCATGGCCATGTGCACGAGTCTGGAGGAGCGGAAAAGTCTTCAGCAAAAGATTACTGATCTGGAATCAAGGTCACAGAGAAACAATATTCGTCTATTCGGTTTGTTGGAGGGGGGAGAAAAGAACCCGGTTCCATAATTCATGGACCCACCTGCAAATACCGGAGGATTTTGACATGAAAATTTAACGCGCACATCGCTCGCTGGCAAGTAAACCCCTACCGGGGGCACCTCCGGGACCTGTCATCAACTTTCAGGAATATTCAACAACATGGTCCTGAGAGCATGGAAAAAAAAAAAAAAAAAAAATCAAAGTAGGTGCCAGCTTCATCTATTTCGACCATGATTATCCATGTGAAATTGTCAAAAAAACGCAAAGAATACAGCCATAAAGAAGCTGCTCAAAGAGAAAAACATTTGGTTTCAGAGAAGGAAGATCAGCCGAATGCAGTGTCGCAACTTCGAGAGCTTCTGGGCTGGCAATCAGCAAAAGGCAACGGCCTAGCCACGGCAATGAGAGCAAAGGATAAGCTACAGGGTTTCCAAAGAGATCCAGTGGTTTAGTTTTAATGAGGAAGCTCCTTTCCGCTCCCTTTTGGCCTCACTTCATTCACCAGCCAGGTGGGAGAGTTGGTTCTCCGTTTACGTTCTTATACGTTGGGACTTTTAGGATGGTGGTGTTTATGTCTATAGACAGTTACTTTCCTTTCCAGGCCCTCTCACTTTGAGAGGCTTCCCCCCGACCCACCAACGGGGTCTTAGTTGGGGAGCAAGAGTCTCCTCTAGAAGTCAGTTCTTCATTGTTTCCCCTATATCTGTTTTGCTATGGTTTCGGGGGCCACTGTTCCAGTTTCACTTATTTTTACTGTCTTGTTCAATGTTGGATAGTTTTAAAATAGCCTCCCTGAAGGTTAATGGTTTGGGCAATCCACTTAAAAGGAAAAAAAGGGTTCTGGAGAAATTGAAGAAAGGATGGCTCACACGTGGCTTTTCTAAAAGAGACACATTTGTCAAAAAAAGGAACACGCTAAATTTTAATTTCCCAGATATTCCACTTTTTTTATAGCACCTGTAGCAATAGCAGACAAAGAGGAATAACAAATCTTATTTCTAATCTATTAAACTTTGATTTCCTTGATGAGGTTGGTGACAAGGTGGGCAGATATCTATCAAAGGGAGAGTTAATAATATTGTTATCACACTAGCTAATGTGTATATTCCTCTCGAATGTGATAGAAAATTATTTAAGTCATTTTTTTTATGCTTTAATTAGAGTGGGCGAAGGGATTTTATTCTGTGGTGGAGACTGGAATACAATTCTTAACGTCTCCCTGGATATGACAAGTTGTAAGAGACAACAAACATAGTTCAAAGGATCTTAATATCTTGATGAAAGAAACTGGTCTGTTCGATGTTTGAAGAGCCCTCCATCCTAAAAACAGGGATTACACCCACTGCTCATTCTCGCACCAAGTTCATTCCAGACTTGATTTCTTCCTAATGAACGTTGTTGACTGACAGAGGAAAGGAGTGGTCGATCGGTACTTCAGATTTATCAGATCATAATATGATTTATTTATCTGTTCAATTATCAAGTTTTGCCAAATCTACAATATGGAACTTAGGTATCCTCAATAAAGAGTCTGCTATAAAGGAGTTAAAGGGGGAAATAACCAGTTGCACAGGAGATAATAACGATGGTCAGGTTAAGGCGATTGTGGTGTGGGACACGGTTAAGGCAGTGAGAGGGGTAGACTGATTTCAAGGGTGGCTCATCTTAAAAAAAAAAAAAAAAAAAGGTAAAAGGGCAGCATATGATGATCTCGAAAAAGATCTGAGAAACGTAGAAATCAAACTACAACAAAACGGCAAAGATCAAAGCTTGGTCAACCAAATTAGAGTAACTAAAAACAAGATAAAAGTGTTAGTGCAAGACGAATTGGAAAAGAGATTAAGATTCTGCAAGCAATCCCTTTACGAATCATCCCCGAAAGCAACAAATTCTAGCTAGGCGGCTCCGGAAGCAGGAACAAAAGCATGCTGTCCTTCGGATCAGGGACCCCTCTAACGCTAACTTGATTTATGATCTGGTAGAAATTCACACAATTTTTAATGACTACTACCAATCGTTATATTCGTGTCTAGCTCCAATAGCAGAAATATTTATCCTCTTTAGCTCTTCCTTCTCTTGGATTATTACAGAATGAAGCTTTATGCACACATAACTAGAGAACAATTAGATACTGCAATCAGTAACTTTAAAGCAAATAAGTGCCCTGGTAGTGATGGATTTCCAAATGAGTGGTACAAAATATTTAAAGAGGAACTTGCCCCTACTTTACTCGAATCCTTTAACTTGACCCTCGACAATGCTAAAATATCTCCATCCTGGCATGAGGCAGTAATATCTGTCCTACCTAAAGAGGGTAAAGATAAAGAATACTGTGAATCTTACCGCCCCATTTCTATTTTGAATGTAGACTATAAATTATTTACGTCAATAATTTCTAGACTAGATGTCCATTTGCTGGATTTAATACACGAAGATCAGATAGGCTTCATAAAAGGGTGTCAAACACATGACAGTATCAGAAGAACGCTTCATATTATAGAAGAAGCAAAGAATCAGAAACTGAATATGGCACTAGTAAGCCTAGACGCAGAAAAAGCTTTTGACCTGGTCAGCTGGCCCTTTCTTTATAAGGTACTAGAGTGTCTAGGATTCAACAAGATCATTAAATGTATACAATCATTATACAGTAGCCCAGTGGCCAGGTTAAAGATCAATGGACATCTATCCTCTAGTTTTCAATTGAATAGAGGCACCCGGCAAGGATGCTCAGCCCCTCGCTCTTCGCTTTGTTTATTGAGCCTGAATCCTGATATGTCACCCCCTGAGCTCATGTCAACTCTGAAAGAGTTTGGGGCCCTGTCTGGTTATAAATTAAATATTACTAAAACACAAGTCCTGAACTTTGATAATCTGCTGAACTCAATTCAGGAGGACACAACTCGCTGGTCTTCACTGACTCCGGACTTTAGTACAAGAATAGAGATTGTGAAGATGAATCTGTTGTCCAGATTCTTATATCTCTTTATGGCTCTTCCCATTAAAATCCCAGATGTTCAATTCAAATCCTGAGACAAGTTAATATCACACTTTATATGCGCAGGAGCTGGACCAAGGATACAATTTAAAACCCTTCAAATTGATAGAGATCATGGCAGACTGGCCCTCCCCAACTTATTACTTGGCAGCAACATTGTTTGTTGATGTTCCCCGGCAGTGGGGACCCAATGGAAACAAATTGAGTTTAGCATGTCTCCTCCCCAAACACGGTTGGTAGAAAAATCAAGGATAAGTAACTTAGATAACCATATAGTGGAAAACACTCTTTTAATTTGGCATGAAGTTATTAACAAATACAATCTGGGGAGCAATATTAACATTTTGTCATGGCCTTCCTACTTACAGAAGTTCCCACCTGGAAGGTTAGATCCAACATTCTTGGGTTGTATTGGAAAACGTTTAACTGCTCTGTGTCTGTTTGTAGAAGCAGGCACCTTTAAATCATTTAAAAAAAATTGAAAACAGAATTCAATCTGGAAAATACGGATCTGTTGCGATATCTGCAGGTTCGTCATTTTTTTCCAATACAGAAATAAAGGGCCCCTCCTCCCCAGAAATTGATCTTGCCAAAGTCTTTACAAATGCCTACAAATGTCTGCCCACCAAAACAGTGTCTAAACACTAGAAAGGGCTACAAAAACAATATGGCAACAACACACTATATGTGAAGTCAAAATGGGAAGCAGAGTTGAAAATTGGATTGTCAGAGGGTGATTGGCTCTAAATGTGTACCACACAACAAACATCAACTAGCTCCTAAAGGTGGAGGGAATTCAGGTGGAAAACTTTTAGATTCTTTATTTCTCCACATATTACTAACAACTTTCAAGGGCACCGGCAACAATGTTGGAGACAGTGTGGCCACCCGAACGCCAATCACTCTCATATTTTTTGGACATGTACACAATTGACTTCCTTTTGGGACAGTATATCCAAGTTAACAGATAACATCATGTCCTATGCCATCCCTAAGGATCCCAGAATCTTATTACTGGGCTTGCTACCCAGAGATTTGATTCTAAAAAATGACAGATATATTTTTAAAATCCAGTTGATCGCATCTAAAAAGGCCATAACAAGGAATTGGCTTAAGACAGATCCTCCCTGAGTTAGTGCTAGAGATTATAGAGGAAATGCATCTTATGGAGAGACTGACTTTCCTTCTACGACTAAAAGGTCATCTCTTTCAACAACGTTGGACTAAATGGCATAAATATAAGCAAAGGCTTGAAAATTCTGTCACTTAATTTTGCTTATATCTCTTTTTGTGTGATGATTGGAACATTTTGTTCCTCTTTTAATTTTGCTGTTTTTTTGTTTATTTGTTTTTTGTCATACTCCTGTCAGAATGAAAATTCTAAATAAAAAGTTAAAAAAACAAAACAGTAAGCGCTTACTGTTTTGTAAGCCTACTACTGTGTTATATATAAAATGTATTCAGTGCTCAGACTGAATACATTTGCAGATGTTTCTATTGGTGGATTTATCGTGAGCTCAGGATTGAAATCTCTGTCACAGTGTGTGGGGAGATCGTGGCTCAAGAGTTGGCAGTTCGTCTTGTAATTGGAAGGTTTCCGGTTCGAGCCCCAGCTCCGACAGTAGGACTGGGCAATATATGGAATTTTTAAATATATCGATATATTTTTATATGAGATATGGGATGTGACAATATTGTTTATATCGATATAGTCTATGTTACGTTTGAACTATACTTGTGGAGCCGCAAGTTTGCCTCTCTTTCGTCCACTTTTGTCTCTACGCAACGTTACTCGGCCTTGCCTCTCCTTCACTGAACACAACTCCCCCTCCCCCATCGCTTCACCTGCAGGCAATGACAAGATGGACACGGCAGCTATCAAAGAAGAGCTGGTCGGTAAACGACATAACTGCATTAACAGGGCAAATCTCTTAACGAGTTACCGCGGATCGCCCCATGCATGGGGCTGGACGGTATCAACGCATTAATGAGCTGACCGGGCTAAAATCCTTTCATTTTCTCAAAAATCGACAGTGCACCTTATGTATGAATTCTGGTTGTGCTTACTGACCGCAAACCGATTGTATGTGGCACACGGCGCTCAGAAACCTTTCAAAAATGTTTTGGTACGACTTTGGTAAGCTACGAAACTGCTTGATGGATTGTTGGAGCATTACAGAGGAGCCTCGCAGAGTTATACGTACTCTGCTTCAACGTAATATTACCGTAATGTGTGTGTATAAGGACCAGTGTTGGTCAAATTACTTGAAAAAAGTAATCAGTAACTAATTACTGATTACTTCCCCGAAAGTAATCCTGTTACTTTACTGATTACTTATTTTCAAAAGTAATTAATTACTTAGTTACTTTTTAAAAACACGATTGATAGAAGTGATAGATCTTTCAGCCCAATTCTACTTTTCTGCATAACCCATCATACAAAATGTAACCAAATGGAAGTCTCTTTTTAAAACTTTTAAAAAACGTTTTATCAGTTTTAATCTTTTAACTTTATGCACCAAGCAAAAATTTTATTATATGCACCATTCTCTGACTGGAAGAAATTTGTTGAACATTTAAACCCATTTTCTGCACATTCCAGCACATAAAATAAAATATTTGTGTTTACACTCAGTCTTTCAAATAGATGCAAGTAAAACACAGCTGAAAATAAATAAAATCAAAGACTCAGCGGTCCTGTTGCTCTATTTTCTCCTGTATAGCAGGAGTGGGTTAGGCGGAGGTTTACCCTGGTGCAGGTCTGCCGCATCGGTCAGTGGAAGAATCCGCGAGTTTCTCTGAATTTCCCATTACGTCGTAGCGCACTCGGTGCTTGCTCGGAAGTTTAGGGTTTTTTTTTCCGCTGTAAAAAGAAGTTTTCTTCCCACACAGTGAACAGCAGACGCTAATGTTTTTGTCACTTTTTATGGAATCAAACTCAAAGTAAGGTCAGTACTTCCACGCTTTAAACGCTACATGCTCGTACTCTCTCCGCACTCAATATATTATCCATTGTTGATCTGCACACAGCTGTTGTCACGAACGTCACACTCGCAAAAAAGAAATCATGGTTTTAGTAACGCAGTGTGCTTACGGGAAAGTAACAGTAATCTAATTACCGTTTTTGCAACAGTAATCCCTTACTTTACTTGTTACTTGAAAAAAGTAATTGTAATCCAGTAAATGCTCATAATTTATTTCTGAGTAATTTTTTCTTGTACATCTACGCTGTATGTTAATAAAAGTGCCTGTGTGAAAGCTGGGACACAGCTTTGACTAAGAACTCTCTTTTTGTTCTCACTTTATGGCTTTAAAAAAAAAAAATATTGACACATATCTTATATTGCCATCCAGCTAAAGAATATCGAGATAGGAATTTTGGGTCATATCGCCCAGGCCTATCCGACAGTCTCGGTCATTGTGTCTTTGGGCAAGACACTTCACCCGTTGCCTACTGGTGGTGGTCAGAGGGCCCGGTGGCGCCAGTGTCCGACAGCCTCGCTTCTGTCAGTGCGCCCCAGGGTGGCTGTGGCTACAATGTAGCTTGCCATCACCAATGTTTGTGTGAATGACTGGATGTAGTGTAAAGCGCTTTGGGGTTCATAGGGACTAAGGCTACGTTCACACTGCAGGCGAAAGCGCATCAAATCAGATTTATTTATTTATTTATTTATTTATTTTTAACCCTATGCGACCCATATCCGATCATGGTATGACAGTGTGAACGGCACAAATCCGATATTTTCAAATTTGACCTGGGTCACTTTCGTATGTGGTACTGAATCCAATACATATCCGATGTTTTAGAAAGCGACTGCTGTTTGAACGGTCATGTCGCATTAAATCCGTCTTTTACGTCACTGACACAAGACAGACGCCAATTATCAGCGCCCGAGAAGACATCGCGAACGCTTCCTGGCAATCCCGTGTAGATGTCAGTGAAACTGTTGGGAAGACAACGTTGGAGAAACGTGAACATTTTATTTGTACTGTATAATCTGCAGATTCTGACAAATCTGCAACTATCCTTTGAAGCACCGCTCCTCTAAAACAGCTATAAGGATCATTATTAGGTTATCTTAGAGCTGGGCGATAGAACGATAACGATATGTATCGCGATATAACTTTTACTCGATAGAGAAATTAAGCTATC
>NW_005187402.1:16835-29764 GCF_000239375.1 Pundamilia nyererei | reverse complement strand
GCAAAGTGTCACATGAATTTACACGACCGGTAGAAATGCAGAAACACAGTACACGTGGAGACACAAGCAGCCATTTAAGAAAAAAAAAAAAAAAGTATAGGCAGAGCGCCGTGGACAGGTCAACACAAGTCTGAGACAGGTTGCTCAACACAGCTGTGCCAGAAACCTTGATGGACTTAATATTGATCATGCTTACCTGGGTTTTGTTGCGGCAACCACGACATTCGTACGTGTGTGTCCGTGTGTTGGCGATGGCCATCAGTCCGCACAGGTTACAAACGTGCACCTGGTAGGGATCAGATGCCTCGAACAGACGCTCCCTCAGGAACTGAGCTGCTCCGTGAGCAATCTGACAGTCACGCTCCATCTCGCCAAACCGCAAACCACCATCACTGAGGATGGACGGACGAGATCAGACATTAATCTCTTTTTACTGAGCACAGGCAGGCTGATGCCGGGCGCAGACATGCGCAGCCACGGACAGGTGCGTTACTCACCGTGAGCGCCCCTCCATGGGTTGTCGGTTGAGAATCTGGACCGGGCCGCGGGCTCTCGAGTGGATCTTATCGTCCACCATGTGCTTCAGGCGCTGGTAATAAGTTGGGCCGATGAAGATCTGAGACGTCAGCTTCCTCCCAGTGAAGCCGTTATACAGAACCTGATCACAAACCAGTACTCAATATAAATATTCAAAAGCATCAGACTCCGCCAATAGGAAGTGTGACCTTGCGCTGACCTCATTCCCTCTGAGATGGTATCCATATTCAGACAGCAAGTTTGACACCTTCTGCACGTTGACGGCATCGTTAAATGGCGTGGCGTCACCGATCTCACCTTTGTTGGCAGACACCTGAAACAAGACAGAGTCACCCGTCAGCCTGCAAGTCAAAAGCTCGGGTACATGTTTATCTTTGTTTGCACAACATAAGCAACAACGATGAGGCTCCATCACACCTACAGTCGTGGCCTAAAGTTTTGAGAATGACACAAATACTGGTTTTCACAAAGTTTGCTGCTTCAGTTTTTATGATAGCAATTTCATTGTACTCTAGAATGTTATGGAGAGTGATCAGATGAATTGCTAAATTCTTCTTTGCCATGAAAATGAACTTAATCTCAAAAATTCAATTTCCACTGCATTTCATCATTCAGCATTTCATGCCATAAAGGGACCTGCTGAGATAATTTCAATAATGTTCTCATCAACTCAGGTGAGAATGTTGACAAGCACAAGGCTGGAGATCATTATGTGCTGACTGAGTTAGAATAGAAGACTGGATGCATTAAAAGGAGGGTGATGCTTGAAATTGTTGTTCTTCCTATTAAACATGGTTACCTGCAAGGAAACACATCATTGTGTAGCATAAAAATGGCTTCACAGGCAAGGATGTTGTTGCTACTAAGACTGCACCTAAATCAACCATTTATCTGATCATCAAGAACTTCAAGGAAAGAGGTTCAATTATTGTGAAGACGGCTTCAGGGCGCTCAAGAAAGTCCAGCAAGCACCAGGACCGCCTCCTAAAGATGATTCAGCTGCAGTATCAGAGTGCCACCAGTGCAGAGCTTGCTCAGGAATGGTAGCAGGTAGGTGTGAGCGCATCTGTACGCACAGTGAGGCGAAGACTTTTGGCAGATGGCCTGGTGTCAAGAAGGGAAGCAAAGAAGCCACTTCTCTCCAAAAAAAACATGAGGGACGAACTGATATTCTGCAAAAAGTACAGCGAGTGGACTGCTGAGGAGTGGGATAAAGTCATTTTCTCTGATGAAGCCCCTCTCCGATTGTTTGGGGCATCTGGAAAAAGGCTTGTCCGGAGAAGAAAAGGTGAGCGCTACCATCAGTGCTGTCTCATGCCAACAGTAAAGCATCCTGAGACCATTTATGTGTGGGGCTGCTTCTCATCCAAGGGAGTAGGCTCACTCACAATTTTGCCAAAAACAGCCATGAATAAAGAATGGAACCAAAACATCCTCTGAAAGCAACTTCTTCCAACCATCCAAGAACAGTCTGATGAAGAACAATGCATTTTCCAGCACGATGGATCACCATGCCATAAGGCCAAAGTGATACCTAAGTAGCTCGGGGAACAAATCATTTTGGGTCCATGGCCAGGGAACTCCCCAGACCTCAGTCCAATTGAGAACTTGCGGTCAATCCTCAAGAGGCAGGTGGACAAACAAAACCCCACTAATTCTGACAAACTCCAAGCATTGATTATGACAGAATGGGTTGACATCAGTTAGGATTTGGCCCAGAAGTTGATTGGCAACATGCAGAGGTCTTGAAAAAGAAGGGCCAACACTGCAAATATTCACTCTTTGCATAAACAACAACAACAACAACAACAACCTTTATTTATAGAGCACATTAAAAGCCTTAGGCATACCAAAGTGCTTTACAAAAAAACAATAAAATAATACAGTTAAGAGCATTAATATCAAATATAATAAGAACAGCAGACAATGTTCACAGTAAAAAGCCACTGATAAAATGGACTGCAGCACATAGATTATAGCAGACCCAGTGCCGCATGATAGAGAACACCAAGAATGAAGGAGTAGTAAAAAGTTAATGCAATAGGTCGCAGTTAACAAGTCAGCATTTGACGGGTAGAGAAGGCAAGTTCAAAAAGATAGGTTTTAAGGCGTGCTTTAAAAGAAAAAATAGAATCAGACTCCCGGATGCCAATCGGGAGGCTGTTCCATAACTCAGGTGCAGCAAAGGCAAACGATCGATCGCCTCTAGATTTCAACCGAGATCTGGGCTGAACTAACAATAACTGCGAGGATGACCTGGCAGGGACATAAGGGTTTAAAAGTTCCTTAAGATAGGTTGGTGCAGTATTATTGATAATTTTAAAAGTAAACAGCAAAATTTTAAATTGAATGCGGTATTTGATAGGCAGCCAATGCAGCTCAGCAAGAACAGGAGTAATATGGTCAAACTTCTTGGTTTTAGTTAGAATGTAAACGTGATGTAATTCTCAATAAAAGCATTTGATACTTATGAAGTGCTTGTAATTATACTTCAATACATCATAGAAACAACTGACACAAAGATCCAAAAACACTGAAGCGGCAAACTTTGTGAAAACTAATATTCGTGTCATTCTCAAAACTTTTGGCCACGACTGTATGTGTGCACTTCACTTCATTTTCTGCCCAACATCAAGAGATTTTACTTAAACACAGAGCTGCTAACATAATTAGCAAACACTTTATTCACGCTTTCATCGCATCGTTTCATACGTTCTTTTCAATCGTTCTTGCAGAGATTTCTAATTATGAGGCCCACGAATGCACAGGTGTTTATTTTAACTGCACACCATCTTCAGTCCTCCACATCCAAATGAGCAGCGTTAGCTTCAAAACTCCACACCTGGTGCTCAGATGAGTCTTTACGGTGAAGTAAAAGTGTATTTGGGTACCTGAGCCTCTGATAGTGCAGAAGGCTTCAGCAGCTAGCAGCTGATCCCCACAGTGTCAAAATGAAAGGTGTGAAATAACCCAAACTCTTCGCCTCTGTCAGTGCACCCCAGGGTGGCTGTGGCTACAATGTAGCTTGCCATCACCAGTGTGTGAATGTGTGTATGAATGGGTGGATGACTGGATGTGTAAAGCGCTTTGGGGTCCTTAGGGACTAGTAAAGCGCTATACAAATACAGGCCATTTTTTTTCTCTTCATTTACCTGTCATCAGGTAAGAGAAGCAAGAGATCTGAAATTGGGCTTTAAAGCTAGCACAGGGTTGCAGAGTAGCCTGAGCTAACAGCTTTCAGAAATCTTTTCAGGAAGACACATGCTAGCACAACTGTCAAAATAAAAGCCTTATTATGACAAAAACCTTGTACTTTGTCACAGAGTTAGACTTCTTTACCTTAAAGATCAGTTGTTATAAATTAATTAAAGAACTGCTACAATTTGACTGTTGTTGTGACTGGCACTATGTGAATAAACTGATGTGTAATTATCGTTACCTTCCCCTGCAGACACTCAATCAAATGGCCGACTGTCATTCTGGACGGAATTGCGTGAGGGTTGATGATGATGTCAGGAGTGATCCCCTCACAGGTGAATGGCATGTCCTTCAAAATAAAGCAAATCAATGAGAGCCTTCAAAAATAAAATCTCAGTTTTGATTGTTTTTGTACTTTGAGCATCTTTGCTGTTTCCTTTCCTGTTGTGTTAAAAAATATAACTTTAATGAATCCTTCGTGTGTATGGGGAGCGGTGCCCTGATGATAGGTACGTGACCTGCTGGGATTACCTCCTGTCTGTACTGGATCCCACAGGTTCCCTTCTGTCCGTGTCGGCTGGCAAATTTGTCGCCGATCTGAGGAATTCGGACAGAGCGTACCTGCCGGAAACACGAAGCTGTTAAACTGTGGCCGTGTCATCTGACCTCTCAGGTGTCTCAGGTGTGCGCTCACCCTGATTTTGCAGAACTTGTAGCCCTCCTGATTCAGGGTCACCATGACCTGGTCCACGATGCCCGTCTCACTGGTCCTCAGAAACGTGCTGCAGTCTCTCTTCGTGTAGCGGCGGTTCGTGCTATCCAGCTCGTCGTCATTCTCTGGCAGTGTCACCGTCTTCCCAATGATCACGTCCTCGCCAGAAACACGGACGCCAGGTGCAATGAGTCCATCGTCATCCAGTTTGTCATAGATGGCATGTCGCATCCCTGGGCGTGATAAGAATATGATTAGCCCCGCCTCCTAAAACCTGACCGGTTGTCAGACCCGAGGTATTTTTCTATAAATGGCACACTGGGTGTGGCTCTCTCTGCAGTAGAGTATCACTTCCTGTTCCAGTACACAGCTTGTATAGGTTATCTATGTAACCAATTGAATTAAAGCTTATAGAAAACTTCTTATTTCATACTGCATCTTCACATGATTTATCCAAAGCGCACTCTGTTGATTACATTCACAATGATACTTGTAGTGTAGTGTTTGCAGCTCTGTACCAAGGTAGCGAAGGCTCTGTTAGTTCTCCTCCAGCAGACAGTACCAAGCAGCTGGGAAAACATGATGGCTGGGTGACCGTGAGGAGGAAGCGTAGTGTTAAACAGAAGCCCTGGGTACACCACCAACCTATTTATGTGTCTAAATGTTTTTCCCCACACTGTGACACACACCCTGGGGAATAAACACTAGAGTAAGTGTTGATTTTGTTTTGAGACATGTCAAACTAGAAACCTGCAATCATAATCGATTGTCTTCCAGGGCCCATCACAGTAGATTTCTTTCTGAAAGCGCTGTACTAACACAGAGCAGAGCAGCTATCTGAACGCTACTCCAACAGAGGTCGATCATCTTGTTTATAATTTCACCTCCTCACTAATAGTGCTGCAATAAACTATTATTTTGATAGTCGAATAGTCACCAATGGTTTTTTTTGGGATTAGTCGACTAATCAGATCATGCATCCATTGGACGTGAAACGTACAGCTTATTGCACCAGCAGCATCTGCTCTTATATAACTATCATTAGCTTACAGCTTTAAATGTTTAAGGTATGCGCTAGCTAAAAATAAAGACAAGATGATAATTTATTAAACTTTTAAGGAAATTTGCAGATTGTTTCGGTGGAGATTAATAAACTCAGCCGTCTGCTCCTTGCTATCTAAAATATAACAGGACACCGGGGTAAACTCTCGACCATCTCACACTTCTGTTTAATCAGCTGTGTAAAAACTATAACGTTAATCTCAGCCAAACCGATTTACTAAGGAACAATAACAGTTTTAAGTTATCTGAGTGACTTATATATCATGTTTAACCTGAGTAGAGAAAGACAGCGGGGGTTTGAAAATGATGTGCCCGGAGTTCGCTGTTCTTGCCGGCTCTAGTGAGCCTTGAACCCCGGCTAGCTAGCCCACAGATGTAATATTATCTACAGCTACTTTTAGTACCGTTGATGTTAAGTTAGACTCTTTTTCTCCAATTGATCTTTCTGAGTTAACTTCCATAATTACTTCCTCCAAACCATCAACGTGTCTTTTAGACCCCATTCCTACAAAACTGCTCAAAGAAGTCCTGCCATTAATTAATGTCCCTGACCATCTCTGATTGATTTAGACCACAATATGGGCATAATGTGTGTCTGTTGTTGACGCTGAACACGCTGAATAAAATAAAATAAAAAAAAGTCTCTGCAACTCTGAAAGTGTCCAAGAGACTTTTTTTTTTTTTTGAACAGTTGGTCGCACCGGTGCGACCTAAGACCAAATGGGTCGCACTCTAGAGCCCTGTAGGGGGTCATATGATTGTTGTTTTTTTCTGTATGTATTATTGTAGGGTCTACCTTATAATATAAAGCACCTTGAGGCAACTGTTGTTGTGATTTGGTGCTGTATAAATAAAACTGAATTGAACCAAGATGAATTAATGAGTTCTCACCTTGACAGGTTTCACGCGTCGGCTTCTCAAAGATCTCCTCCTGATCAAAGCCTTTCTTAGACTCCTGCTCTTTGTATGACCGATAGAACACAGACCTGCCAGGTGAAATCACACTTTTAACACTCCTGTCACACATGTGGTCACAGGTGCATCAGCCAACAACTTACCTGAAGAAGCCTCGATCCACGGCTGACCTGTTCATGATCACAGAGTCTTCCTGGTTGTAGCCAGTGTATGAGGCGATCGCCACAATCGAGTTAATACCTGTGTGAGAGGTGTGAGAACTTTTATACGTGAGCATCTCAGTGGACAGTTGAGCATCTCAGTGGGCAGTTGAGCATACCTGCGGGGAGCTCCCTGAAGCGCAGGTACTCCATGGAGCGGGTGGTGACGAGTGGTTTCTGAGGGTAGTACAGCACGTGAGCGAGCGTGTCCATTCGAACATGGAAGTTGGTGATGTAAACACCCATGGCCTGCTTCCCCATGGCGGACTGATATGTGTTCCTGGGAGACTGAAAACATGCGTGTTCAGGCCCAAGCTTCCTGTTTGCTTGCTTATCTATTTATCTGTTTGCTTGTTTATTAGTTTGTTTTGTCTGAGTACCTGGTTGTGATCAGGGAATGGGATGATGGACGCACACACTCCAAGGATCATAGATGGATGGATCTCACAGTGGGTGTAGGTGGAACAATAGGCCACGCCTTTCTCCTGGAGGTCATCTGGGGTCATAGCGAGCATGACGGTCTCCTCTTCTAGGGTGTCTATGTACTCCACCACACCACTGGCCACTAAGTCCTGCCAGCTAAGTGCCAAAGAACATTTATGTCAACACCACCTGAAGCATCTGCAGCAATTGCCAACCTTCAGCACCATCTCAACTGTCTGTATTCTGCCTCACCTGTAGTTGTTATACTCGCGCTCCTTCAGCTGGTCGATGTGGCGTCTCTTCAGCAGCAGTTTCTGTTTCTCGACAATCAGCAGCGGTCGGCAGATTCGTCCAGCGTCCGTGTAAATTCTGATCTCACGCTCTCTAATGTCTCTGATCATCGACACCTGAAACGGTCAGGCGAGTTCTCAGTGATTGATCAACAGCCTGGTGGGCCTAACAAGGATTTCAATTAAATACCATCAAATATTTGATCAGGTAAACCGTTTGAATGACCAAGCGCTGCCCCGCCAATCAATAACTCAAATTCTGAAGGTTTGTGTTAACATCCTGTCTGCCACAGACGATTATTTTGATAGTCGACTAATCAGATCATGCATCCATTGGACGTGAAACGTACAGCTTATTGCACCAGCAGCATCTGCTCTTATACAACTATCATTAGCTTACAGCTTATAGTGTTTCAGGTATGTGCTAACTAAAAATAAAGACAAGAAGATAATTTATTAAACTTTCAATGAAGTTTGCAGATTGTTTCGGTGGAGTTTAATAAACTCAGCCGTCTGCTCCTTGCTATCTAAAATATAACAGGACACTGGAGTAAACTCTCGACCATTTCACACTTCTGTATAATCAGTTTTCTGTCTGACGTTTATTCAGCTGTGTAAAAACTATAACTTTAATCGCAGCCAAACTGATTTACTCAGGAACAAATAAAACTGAAAAAAACAAACAATAACATGTTTAAGTTATCTAAGTGACTCATATATCATGTTTAACCTGAGTAAATCCAGCCTCTTAAGGATGCGGTCCCCGAATTTGGACACAGCTTCTTCTTCAGGGTTTAACGGCAGCTGGCATCCTTGTACATGCAGTGCTGCCATCTTCTGTTTCAGTCCATTATTACACGCTTAAATCCTACTACTTATTCCTGCGTCTTTCGGGATCTTACAAAGCTTCAAACGACGCGGCGACTATTAAATTAGTCGTCAACGATTTTGATAGTCAACTAATCATGGCAGCCCTACTGTCTACTTTTGATGTGTGATGGAAATCGGTGAAGTGTACTGTTCGGTATACACAACACACCGCTAAATCAATTGCATCCAGGCTGCATGAACAGGAAACAGTTATTGATTACTACAAGTCTCAGAGAGAATGACCAATGAGAGCAGAGAGCAGGGGGAGACAACCAGCTTACCTGTTCTATCAGGTAAAGCAGAGGCGGCAGCCGTAATCAAAGTGTTTGTGACGTCTCACAAGCAGAAAACAGATTTATGCCTTCTGTCACCATCCACCGTGTGAACATTCCAGTATTGATTACTGGTCGCGTGTAAATGTGTGCAACGGTGGTTACCTCAGAGACGATGATATCCATCTGTCTGCGGAGTTTCCTCAGTGTATTCATCAGCTGTTCTGGATCTTTGTGGATTCCCACCCAGCAGCCATTCACAAAGATTTTAGTGGCACTAAAATGTTAAAGCAGGACACACATTACACACCTGCAGGGTAATTAATAACCTCGTCTGACTATGAAATGGTCACGGACTCTGCAATGGCCGCAGGTGAGATCTCCTCCAGGTTCTCCATGCTCCACTCCTCCAGAAACTCCAGGATGGGCGATGGCTGCGAGCCCACAGAGATGTAGGCCATCAGGGCCAAGTTCTTCACCAGCCCCACAGCGTGACCCTGCAAACCATCAACTCCACAATCAATACGCCGGATCGCTGTGTTAAAGGTGAATCAATCTTACAACTTGCCAGGTGAGCGTTACCTCGGGCGTCTCGGCCGGACACACCATCCCCCACAGCGTGTTGTGCAGCTGTCGAGGTTTCGCCAGTTTTCCATCTCGACCGATAGGAGAGTTGACCCGGCGCAGGTGAGACAGTGTGGATGCGAAGGTGAGACGGTTCAACACCTGTGAACACAAAAATGATGAGCATCAGTGGAGGTAGAGTGGCAGGTGTCAGGCTCTCATTTGTATTTCAGAGTGAGCATCAGTTTACAGGTAGGCTTACCTGTGACACGCCGGCTCGGGCCTGGTGAGCCTTCTTCACGTCACCCCAGTTACCTGTGGCAAGAGAGTACTTGAGCCCGTCAGAGATGATACGCGTCTTAATGGCGAGCTCTAGGTTGAAATCCTTCCCGCGGTCGATGAACTTCTGAGCATAGATCCTGATTTCCTTCAGCAGGTTTTTAAACATGCTGATGAGGAGGAGAAGAAGAATGATGTCATTCCTTCATCCAATCAGATTGCGAGTTCCAAACAGAAAGCTGATTAACAATAACAGCGTCACACTGGAAAGCCTTCTTTGAGTAACAGAACCTGCGTGTACACAAAATCTGCATGGTCGACAACAGAGAGTCCTCACCCTCGGAACAGGAAGGCCAGTAATGGCCCGGCGAGGTCCAGCCTCTTGTTGCCATAGTGATCTCTGTCATCCAGTTCCCGCCTGCCGAGAGCGGCGAGCAGCAACCTGTGCACCATGTACCTGAAAACACAAACACAGAAGGATTCCTGTCAAGTGCGTGACTCAGGTCAGCCTCAGGTGCGACAGTCAGCCTCAGGTGTGACTCACCCTAAGAAGTAGGCCTTCTTGGTCTCGCAGAAATCGCTTACGCCGACATGTGGCAGCATCTCCTTTTGCAGGACTTCCTTTGCGTATTTAATCCGTCGCTCCTTCGTCACACCGGGTTTTGCGCCTCGTGAGCCAATGAAGTTCAACGCCACGTTCTGCTCCTGGATCACAAAAGCTTCGTCCAGAGAGGGCTTCACCTGAAGTAGGCGGGGTTAAAAGTTACTACCTGCAGACTGAGACAATCAAAAAAAATCATTAATGCGTCGCAGACTGACCATCTCCATCATCTCAGGGTCATCAAAGTCATAAATGATATGTTCCAGGATGTCTCTGTCCGATACGAAGCCCAGTGCCCGGAACACGATGATGATGGGAACTTCCTGTCGGATGTAGGGAAGCGTGGAGACGATCCTCTGACCTATGGCGCTCTTCTTCACTCCCTGAGAGATTAACAGCAATCAACAATCAGTGGTCTGGGTCAATTGGCAGACAACGTTCTGTTTGCAACAACAGAAATAAGAGCATCGCTCATCTCTCTAACTCAATGTTATGAGCTCTTCTCAGTTAATCGCAGCCTGGCTTGGGTGCTCACTTCACTTCCTGCTTCCAGGTAACTCACCTGCCCTCCTCGAGCCATCATGCTGACCCAGATCGTGCTGGTTGGGCGGGATGAATTCTCCAGGCAGGATCGGCACTCTGCGGTGTACGCATACTTCGAGTCCTTCTTGGCAAACACGTACACCGTGTTGGTGGCCATCTTTTCCTGAGCGATCAGCACCTGGAAACAGTGACACATCTGTTTACACGGCTGCCTGATGCCACTGATGCGGTATCAGTGTATGACGCTCCATGTAAAACAATGCAAAGACATGAATGTGCGCCTGTTAGCTTGTAAGCAGGACACGGCGTGCGGGCGTAGCAGAATCATCGTTCTCTCGAGTAAGCAGCTCGCCACGCAATGATGTCAAAGCACACCTTTTCTGACCCATTGATGATGAAGTAACCTCCAGGGTCCAATGGGCACTCGTTGAGTTCGCACAGGTCTCGGTCAGTCAGGCCACTTAGCAGGCAGTACGTGGAGCGAAGCATGATGGGAATTTTCCCAATGAAGGTCTTCTGGTGCTGCGTCTGCAGCTGATCCTCTCCCTCCTTGATGATTGTCTTTGTGATGTCCACATACAGTGGCGCAGAGTACCTGAGGGGCAGGTGAAATGGGACAGGATATGAGAAGGGGTGAACAGGAAATGACAGCAAAGACAGGCGAGAGGTAAAACTCACGTCAGGTTCCTCAGCCGTGCCTCGTTGGGCATCATGGGAGATGGTGCTCCATCTCTCTCCCAGTGGGTGGGCTTAGACAGGTAGATCTGCTCAAACTTCAGGAGATACCGAGGCTACACCAAAAACACAGTGATGTCGGTGATGTAAATGGTAAATGGCCTGTATTTGTAAAGCGCTTAACTTAGTCCCTATGGACCCCAAAGTGCTTTACACATCCAGTCGTCCACCCATTCACACACTGGTGATGGCAGCTACATTGTAGCCACAGCCACCCTGGGGCGCACTGACAGAGGCGAGGCTGCCGGACACTGGCGCCACCGGGCCCTCTGACTACCACCAGTAGGCAACGGGTGAAGTGTCTTGCCCGAGGACACAACAACCGAGACTGTCCAAGCCGGGGCTCGAACCGGCAACCTTCCGATTACAAGACGAACTGCCAACTCTTGAGCCACGTCGCCCCATGTGACAGAGCGACCCCCCCCATTCTCAGTCACACCTGGTGGTACTCACCGGCTCCTCCACCTCCCCTGAGGTGTGCTGAGCTTCAGCCTGCAGGTCGATGGGCGGAGCATCCTCCACGATCCTCTGAACAGACATCTGAATGAACTCATCAAAGGAATCTAGTTGCTGCCGCACCAGCCCTTTCTCGTCAAAATAAGAGCTGAGAGAGAGAGAGAGAGAGAGAGAGAGAGAGAGAGAGAGAGAGAGAGAGAGAGAGAGAGATCAAAATAAGAGCTGTGCTGGCCCCGTCAGAACCTCACAGGCTCATGCCAGATTCTGCACTCAGTAAAAAAAATTTAAAAAAATACCCTGTCAGGCCATCGCATGACCCAAGCTTAACATCTACCTGTCCAGTCTCTGATCGATACTTCAATGTTGATCAGTGGACTGATCACTAGACCAGCGCTGGTCTGGTGTTGGTACAACTTTGATTCCTTACCTGCAGCTGAGTTCAAAATGGCAGACATGAACTGTTCTACAGAGCAGATGATCATTTAATTCAGTTTCAGATTTGTGGCAACAGATCTTCTTATAGCCTCTGACTTATCTCTGTGCTTGTCCTGCTAGACCTCAGTGAAGCGTTCGATACGCCCAACTATCTATCCATGAAGCCAGATAACACACGCTTATCCCTTTCAGGGTCCACAATGGCGGCGCCTATCCCAGCTGTCTTAGGGCGAGAGGCAGAGTACACCCTGGACAGGTTGCCAGTCTGTCGCAGGGCTGACAGATAGACACAGACAACCATTCACGCATACGGACAATTTAGAACGTCCAGTTAACCTATCCCCACTAGCTGGAGTACACGGAGAGAACCCACGCAAACATGGGGAGAACATGCAGTCGTAGATATATAGGATCTAACCAGACTCTTATTCTGGATTAGGGCTGCAGCTATGGATTATTTTACTAATCCGGTAAGATAAGAAATAACTTTGTCTTATAAATGAGCAATAATAAATATTCAAAAGAGGGAAAAACAAGAATTTTCAATTTGAGCTGCTCATTGGTTTCCATTTCAGTAACTGCAGGGTTTTTAAATAGTTTACTGCATATAACAGCTGACAAAAAAATTTACTCTTTGATTGTAATTGTGCAATATTAAAATTTAAAAAGGTCACACTAATAATATTAATATTATTAGTGTGACCTTTTTAAATTTTAATATTGCACAATTACAATCAAAGATACACACACACACACACACACACACACACACACACACACACACACACACACACACGTGTCTCAGTCAATTATAGATGATGTGAGAGGGCGGGTGTG
>NW_005187402.1:13329-14461 GCF_000239375.1 Pundamilia nyererei | reverse complement strand
AAACGGGCGTAGAACTGATTCAGCTCGTTGGTGAATGCAGAGTCGGCGTTGATATTCTGTTTTCTTGGAAGGCTTTCTGACATTATTAAGGGAGGTTCTCACAGTATTTTATCTCCAGGATCAGGTATATTTGGTGTGACAAATAAGTGCTACAGAGTTTAGATGAAGCACCAAAGCACAAAATTGGGGTGTAAATAGTTAAGGTGCCAATATATCCCCCCTGCAGTGGTGGCTTCACTCACCCCTGCGTCAGATGCAACCTTTTCTACCTGCTGTTAAGGCGCAGGAAGGCGCTGCAGTATTCTCCAAAACTATAGGTGTCGCCACTCAGACAATATTGCATCATACACCCTGATGAGGAGGAGAAGAAGTCAAAACTGGAAGCAGAGACTTTGTCAAATGTGTCTTTGCAAAGTTCTTTCCACAAACTCAAATCTTCAAACAGTTGCAACATCTCCATGTGTGTGTGAGTCTGTCTCTGAGCTTCTGTGCAGGATTATCATTAAAATAGCGGGGGAAAATGGCACTTTGCATACTTGTGTCTACAAACCAGCTGCGACTGCTGCAGCGCAATCTGCCAGGTTAGCAAAAGACAGTGCCTTTGTTTTCATACGCAAATGGTGGAAAAAGCATGGCGGCGACGGAGAATGAGAAGGGGGAAAGCGGATCATTAAATGAAACAGATGAACCAGAATTGGTTTGTAAAAATGCTGCAACTTCAGTGGTGTGTTACTGGTTTGGCTTTCATTCATCAGATACACAACAGAGAACAATTTTTGATAGAACATCCAAGCAGGCCAAAAACCTGAGGTTGCATGGCGTTAAAACGGCTGCTTGCAAACCCCCCCCCCAAAAAAAAAAACTAACAAGTCAGCCGCCAGCGCTGTAAAAAACGGTAGACTGGTGAGCAATGTTCCCTCTAATTTTTCATGTGTCTAAGCGAACACACAAACTCCCTGAGTAGTCCCTTGGACCACTGTGAGCAACAGCAGACGTGTGCACTGTGGTCACGCCAGCATCGAATCCATCCAAGTTACATGGTGTTACGAACTTGCATGTCCATGTGTTTGTTTTGTGCAGGTGTTGTGTCTTTTTATGTTAATTTAGCTGTGCCAGGGCCCTGCTCCGATTG
>NW_005187402.1:10474-11774 GCF_000239375.1 Pundamilia nyererei | reverse complement strand
CACTCATGTTATTGCCTGGCCCTAGACGGGTCATAACAATGGTTTATTAAAATAATCAAATTACAGCATGTACATTTATGTTAGACTACTTTTAATTAACTGCTTTAGCCCACTTACAATGAAAATTAAAAAATTTATTTCATGACCTGTGTAGCATGTTAACACTATTGGAAGTAAAAGTAACTTGAACTCCAATTGTGAAAACAAAACTTTCTTCTTTTTTACAAAGTTCTGACTTGTATTATGAGTCTGTGTCTGTGGTCTGGGAGAGAGTCCTGTAACTGTCTGCAAAATACAGTAAATAATGACCAATGTTGGGCTATTAATTATATAGTTACTTCTTTAAAAAAGTAACTGAGTTTTGCAAACAACAAAGATTTTTGCAGCTGTTTACCTAAAAATGCAGCCAAGGCGTTTTTTAAATAAACAAACTATTTACAGAACAATCAGCTGTTCTGCATCAAATCTAATGCCACACAAATTATTTGCGCCACTCCAAAAATAATTTCTGTCCACTATGAGATAAAGGAGAACAACAGCCTGATACCTGCAGGCCTGACAGCAGCAGATGTATCACTGCTGTAACACCTGTAACATTCAGTAGTCGCCTCATTGTTCTGACACACACAACAAAACTACACTACACACTAACTACACAAGATTTGAGCTAAACGTCGCAAATCTCTCACATCTCAAAACACCGCCGTCACTCCTAAAACTTCCCCCTTCCTAAACAACTAAATGCCATGTTGCCATATCATTTTTTGATTGGTCGACATGGTACTTTTTTCGACCAATAGGAAAGGGTGGGGTTTTTTTGGTGTTGTCTTTGCTCACAGGCGGAAAGTGCTTTCGAGCGTTTTCCTTATAAAACGCCGTTTTTACCATTTCTTCCCGCAGTAAATATAAACAACGACAGTATTCAGGAAGAAAACAAACATTGCAGATATTTTCATCATAATTCTGGTTTTACGTGGCCTATCAACACAAAATTAACACTGGTATAAAGTCCACACACCGTCAATTGTTCCGTCTGTCCTGCTCACATCTCCAATGGTTGTACACTTTGTCATTAACGTGGCTTCACTCCACATCAGCCATGCCGCTTTGCTAGCTAAAACACCGGTGTCGGCCCATAAGGACGCTGTCATAGCCTGTCAACGATGTTGATTAGCTACGTATATATGAATGTGAATCACATCATTGGCTGGACTATGGGATAAGGTGGCATCGTTCAGTCACTCACTGACTAACACTGCAAAACAGAATTGTTAACGTATTTATTTTAATTTCAATTCAG
>NW_005187402.1:3075-9799 GCF_000239375.1 Pundamilia nyererei | reverse complement strand
ACGCTACTCTGTTTTTTGTCAGACTTGAAATAGCCGAAATACCTTCACACTACGGAACTTCTATGGCTCTTCCGTTCGACAATCTCTCCAGCATTGGAACCATCATCTGTTGTCTCTTCGGTAACCTTCGGTCATGCTCGGTTGATTTTTCTCTAGTCGGCACACTCATTTCCTCCATTACCCAGCGGCACGGTGGCTGGCTGCTTCCCAAACAAATACACATGTGCGGCTTGGCACTTGTGCTGTACGTAACAAGTCACGTGACGTGACGCTGCGGCTGTGATTGGTTCGGCTCTGCTACTACTTAATTTGGATTGGCTGTTCTTTTTTTTCTTTTTAAAGAGGACAAGCGCGGCGAGGTCTATCGCAATAGTTTAATTTTTCTATCGAGAAAAAGTTATTTCGCAATACATATCGTTATCGTTCTATCGCCCAGCTCTAACATGCGCGAAGTTTAAAGGGAACATTGCTGTTGGGTGAATAATGCAAAAAACAGAGATCTGAGATGGAAAACTAGCCAAAGTCAGAGGGAATTAATAATGATGTTTATCAAACGAGAAACATAGTTTGATCTTCTTTTGCTGCTGGTTCAGAGAGAGAAAACACCTGCAGCATCAGAGACCTTTGAGCTGTCAGCTTTGAACACCGATGGCGGGTCCGTGTACGTGCCATTCGGTCCGCGCTTTGTGTGGACTCACCATAATATTTTTCCTGTAAGAACAGATGATCACTACATCTCCACAAGGACACACAGGTGAGTTTACCTGATGACGATCCAGCACGCTTCCTGCCACAGGTCAGGAGTGATCTCATCATCATCTTCATCATACTGATTATCTGACAGAGACAGCAGGAATAAATATACGTGAGCAATACACATACGTTGAAGCTTCACCGATCAATCAATGACAGATTGTCGGTTCAGGTTACTTCCTTTTCACAGATAACTGCACATAGAGTTTAATGATCAGTTTAAACAACTGGTGAATTGATCAGATACATCAATAAAAACAGATGACAATCTCACAGGAAAGTTATTGATCGTTCTGTTTTTAATTCACTGGTTCTGATCACGCAAACTGATCAATCAGAAGCAACACATCTGATCTGTTAAGTCAACTTCCTGTTTGTGTGAGTCGAGTGTAATGACATCACTTCCTGTCTGAGTGCAGGCATGCAGCACACAGCCTGAAGCTGGTGATATCAGGAGAACTCTGTTGATATGAACTGTGAGAGGTCCTGAAGACTGAGCCTCAGGGTTCATCAGAGAGCTGATTCCAAACTGCTGACCGCACGATGGTGATGATTTACTGTCAGATCACAAGTGATGGAGGTGACACATGGCTAAATCCAACGTTCAGTGTTTTCCAGCCCACACAGAATCTAATTAACAGCTGCAGTCTGACAGACTTTCATTTGTCACACTACAGATGACACTCCCTGTGAGCTCAAACAACTGTTTCATAAAATCCAAGCTTGGCTTTTGAAACACTTAAGTGATGAGTCTTGGCCCTACTCTCACAGCTTTGAGCTGATTACAATTCTCTCGTCCCCCTCATTCCAATGAATCATAAATGATCAAATCAGCTATTACACTCTGCTTAACACACTATTTACTAAGAGTTAAAGTTTGTGGAACAAATCCTGTTATTGTGGCTCATTTAAATATTCTGCTCTTGAAAGTAATCTCTTACAAATACTTGTGTTGTTAGTCTACTGCAAAAACACTTTGTCCCTGTCTTTGAGTCCTAAACCTGAGCCTCTTCAGTTATTCCAGGAAATTTATAAAGACAGCTGAGTGTTTTGAGCTGCTGCAGACATCCTGTCCTGTCTTTGAAGGGACATTTTCATTATCACAACCTGTAAAACACCTGTGATGAAGGAAGACATTTTGTAGTCCATCTTCTGCACTTTGTAGTTTTAACACCGCAGCCCTTCAGCCTTACGTAATTAAGGAGACTAGTGTGTCTCAGCACACCACACGTCTATTTTTCTCATCATCTCTTTCATTTCATGACCTTTACAGGTTAAAAGGAGGAGAAGACAGGATGAACTGACCTGCTGCCTGTAGCTTTGCCTCCCTGAGAAACTGGGTAATGACCTCTCACCTTTAACTTAAAGATAGATCGGTTAATTATCTTGTGGTCAACATTTACTTCCATTGCTGATCAATCTCTGATCACGGTCCAGCTTTCTTTATGCAGTGTTTATACTGTGTAAATATGGCGGATTGTACACAGTTTTTATACCGCAGAATTTACACATAATATAAGTGTCCGCTTTTATACTGTGGTACTGTTTATATATTGTAGTATTTGTGGGTGTAGTGTCACAGTAACGCTGAGTGTAAACGTCTGCAGCGATAATCAAGTTAAATAAAGGGTCCTCGTGCATTAGCAGCATTTAGCCTGTTAGCTCACACAAAGCCCCGCTGCTTTTAGCTGATGTTAGCACACGAATCAGGTGAGGCTCGTGATCTGCGTGAGGCTGACGCGTACCTGTGTGACAGGTGTTTGTTTGGATGAGTGATACTAGCTTTTGTTCTCTCAGAAATTACTAAAATGGTTAGCTGTAGCACGGGTTAGCTCCTCTGTCACGTCCTGTTAATAAAATTACCAAATAAATGCAAATAAAATTATCCACCATGTGACGTAATGACGTTTTACAGCTGTGCAGCTCACCTTCATCCTGGTCATACATGTTTATCTCCTGAAAACTTAAAACCACAACAACAAAAATAAAAACAACAACCACAAAACGTTGCGATCACCGCGCGCCCCGGAAACGTAGGTCACTTCTGCTTTGTTCTTCTTTGTTAGTAATAGGCAGAGGTGAAACACTACTGCCCCTCACAGGCTGGATGCTACAATTGCACAAATCCTCAGGCTTGCTCTCAAGTCAATGTCGTGTGTGTTTTTATTTGTTTGGTTTTCCAAAAAACGTTCTTTATTTATCTTCAAATATTTTATTGTGAAGCACAAGTAACAACTAGAAAAATTTGCATTTCCTGCGAAAATGCTGTGTGGATGCTTTAAAGCTGAAGCTGTATGCAAAAACTAGCTGAAAAAGCTGAAAAGTTGCAGAAATTGTAAAAACTTTGCAGAAGCAAAGGAACTTTGCTAAAATGTAATAACTTAGCAGAACTGCAATATCTTAGAGGAAACATAATACTTGGCAGAAATACAATAGCATAGCAGAACTTAGCAGAAATATTGTAACTTACCAGAAACATGATAACTTCTCAAAAATACAAGACTTTAGGAGAAATAGTAAGATAACAGAAAGAATATATTTAGCCAAAAATACTTGAACATTACAGAAACACTATGATTTAGAAAAATAGTACAACATAGTAGAAATACTGTGATTTACCAGAGACACTGTGATGAAGTATGAATATTGTAATTTTAAATTAATACTATGTTTTAGCACAAATACTATCATTTGGCAGAAATACTATATTAAGCACAAATCCTATAAAAAGCACAAATAGTATGATTAAGCATAAATACTACATTTAGTAGAAATACTATGTTTTAGCACAAATACTATAAAAAGAAGAAATATTATATTAAGCACAAATCCTATAAAAAGCAGAAATCCTATATTAAGCACAAATCTTATAAAAAGCACAAATACTATATTAAGCAATATAAATATCCCATAAAAATCCTTTAAAAAGCAAAAATACTGTACTATGATTTGGTAGAAAAACTATAATTAATCAGAAATACTATATTTGGCAGAAATACTATATTTAGCACAAATCTTGTAAAATAGCAGAACTAGTAATAACTTAAACAGAAAAATTGGAAAAGCAAAATGGACAGCTGATTTTTGCAGCTGTCCATTTTGTGTAGTGTCAACATACAAACCAATCAATTACATAACTGCCATGTGTCCGCAGTTATTGTGTAGTGTCAACATACAAACCAATCAATTACATAACTGCCATGAGTCCGCACTACGAGAAATTCGTAGTGTGGACTCCCCTCAAACAAATGGCCGTAATTTCCTAACCGTAGAGGCTAGAACGGTCATTCTTAGACCATTTTGTTCAGAAGAGATGGGGGAATCTTCCAGTGTTGACAATTTATCATTAAAATCTGAATTATTAAAGATATTTGACTTGTAATGCACCATAACTGAGTAGGGGCGAAGCAAAAACTGCCTTGACTTGCCCTCAAACAACGCTTTCTAACTCTAAATCTATTTGGAGTATCAATATCATTCTTTCACCGTAAGAGGCAGCAGGCTTTGGTGAACAGTCATGGAAATTTTCAGGTCTCTGTGGAAATCCAACAAAAAGTTATGACAAGAGAAAAAAGTGGTTCATTTCCAGAGTTTGAAATCTGAGCGAAGGACAAATTTCCTACCCTCAAACAAGTCTAACTCATTTCAGAACGGTAATAGGTGAGAAAGAAATTCTTGAATTGTAAGCGTCAGGAGTGTCTGAAGATATACTGGGACAAGCCTCATGTCTTAACTTTGTTTCGTTAAGGAGATATGACGATTCGAATATGCCTCTCATTACAGAAATCAAGCGGTGATTTTGAACAAACTCTCCATTGACTTTCTATGGAGAGTTTTCCGACTTTGTGTTGGTCTGAGGAGATTTGCAAAGATCCTATAAGCCCCACAACAATGATAGTGACATTTCCTGAAAGCCAGCAAAAATACCTACATTTTGATGTATACTTTGTGGAAGTTGAGTGAAAATTGAGCAAGTAGCAAGAAGTTGTTCGGACATGAAGAGAAAACTGCAAAACCTTCAGTGGCACACTGGAAGCCAAGAGTATAGCAACCATAACAACGCATGTATTTTGTGAAAAATCACAATTTGGCAACTCAAAACTTTAAGAGTGTCACGGCGGTGGACGGACTCAGGCGCAGACTGAGGTAGCACAGCTCAACGACACTTTATTAATCACACCGGTGCACTATATACACGTGAAGGGGGGGGAAACACCAGGGTCCCGGGGATCAGTAGGCTGGGGAGACACACTTCTTCGCACTCGCTCTGCTCCTCGTCCAAACAGTCTCCACACAAGCAGCTCAGCTCACTCTCCTACTCACGGGGTCCAGGGGTCACAAAAGGGCTGATCCAGTCAAACCTGTTACACAGACGAGGGTAAGTCGAAGGCAAAACACGGGAACAGTAGAATCGCAAGGAAGCCAGGCAATACTAACGAGAGTTATTCAATATTCCAGCGACGAATAGCTCAGAGCCCCAGCCTTAAGAGCCAGAGAACTGCAATTCGCTCGAGATCAGCTGCAGGTGCGTGGGCCAAGGGCAGGAGCCCAATCAGAGCTCCGCCCAGGCAGACAGGTAGGAGAGACAGAGCGAGAGAAAAACAACAAACACTTGTGGCCACACTGGGCTGGCCGGGGAGGCACAGGGACCATGACAAAGAGGGATAAAAGTAAAACGGTAAAAGCTTTGAAAAAGCTGATTTATACCTGAATAGCCCAATAATTTGAGAACATTTTAAAGTTTGAATGGTTGTTCTACGTGAAAATATGAGGAAGTAGTTAAGTTTCAAAAACAAGCAAATTTTAGCAGAATTGCAGAAGTTTCCCCATTCATTTCAAATTAAAGGAAAAAAGCTTAATATTTTAAAAAGTATAATAGTGAAAAATACCAAAAGATATAGCCATCATTAACAGAAATAGCAGAATAGTTTAAAATTTGAACAGTGAAAATAGCACAAAAATTGTGGAAGTAGATCCACGGCGAAAAGTGTACGGAAACACCAAGAAGGAACTCAATAGTGTGGATGCTTAAAGCATCCACACAATTACAAATTGCCCCATAGGCTGACATTGCTTGCTTTTTATATTTTTATCATCAAGAAAGGGGGAAAACAAACAAAAAACAAAACACACAACCAAGAAAGTGGAAAGTAACAAAAAGGGTAGCCAAAAAACAAGGGGGAATAACACCCCTCCCACACAATTACCTTATCCCAGAGTGCTATCAGCTTATTGTAACCTATGGTGAAGTCCACACAGTAGCTCTCACTTGTTCATAATTTCCAGATGCTCAATAAGTGGCCCCCAAATCTGATCCAAGTCCTCCAGTTTGTCCTTTATAACGAAGCGGTTCCTTTCCAGGTGAAGAGTATCTGTCAGCACGGAAATCCAGGCTTTCAAGGAGGGCACTTCTTTTCCCTTTCATAGCTTAACCTACCCATTCATTCACTTCCGTTTATCCTTTTCAGGGTTGCTGGAGCCTATCCCAGCTGTCTTAGGGCGAAAAGGAGGGTACACCCAGGACAGGTCTCCAGTCGGTTGCAGGGCTGACACATAGACAGGGGACAACCAATCGCACTCACATTCACTCCCACATGTTGTGGGCCTGATCTCTGAGAACATCGAGAAGGCCTGCCTGGAGGAGATTAAGAACCTGGAGAACTGGTGCCAGGAGAACAACCTCCTCCTAAACGTCAGCAAGACTAAGGAGCTGATCATAGACTTCACTACAAAGCAGGCAAGGAATTATGAGCCCCTGATCATCAGTTTCCGGTACCTGTGTATCTACATCACTCTGACATGGTCCTGTGACATCAATAGGGATGGGTATTGTTTAGGTTTTATCCGATACCAGTACCAAACCGGTACATTTGAAACGGTACTGGTGCTTAAACGGTGCTTGAACTGGTGCTTAAAGAATGGAGAACACACACTTTGTCCAAAAACCTCTCATGTTCAGCTGTTTTTTTTG
>NW_005187402.1:0-1512 GCF_000239375.1 Pundamilia nyererei | reverse complement strand
CATATCGTACTGTGTATGACTGTGTACGTGACAAATAAAATTTGAATTTGAAAATTTTGATAAAACCTCACCCCAGCACCAGAGTGACTGGAGAGATGGTCAGAGACAAAAGAATGTCTTTGATCCTACTGCTTGAACCAAGACTTTACAAATTTAAGAAACTCAATGACAACATTCAACAATTTGACTTAACAGGAAGGTTGGAGATTGGCCTATAAATAGCTGAGACAGTCTAGAGATGGCTTTTTAAGTAAAGGTTTAACTACAGCCAGCTTGAAGGCCTGTGGTACATAGCCGATTATTAGAGATTTTATTGAGATCCTGTTTCTCTTTATTTCTCTTTTTCTAGTTGCTTCCGTACGTTTTGTGCCGCTTAACTAGTCCCTCAGTTTTCATGAGTGTGTGTGAATGTGTGTGAATGTGTGCGTGAATGGGTGGATGACTGGATATGTAAAGCGCTTTGGGGTCCTTAGGGACTAGTAAAGCGCTATATAAATACAGGCCATTTACCATTTTATGCCCATTCAAATTTTTACAGTTTCTGTCAATTCTGCTCTTTCCAGCTATAAATTTTGGTGGTTATAACTGTTATATTTTTTGCTATGTTCATTTTTTCATGCAGTTTCTGCTCCCATTGAAGTGGATAGCAGACATCCCATAAAATGCTCTAAGTGGCATATTTTTGAAGCTTAACTGCTTCTACATACTTTCTCCTAGAACCACCATTCCACCTTTAAACTGTTCTCCTGTTCTTCTTTTACTACTGTCTAATTAAGCTTTTCTATAAGTTCTACCGTTTCCCTTAAATTAATTTTTAACTTTCGCATGAATTATGAGGTTCTCTAGCATATCGAGAACACACTGTTACATATTCTATATGTACGGGGTACGACCCCCCTTGGTCGTGGTGTGTGGATATTTCTTTAAGACACCCCGGCACGCCCGGCTACGTCCCACAGCTTACGTATAAAACAGCTGTGCAGACGTGACACCGGTGATCGTTGATCTCCACTTGTTGGCTGTCTCCCAATTCAGGGTCTGCAGCCTTAAAGTACGCAGCCTCAACGATCCTCAAGGGCCGCGTACTCAAAGACCGCTAAGGCCGGAAGTGCGAGGCTTGTGAAATGGGACAGTCTAGCCTCCGTTGCGCTGATACTGTTGTTTGTCAATAAAGTTAAAAAAAAAAAAGCCTCCGTTGCGCTGCGCAGGTTGCCTAGCAACCATGATACTAATCACTGGAAACGTGTCATACAGCTTTGTTTGACAGAAATGAAGGAGAAAATTGTTTGTTTGTTTCTACATGAGCTTTGATCATTGTCAGAGTATTTTTGTTTTTAAAGGTTTTATTATTCATATAATAATCAGCTAAGAGTGTTTATATTTCTGTTCTGTACTCAACCAGCTGCATATTTTAATTGCTGGCTCCCTACTCTATAATGGAAACTGTTTGCCTTCACATTATCAGTCTTTGCCTTCACATTGTCACTGTTTGCCTTCACACTAGCAGGAAAC